>NC_080185.1:42507386-42807386 GCF_950295315.1 Erinaceus europaeus
GGGTTAAGTGGCTTGACCAAGGTTGTACATGGTAAGTACTCCTCAGTTCAAACTCAGGCAGTCAAACTCTATTTAAAAATATTCTTACTGGGAGCTGGTGGTGGTGCACCTGGTTAAGTGCATGTGTTACTAAGCGCAAGGATTCAGGTTCAAGCCTTCAGTCCCCACCTTCAGGGAGGAAGCTTCATGAGTGGTGAAGCAGTGCTACAGGCCCCTTTCTGTCTGTCTCTCGCTTTCTCTATCACCCTTCACTCTCAATTTTCCTCTGTCCTATCAAATAAAATAACAAAAATGTTCTTATTTTATTGTGTGTGTGTGTGTGCGTGTGTGCGTGTGTGTGTGTGTGAGAAAGAGAGAGAGAGAGAAAGAGAGAGAGATAGAGGGAGAGAGAGAAAGAGAGATCACTGCTCAGCTCTGCCTTATGGTAGTGTTGGAGATTGAACCTGGGACGTCAGAACCTCAAGCATGAGAGTCTTTTGCTGAACCATTGTGCTACCTCCCCAGTTCTGGGAATCAAACTCTAAATCTCATCATTTTAACCATCTTTAATTGCTATTCTCAGCTGCCTATGAAAACAAGAGTCACAGGGGGTCGGGCGGTAGAGCAGCAGGTTAAGCGCAAGGAGCAGCCTAAGGATCCCGGTTCGAGCCCCCGGCTCCCCACCTGCAGGAAGGGGGTTGCTTCATGAGCGGTGAAGCAGGTCTGCAGGCGTCTATCTTTCTCTCCCCACCCCCTCTGTCTTCCCCATCTGTCTCGATTTCTCTCCGTCTTATGCAACAACAACAACAACAGTGATGACAACAATAACAACAACAAGGGCAACAAAATGGGGAAAAATAGCTTCCAGGAGCAGTGGGTTCATAGTGCAGTCACGGAGCCCCAACAATAACCCTGGAGGCAAGAAAAAACAAAAAAAAGAGAAAAAAAAAAAAAGAAGTAGAAACGCAAAGCAGAAATTGACTGAGTTTGGAGTATGGCACCAAAGTAAGAAAGCAGAAGTATACTAGAGTTTGCAGTGAGTACCTCCGTAATACTTCCTCTCCACTTTTCCAAGCTTTGGGTCCATGATTGCTCAACAATTTGTTTGGCTTTGTATGTTAACTCTCTTTTCAGTCACCAGGTTCCAGGTGTCATCAGGATGCCGGCCAGACTTCCCTGGACTGAAGACCCCACCAATGTGTCCTGGAGCTCAGCTTCCCCAGAGACCCATCCTACTAGGGAAAGAGAGAGGCAGACTGGGGGTATGGACCGACCAGTCAACGCCCATGTTCAGCGAGGAAGCAATTACAGAAGCCAGACCTTCTACCTTCTGCAACCCTCAATGACCCTGGGACCATGCTCCCAGAGGGATAGAGAATGGGAAAGCTATCGGGGGAGGGGGTGGGATATGGAGATTGGGCGGTGGGAATTGTGTGGAGTTGTACCCCCTCCTACCCTATGGTTTTGTTAATTAATCCTTTCTTAAATAAAAAAAAATTAAAAAAAAAAAAAAGAGAAAACAGGAGTCACTTGGGGGGCTGGGCAGTAGCACACCTATTACCATGCATGAGGTTCCAGCCCCTGTTCCTCACTTGCAGAAGGGAAGCTTCAGGAGTGGTGGAACAGTGCTGTAGGTCTCTCTCCTTTTCAGTTTCTCTCTCTGTCAGAATAAAGGAAAATTAGTATGTAGCATGCACATATATATGTATATATTATAAAAGTGGTACATGTTCATTAAGTGTAGAAAAAATGTCAAATGCGGTGGAATTCCATCCAACACTCAATCCTGTCAGTTAGAGATGGACTGCTAATCTTTTCATTTAAATTCATCCTGTCTTTTTTTATTTTTATTTTTTTTTTATTCCCACCAGGATTATCACTGTGGCTCAGCGCCTGCATGACAAATCCACCACTCCTGGTGGCCATTTTCCCCTTTTATTTCTTTCTTTTAGATAACAGAGATAAATTGAAAGTGGAAGGGGAGATAGAGAGGGAAGAGAGAATGACAGAAACCTGCAGCACTACTTCACCAATTGTAAAGTTTCTTCCCTGCAGGGACTTGAATTTGGGTCCTTGTGCTTGTCATGTGTTCACTCAACCAGGTACACCACCACCCTGCCCTTCTCTGGTCTTTTTTTATTTTATTATTATTTTTTTTTCTTTATTGCCAGGGGGTTTAATGGTTTATAGTCAATAGCAAAATACAGTGGTCTGTACATGTGTAACATTTCTCAGTTTTCCACATAACAATTCAACCCCCTCTAGGTCCTCCTCTGCCATCATGTTCCAGGAGCTGAACCTTCCCCCCTCCCACCCCCACCACCCAGAGTCTTTTACTTTGGTGCAGTACACCAAATTCAATCCAAGTTCTGCTTTGTGTTTTCTTATTTTTCAACTTCTTTTTAAAAAGTATTAGTGATTTAATAATGGTTTACAAGACTGTGGGTTAAAAGGGGTACAATTCATATAACTCCCACCACCAGAGTGCTATATCCCATCCCCTCCATTGGATGATTTCCAGTCTTTAGTATATGTGCTATGCTTTAGCTTAGTTGAGACTAGATTACATATGCATTTTCTTTCTTTCCATCTATTGTCATTCTCCTTATTTATTCCCTTTTTGTTACCCTTGTTGTTTTATTGTTGTAGTTATTGTTGTTATTGATGTCGTTGTTGTTGGATAGGACAGAGAGAAATGGAGAGAGGAGGGGAAGACAGAGGGGGAGAGAAAGATGGAAACCTGCAGACCTGCTTCACTGATTGTGAAGTGACTCCCCTGCAGGTGGAGAGCCGGGGGTTGGAACCGGGATCCTTATGCTGGTCCTTGAGCTTTGCGCCACCTGCACTTAACCCGCTGCACTACTGCCCGGCTCCCTGTCAGTTTGCTTTTAAAGCATCTCTTCTCAAGTCCTCCTTCCTATAAGTTGTCAGACTGCCTTTGAAAACTGGAAATGAGAACCCCAGATTCATTTTCTAGAAGAACATAGTATAAAATCCTTTTAAAAAGAGAAAAGAAAAGAAGAGAAAAGCATGGGAGGGGTGTTGGAAGGATGGAAAGAGGCAAGCACGGGTTTGTAGTGACTAATGCACAGTCTCCATTTGCTTATTCATGAATGTGACAGTCTGGCTTCTGTATCTTTCCTGCTTCCTGTGCTTTGTCCAATTCCACTCTATTTGTAGTCATATAGTGATAGTTTTGTGGGGAAGGTAGGCCCAAGTGCCTTGTGTCTGGGGTACCAGCTGAATATGTTGCAAAAGTTTCTATGAGTTCAATTTTAGAAAAAAAAACCAAATAGATTATATATGATATGTTATATAATATATAATTTTTATTTGATAGGACAGAGAGAAATTGAGAGGGAAGGGGAGACAGACAGACACCTGGAGCACTGCTTCACCACTTGTGAAGCTTCTCCCCTCTGCAGGTGGGGATTGGTGACTTGAGCCCAGGTCCTTGTGCATGGTAATGTGTGCTCTCTACACCATCTCCTGGTTCCTAGATTGCCGATATTTTACATGACTAAAAAGGGCAAAGGTTATGATGATGATGATGATGATGATGATTTCCTAGACTATAAGACTGCTGGAACCAAAGTGTAGAGATGATCCAGCCTAACCTCACCCTCATTATACAGCTAGAAAAACTGAGCTTCAAAGAAGTAAAATAAATCGCTAGAGGCCGCCCAACTACTGCAGAATCTGGATGAGAATGAAGTTCCCCAATTCATATGCTTTTTTTTTTTTTTTTTTACAAAACTCCAGCAACCTTTTCCAGCCAATGAATCACTCCTTGCAGCAACTCAGTGAAGCTGCTTGCTACGATTTATCTTGACTTTTAGAACTCTTTTGCAGAAGTGATTAGATGCCTGTAAGCCCAAATGGATTCTCTAGCACTTAAACATGTCTTTTCTCACTCTATGAAAAACAGACTCTTAAGCAGGCTTATTGTCTTAGGAATTTTCTTGCTGTTTCTCCTATGACCAGTTGAAAAGATCACCCCTTCTCATCTGACATTTGAAATTCCTTTTTCTCTTAGGCACAAAGCCTGCATTTGCATAGCAAGGCCAAGTAAATGCATAGATGGGCTGCATCTCCTTGTTCCTTTCAGCAAATGAATGAGTGGGGGAAGGCATCCCTTTGCCTGTCGGGTTTCCCTTCCACATTCTTTCCTTGGGATGCAATTTCTCTTTCTTTTTAAAAAAATATTTATATTTATTAATCACTGACTAGAAACAGAGAGGGAAATCAAGAGGGGAAG
Source organism: Erinaceus europaeus (assembly GCF_950295315.1). NCBI lineage: Eukaryota > Metazoa > Chordata > Mammalia > Eulipotyphla > Erinaceidae > Erinaceus > Erinaceus europaeus. The sequence goes on from NC_080185.1 coordinate 42,511,624, forward strand.
GAGGAAGAGAGAGGAGAAGATACAGGGAGACACCTGCAACCCTGCTTCATCACTCATGAAGCTTTCCCCTTACAGGTGGGGACCAGGGGCCTGAACCTGGGTCCTTGTGGTCTGTAATGTGTGCACTTAGCCAGCTGTGCCATCACCTGGCCCTGGGCTGCAATTCCTTATCTGCCCTCTGTTATATGGAATAAGCCGGGGCTGAGTCATGAATTTCCTTAGGTAATTTACTATGGGAATTGTTGCCTAAATATGATCAAATTCTTTGCTCAGGCAGACTTTAATTAAGGCTGGCATAGTCTCTCTGTGTGTGTGTGTATGTGTGTGTGTGTGTGTGAGAGAGAGAGAGAGGGAGAGAGAGAGAGATTTTTCTCACTGCTTTGGACTGACAGGTTTTAGATAGAGACAGGGAGACAGAGAAAGAAAAACTCTATAGCATCGAAACTTCCTTCAGTGTGGTGGGGGCTGACTTGAATCTGGGTTCTACCTATGGCAAGGCAGGTTAAGTGCATTATCCAAGTGACCTATTTCATCAGCCATAGAATACTCTTTAATTACTCATGCAAATGAGGAAGAATTTATTATTATTTTTTTTTAGAACAGAGAGAAATTGAGAGGGGAGGGTGAGGTAGATAGATAGACAGACAGACAGAGAGACACCTGCAGACCTGCTTCACCTGCAGGTGGGGAGCTGGGGGCTCAAACCAGGATCCTTGTGTGGGTCCCTGCATTTTGTACTATGTGCTTATGACCTGCTGCGCCACCACCCGATCCCCCTCCATAGATTCCTCACCGCATCCTTCCCATGAGAAGACTCATAAATTCTCTGACCTTTCTTCCCAAAAGATTTAAAGATAAAAGATGCCTTATTTCTTGATAGAAAAGTCCCCTCTCTTATTTCCCAACTAGTGCACCAGTGGCCAGTTAAATAAGAGAACTTTCCCTTCTGTCCTGTGGATATAGAAACTAGCCCTGAAAATCAGTTAACCTAAGGTGAACATTTGTCTTTTCTTTAGTCCTTTTTTTTAAAAAAAAATATGTATTTATTCTTTTTTTATTTTTTTTATTTTTTTAATTTAAGAAAGGATTAATTAACAAAACCACAGGGTAGGAGGGATACAACTCCACACAATTCCCACCACCCAATCTCTATATCCCACCCCTCCCCCGATAGCTTTCCCATTCTCTATCCCTCTGGGAGCATGGACCCAGGGTCATTGTGGGTTGCAGAAGGTAGAAGGTCTGGCTTCTGTAATTGCTTCCCCGCTGAACATGGGCGTTGACTGGTCGGTCCATACTCCCAGTCTGCCTCTCTCTTTCCCTAGTAGGGTGGGTCTCTGGGGAAGCTGAGCTCCAGGACATATTGGTGGGGTCTTCAATCCAGGGAAGTCTGGCCGAGGAAGAATTTATAGTTTGGTATTTTTTATATCTTTTCCCTCCTTATATTTGATATGACAGAAAGAAATTGAGAGGGGAGGGGGGTAGGGAGGGGGAGACACAGAGAAATACCTGCAGCACTGTTTCACTGCTCATGAAACTTCCTCCCCGCAGTTGGGGAATGGGGGCTTGATCCTTGGTCCTTGTGCATGGGAACATGCGCATACCACCAAGTGAGCCACTGCTCGGCCTCTGTAGTTCAATATTTGAAATAAAGGGAGTCAGAGAAGTAGCTCAGTGGTAGAACACACATTTCACATGTATGAGTTTCGGGGTTCAAATCCCAAGATCTCCTTCCCCTAATTCACTGAATAATTAAAATATTAATAAAAACAGCATGTTTTTGTTGTTTTTAACAAATAAATAATCTTGTTTAAATAATTAAAAATAACAACAACAACAAAAGTTGAATTGAAGTGGTTGTATCATAGACCCAGAGAGTAGGTAAGCTAGAGTGCTTGGGGTCTCTTGTCTGTCCTTTCTCAGATTTTCTTTTTTTTTTAGTTTTAAAAATTATCTTTATTTATTTATTGGATAGAGACAGCCAAAAATCGAAGGGAAGGGGGTGATAAAGAGGGAGAGAGAAAGAGAGACACTTGCAACACTGCTTCATCATTTGAAAACTTTCCCCCTAGGGGCCAAGTGGTGGCTGGTGCACCTGGTTGAACACACATGTTGCAATGCACAAGGACTGAGGTTTGAGCCCCCAGTCCCCACCCCCATGGGGAAAGCTTTGCGAGTGGTGAAGCAGGGCTGCAGGTGTCTCTCTGTCTCTCCTCTTCTCTATTGCCCCCTTCCCCCTCGAATTCTGGCTGTCTCTAGCCAGTAAATAAAGAAAGATAAAAAAAAAAAAAAGCTTTCCCACTGTAGGTGGGGGCTAGAGGCTAGAACCTGGGTCCTTGTGCAGTGTAATATGTGTGGTCAACCAGGTGTGCCACCATCCAGCCCTATTTCTTGGATTTTCTTCATGCTAGTAGTCCCTGCTCCCATGGCATCTGCCACGGCATCCCACCAAAGCTTGTTCTCTCCCTAAAGTTCCATTAGTGCCAAAGTATTTCCTCACACCATAAAGATGCCCAGGACCCCAATGCCCCAGACTTGAACAAGAGAAGCAGAGGGAATGCAAACAAAGCTGGAAGCAATTTAGGGAAACATCTCATTTGATGTGACTGAGGGGGAAGCCATGATCACTTGTCCACATCTGATAATAGCAGAGTGGGGAATTTGAATAGCCTGGGAAGGGTTCAACCTGCAGGTGTGTTCACTTCCTCCTGGGTGGGGAGGACAGAAAGAAATTGAGAGGTGTGGGGAGATAGAGAGGAGAGACACAGAGAAATACCTACAGCACTGCTTCACTGCTCATGACGGGCGGTGCACAAACATAAGCATGGATTTAAGGATCTGGGTTCCAACCCCGGCTCTCCATTTGCGGGGGGGGGGGGGGGGAGAGCAGGGGTCGCTTCACAACAGGTGAAGCAGGTCTGCAGGTGTCTATCGTTCTCTCCCCCCTCAGTCTTCCTCTCCTTTCTCCACTTCTCTCCGTCCTATCCAACAACGACGACAACGATAACAACAATAATAATCACAACAACGATAAAACAACGAGGGCAACAAAAAGGGAAAAAATAGCCTCCATTTGGATCGACCAGTCAACGCCCATGTTCAGCGGGGAAGTAATTAAAGAAGCCAGACCTTCCACCTTATGCAACCCACAACGACCCCGGGTCCATACTTCCAGAGGGATAGAGAATGGGAAAGCTATCAGGGGAGGGGATGGGATATGGAGATCGGGTGGTGGGAATTGTGTGGAGTTGTACCCCTCCTATGCTACGGTTTTGTTAATGTCTCCTTTCTTAAATAAATAAAAAAGAAAATAGCTTCCAGGAGCAGTGGATTCGTGGTGCAGGCACCGAGCCTCAGCAGTAACCCTTGGAGAAAATAAAAAATAAATTAAATAATTAATAATAAGTAAATAAATGAAAAAGAAAGAAAAAAGATGGCCTCCAGGAACAGTGGATTAGTAGTGCTGGTGATAACCCTGGAGGCAAAACAAAACAAAACAAAAACAAAAAGTTTGGTTCTGTATTCAGATGACTCGAGACTAAAACTGGCAAAATATGCGGGCCAGGCGGTAACGCAGCGGGTTAAGCGCACATGGCGCAAAGCGCAAGGACAGAAGTAAGGATTCGGGTTGGAGCCCCTGGCTCCCCACCTGCAGGGGGTTGCTTCCTAAGCGGTGAAGCAGATCTATTTTTCTCTCTCCCTGTTTTCTGCTATCTAGATTTTTCTCTGTCCTATGCAACAACAACAGCAATGACAACAAGGACAACAAAAGGGAAAAAAATGGCCTCCAGGAGCAGAGGATTCCTAGTGCAGGCACTTCTTCTTCCACTGAGCCCCAGCGATAAACCTGGGGGCAAAACAAAACAAACAAACAAACAAACAAAAAAACTGGCAAAATACACAGAAACCTTCTGATAAATGCAATGGGGCTGTATATGCCATCATTATTATTATTAATATTATTATTTCTTTTTTTTTTTACTCTTTTTTAAATGTTTTATTACTTTTTTTATTTTATTTTTTTTTATTTAAGAAAGGATTAATTAACAAAACCATAGGGTAGGAGGGGTACAACTCCACACAATTCCCACCGCCCAATCTCCATATCCCACCCCCTCCCCCGATAGCTTTCCCATTCTCTATCCCTCTGGGAGCATGGACCCAGGGTCATTGAGGGTTGCAGAAGGTAGAAGGTCTGGCTTCTGTAATTGCTTCCTCGCTGAACATGAGCGTTGACTGGTCGGTCCATACTCCCAGTCTGCCTCTCTCTTTCCCTAGTAGGATGGGTCTCTGGGGAAGCTGAGCTCCAGGACACATTGGTGGTGTCTTCAATCCAGGGAAGTCTGGCCGGCATCCTGATGACACCTGGAACGTGACTGAAAAGAGAGTTAACATACAAAGCCAAACAAATTGTTGAGCAATCATGGACCCAAAGCTTGGAAAAGTGGAGAGGTAGTATTAGGGAGGTACTCACTGCAAACTCTAGTATACTTCTGCTTTCTTACTTTGGTGCCATACTCCAAACTCAGTCAATTTCTGCTTTGCGTTTCTACTTCTTTTTTTTTTTTTACATGCATAACATTCCCCAGATTCCCATTTAGCAATACAACCCCCACTATTTAATTCATCATTTTTCATGGACCTGTATTCTCCCCACCCACCCACCCACCCACCCCAGAGTCTTTTACTTTGGTGGAATATTCCAATTCCATTTCAGGTTCGACTTGTGTTTTCTTTTCTAATCTTGTTTTTCAACTTTGGCCTGAGAGTGAGATCATCCCATATTCATCCTTCTGTTTCTGACTTATTTCACTCAACATGATTTTTTCAAGGTCCATCCAAGATCGGCTGAAAACGGTGAAGTCACCATTTTTTACAGCTGAGTAGTATTCCATTGTGTATATATACCACAACTTGGTCAGCCACTCATCTGTTGTTGGACACCTGGGTTGCTTCCAGGTTTTGGCTATTACAAATTGTGCTGCCAAGAACATATGTGTACACAGATCTTTTTGGATGGATGTGTTGGGTTCCTTAGGATATATCCCCAGGAGGGGAATTGCAGGGTCATAGGGTAGGTCCATTTCTAGCCTTCTGAGAGTTCTCCAGACTGTTCTCCACAGAGGACCCCTCACAGAATGGGAGAAGATCTTTACATGCCATACATCAGATAAGAGTTTAATAACCAACATATATAAGGAGCTTACCAGACTCAACAACAAGACAACAAATAACCCCATCCAAAAATGGGGGGAGGAATTGGACAGAATATTCACCACAGAAGAGATCCAAAAGGCCGAGAAACACATGAAAAAATGCTCCAAGTCTCTGATTGTCAGAGAAATGCAAATCAAGACAACAATGAGATATCACTTCACTCCTGTGAGAATGTCATACATCAGAAAAGGGAACAGCAGCAAATGCTGGAGAGGATGTGGGGTCAAAGGAATCCTCTTGCACTGCTGGTGGGAATGTCAATTGGTCCAACCTCTGTGGAGAACAGTCTGGAGAACTCTCAGAAGGCTAATATTATTATTTCTATTATGATTTCCTTGTGCTAGTCGATAACATTAATAACGACTGCCACCTCTCCAGATTCAAAGGAGGTCTCGAAACTTTACATCAGGCTCAACCTGACTCTGTTGACTGGCTATGGAAGAAGGGCAAACGCTAGAAGAAGAAGAAGATTAATAACTCATAGATTCACATGGGGATCTTTTTTTCTTTATTGAGGGGATTAATGGTTTACAGTCAACAGTGAAATACAACAGTTTATACATGTATAAAATTTCTCAGTTTTCCACACAACAATTCTGCCCCCTCTAGATCCTCCTATGCCATCATGTTCCTCATGGGTCTACATTAGGAAAGAGGAGGTCCAGGACTGGTGAAATACCATCATGGTTCTGCAAAAAAAAAAAAAAAAAAATGAATGTTATGTCTGAGGCAATAAAAGTCCTAGGTTCAATGCCTAGCACCACTGTAAGTCAGAACTGAGTAGTGCTCTGATCCAAAGAAACAAACAGCGAATAAAAAAGAAAGAGGTGGTCCAGAGACACATTTAACCATAGAGAGAAATTTTGGTTTTTTTACAGAGCCATTACCCCTCAAAGCACTTAACTCCTTATAGTGGGGGGAAAAACTTGCTTTCAGGGGCTAGGGAGGAGGAACCCACAGAGTAGTGTAGCATCTAGGGTGTAGTATTATTAAATAACCTTCTTTATTCTGGCTGAAGTTTTGCACTAGTGTGACACCAATTTATTTTCCCAGAGCACTGCTCAGTTTTGGTTTTGGATAGTACTGAATATTGAACCTGAAATTTCAGTCTTAGGCATGAGGGTCTTTTTGTATCAACAATATGTTATCTGTCTCCCCAACTTTCATATTCCTTCCTTCTTTCCTTTCTATTTTTTTAAAGATGAAGTCTTTCTTTCTTTCTTTCTTTCTTTCTTTCTTTCTTTCTTTCTTTCTTTCTTTCTTTCTTTCTTTCTTTCTTTCTTTCTTTCTTCTATTCTTCTTTCTTTTTACCAGAGCACTGCCCAGCTCTGTCTTATGGTGGTGCAGGGGATTGTCCCTAGGACTTTGAAGCCTCAGGCATGAGAGTCTCTTTGCATAACCATTATGCTATCTACCCCATGCCCTTTCCTTCCTTTTTCAATTTATTGTCACCAAGGTTATTGCTGGGGTCTGGTGCCTGCACTACGAATCCACTGATCTTACGGCTATTTTTTCCTCCTCTGTCTTTTTTATTAGATAGGACAGATAGAGATTAAGAGGTGAGGAGGAGATAGAGGTGGAGAGACAAAAAGAGAACACTGCAGACCTGCTGCACTACTTATGAAGCTTGTGGGGCTCAGGGGCTCAAACCCAGGCCCTTGCACATGGTATCATGTGCATTCAACTGGGTGTGCCGCCACCCGGCCTCCTTCATACACTTTAATATTTATAAATTACAACCCAGGTGCCCAACAACAGATAAATGGCTGAGAAAGTTATGGTATATTTACTCAATGGAATACTACTCAGCCATTAAGAATAATGAACCCACCTTCTCTGACCCATCTTGGATGGAGCTGGAAGAAATTTTGTTAAGGTAGGTAAGTCAGAAAGAGAAAGACGAGTATGGGATGATCCCACTCATAAAAAGCAATTGAGAAAAAACAGACGGGGAAAAACAAAGTAGAATTTGACTGCATTTGGAGTATTTCACCAAAGTGAAAAAAAAAAACAACTTCTGGGTGGGGGAAGAATGTAGGTAGATTTTTAGCTTCACTATAAGGGGGTGGGGTGGGGACACAGACTTTTGGTGGTGGGAACGGTGTTAATATACTAAACAAAAGAAAACTTACAAATTGCTTATGAGAGAGTTTTTCTAGGAATCAAAGATAGGTGGAAGTCAGAGTAACACTCTACCACATGAGCTGCCAAGGATTGAACTAGGACCCTCAGACATGGAAGTGTGATTCTCTGCCAGCTGAATCATTTTCCCAGCTATCCTTCATAAACTTTCTCTTCAGACCCAGAAGCATGAACTCCTATTATATGTTACACATAGTTACCTTGATCCTACTCTCTCTCTCTATTTCTTTTTTGTTTGTTTGTTTTGCTTTATCTTCAAATCATTTTATTGGGAGGTTCATGGCTGACAGTACAGTTGTTGACACATGGTTACAATTTCTCGTCTCCCCATGCTAAGTGTCTGCAAAATACTCTCACCCCCTAGCTTAGCCCTTTTCCACCATCATGCACCAGGAACTCAAGACCTGCTCCACCTTCTCCCTTCACCTTCTTCCCCAGAGTCCTTCGCTTTAACACAATATTTTATTAGTGATTTAATAATAATTGACAGGATCGTAGGATTAGAGGGGTACAATTCCACACAATTCCCACCACCAGAGTTCTGTATCCCACCCCCTACACTGAAAGCTCCCCTATTCTTTATCCCTCTGGGGGGTATGGACCAAAATTCTTTATGGGGTGTAGAAGGTGGAAGGTCTGGCTTCTGTAAGTGCTTTTCCCCTGGACATAGCTGTTCACAATCAATCTATACCCCCAGCCTGTTTTTATCTTTTCCTACTGCAACAAGGCTCTGAGGAGGTGAGGTTCCAGGACGCATTGGTGAGGTCATCTTCCCAGGTTAGGATGGTGTCGTGGTAGTGTCTGCAACTTGGTGCCTGAAAAACGTTAAGATATAAAGCAGGACAAATTATTTAATAATCAGGAACCTAAAAGGTAAGAATAGAGCAGATGAGATTTGGGTTCCTCATGTTGGAAAAAAGCTAGGAAGTCCATTTTAGGCATATTCCAAGAGGTCCATGACATGAGTAATTTTTGCCTGAGCCCAATAGCTAAAATGCAGGTAGGCTAAAAGTATTGTCTGGGAAGATGGTGTCAGAGTTTAGAATAGGATAAGAAAGCTGGATAAGGACAGAGAGTATTCCCCAAATATGAAGAAAGTATATCAATTCCATTAACTATAGACCCCACGGACCTGACCTAGGGCCCATATCTATTCATATTTAGCACAAGAACCTATATAACATCTAAGTTCCTGTCAGTCTGAGCTCACAGTCCATGGTCACAGCTAGGAACATTTTGAGCTGCACTCATTTCAGGACCAGTCTTCCTCGAGTGGCAGTGTAGGCTGTCCCAGCCTTTCTTCAGAGAGTGGGGCATAGTGCAATATTTTTATTGGGTTAAGTGACACATTGTAGTGTGGAATTTGATGTGTTTGGATTGATTTCTCCCTGATCTTAGAAAAGGACTCCATTGTTTTCACACATTAAGTTCCTCACTCAGACATCTGCCGAACATTCTAACAAGCTGGGATTGGGAAAACCCAAATAAAGGAAAAGCATAAAGGAAAGAGGCTACAGATTGTCTCTTATATTCAAACTTCTGATCTGAGTGGAATGAGCTTGAATACTGTGTGAAGATCCTTGGTGCGGCAGGGAATGCCCATCTCAGTTTCACCCAACACTTGAGTCACTTGGCTGAATCTGAAGTCCAAACCAATTACTCTGTGACACTGTGGGACACTGTGAATAGAAGCACCTGCTGAAGACAGTGAATCAGATTCTCCTAAAATCACACACCACCTGGTAGAACACACACATTACAGCTCACAAGGACCCAGGTTCAAGCCTGCAGTCCTTACTTGTAGGGAGGAAGCTTCACAAGTGGTGAAACAGCGCTGCAGGTCTCTCTCTCTCTCTCCCTCTCCCTCTCCCTCTCCCTCTCCCTCTCCCTCTCCCTCTCCCCCCTCTCTCTTCTTTCCCTTCTCCCCTTTCCTCTCAATTTCTCTCTGTCTCTATCCCAAAATTAAAAAAAAAATCATATGCCACACCTAGACACAGGGAGGTGCTCAAGATGTGTTTGTTCAATGAATAAATGAAAGAAATGCATCAGTCTGTTGTGGGTCAGAATGAAGAGGGTATGAAGCAGGTTAGTTCAGACTGTAAATGGCATAGCCAGCAGGCTGGCAAGACAGCTCACCTGGACAGTGCACTTTGCCATTCCCACGACCTAGGTTCGAGCCCAGTCCCCACTTCCCTGGCAGAAGCTTCAGTGCTGTGGTCTATCTATATATCTATCTCTATTTCTATCTCTATCTCTCCTATCTGAAAGAAGTCAACAGCAGGTGGAACAGTTGCTAAAGCACTGGGGTTTCAAGCAATAGGTCCCAAGTTTGATCCCTGGCATCAATGATACACTGATTCTCTCCTTTCTATCACTCTCATACGTACATATATAAACACACCCAAAATTTAAGGAAGTGAAATGTTTTTAAAAAATATTAGGGTGGGGGTGATAGCTAATGGTTATGCAAACAGACTCTAATGCCTGAGGCTCCAAGGTCCCAGGTTCAATCCCCCACACCATCATAAAGCCAGAGCTGGGCAGTGCTCTGGTAAAAAGAAGAAAAAATTACCTTCTCTTTGTGGTCTGGGAGGTGGTGCAAGAGATAAAGCACTGGATTCTCAACCATGAGGTCTCAAGTTCAATCCCTAGCAGCACATGTACCAGAGTGATGACTGGTTCTCTCTGTTCACCTTTCTCATGAATTAATAACAATATATTTTTTTAAAAAAAATGTTGGGGCCAGCAATATAGCTCACATTGACAGTGCACTGCCTTGCCATGTGTACAATCCAGATTTGAGCCCTGTCCCCACTGTGGGAAGCTTTGGAGCTGTGGTGCCTTTCTCTTTCCACCCCAAAATTGAAAGAAATCTTGTTGCTGGCAAAAAAAAAAAAAAGTTAGCCCAGAAACAACGAAATTACACTTGAAGAACTGTCTAGCTGTGCAAAAAAAGAGAAATTTTTATATTTATTTACTTATTTTCACTTTTGTTGCCCTTGTTGTTTTTCATTGTTGTTGTAGTTATTATTGTTGTTGGTGATGTTGATGTCGTCATTGTTGGATAGGACAGAGAGAAATGAAGAGAGGAAGAAAAGACAGAGGGGGGAGAGAAAGACAGACACCTGCAGACCCGCTTCACTGCTTGTGAAGTGACCTCCCCCTGCAAGTGGGGAGCCAGGGGCTCAAACTGGGATCTTTGTGCTGGTCCTTGCGCTTTGCGCCACTGTGTGCTTCTTCTTCTTCTAGCGTTTGCCCTTCTTCTGTAGCCAGTCAACAGCATCAGGTTGAGCCTGATGTAAAGTTTCGAGACCTCCTTTGAATCTGGAGAGGTGGCAGTCGTTGACTATGTGGGTCATAGTCTGTCTGTAGCCGCAGGGGCAGTTCGGGTCGTCTCTGGCTCCCCAGCGATGGAACATAGCGGCACACCGGCCATGGCCTGTTCGATAGCGATTGAGGAGGGCCCAATCATAACGTGCTAGGTCAAAGCCGGGTTGACGCTGGCAGGGGTCTGTGATGAGGTGTTTGTTCTTTACCTCAGCTGACTGCCAACTCTGTTTCCAAGAGACTGGAACAGAGAAGTTCAGTGTAGGCGTAGTGGACCAGATTGGGTGACGAGACGTCAAGCGTTGGACAGGGTGGGCGAAGATATCCGTGTATATTGGCAGGTCCGGTCGAGCGTAGACGTGGGAAATGAACTTAGATGATGCCGCATCCCGACGAATATCTGGCGGGGCGATGTTGCTAAGAACTGGCAGCCATGGAACCGGGGTGGAACGGATGGTTCCAGAAATTATCCTCATGGAGGAATATAATTTGGAATCGACCAAGTGGACATGGGGGCTACAGAACCATACTGGGGCACAGTATTCTGCAGTGGAATAGCATAATGCCAGAGATGATGATCGTAGTGTGGAAGCGCTCGCGCCCCATGAGGAGCTGGCCAGTCTTGCAATGATGTTATTCCTCGCACCCACCTTTGCTGCAGTTTTTATGAGATGTTTGTGAAATGACAGAGTGCGATCGAGAGTAACGCCAAGATAGACTGGCTGGGCTTCATGCCGGATTCTCGTGTCGCCAAGCTGCACATTAAGCTCACACGAGGCTTAACCCACTGAGCTACCGCCTGACTCCCAAAAAGAGAAAAATTTAAAAGGTTAGTGAAATTTGAAGGGACATATGCACCCCTATGTTCATAGCTGTATTATGTACAACAACCAAAGAGTGAAAGCAGCCTAAATGCCCATCAACAGATGATGACTGGCTAAAGAATCTATGGGCTATATACTCCATAGAATACTACTATGCAATCAAAAAGGATGATATTGTGTCCTTTGCGACAGAAATGGATGGAACTGGAGGTGATTATGCTTAGTGAAATAAGAGATGAAAGACACCTACCAGATGGTTTCATTCATATGTGGAATCTAGAGATCAGATGCGCGTGAACTTGAATAAAGAATACGGAAGCAAACAAACTGTTTCTAAGACTTGTGAGCACTGTGGCGGTGATCTCTGGAAAGTGGGAGGGTGGGAACACAGAACTGTGGTGATGGGTGTGGTGTGGAGCTAGACACTGTAGTAGTACCATCTTGTAACCCATTATGAGGCACAAAAATCAATCAATTAATTGAAAAACAATGGTTCATTAGCTAGCAACAACAAAAAGCTAGTGAGCTGTTAATATAGTTCACTTGGGTCGTGTACTGCTTTGCCATGTGTGTGACCCAGGTTTGAGCCCCCCGCCACTGCATTGAAGGAAGCTCTCTCTCTCTCTCTCTCTCTCTCTCTCTCTCCTCTTTTCTCTGTTTCTATGTAAAGGTAAATGAATATATCTGTAATGGCAGCACAGAACAGTGAAGCCTCAATGATGAAAAGAAAGAGGAAGGAAGGAAGGAAGGAAGGAAGACAGAAAGACTGACAGAGACATGCCAGAGACCGTGGCTCATTTGCAAAATAACAGGAAGTGCAGTCTCCTTGAAGCACAGTGTGCTCTGTCTGCCTTGGAGGTAGAACTGACAGAAATAAAGTCAGTCAGGTGAGGCCAGGTCATTAAGGTTTTTGGTAGTATGCCATGGTTTTAAGATCTTATCCAGAAAACTAAAGGAGACAGAAAGCAGAAAGGGAATAGAAAGGAACTTGAAGCCACTGTGGGCCTTAAGGTTGAGGCATGGTGGTGGAATTACATTTATTATTATTTTTAATATTTTATTCTTATTACTTTTATTTTTGGCCATCACTAAAGTTTCACCACTCTGGGTGACTTTTTTTTCTTTCTTTATTGGGGGATTAATGGTTTACAGTCAACAGTAAAATACAGTAGTTTGTACATGTGTAACGTTTTTCAGTTTTCAACATAGTGAGGTAACTTTTTGAGAGAGGGAGGGAAGGAGAGACAGAGAAAGAGAGAGGGAGAGGGGATGGGAAGGAAAGGGAGAGAGAGAGAGAGGGAGAGAGACACCACAGCATCAAAGCTTCCTCCAATGTGGTGGGAGCTGGGCTTGAACCTGGGTCACACACATGGTAATACCTTGGTGTTTTGGTATTTTAGAATTGGTGCCAGTTAATGAGATAGACTAGGGGAGAAGAGAGAGGCACATTGGGAGGCCAGCCAGGAGCGTGCAAGCAGAGAGGCAAAATGGCCAGTTGTGAGGTTCTTTGGCAGTTGTACAAACAGGATGAAGTCCAGAGCAAGGCAGAGATGGAGTGATATTTGGAACAGAAAGTATGGTCAAAGAGAGAACAAATGGCGTATCGCACCAAGGTAAAAGACTCTGGGGTGGGTGCGTGGGGAGAATACAGGTCCAAGAAGGATGACAGAGGACCTAGTGGGGGTTGTATTGTTATATGGGAAACTGGGGAATGTTATGCATGTACAAACTATTGTAGTTACTGTTGAATGTAAAACATTAATTCCCCAATAAAGAAATTTAAAAAAGGAGAGAGAACAAATGATCACTGCCCCCACAACTAACAAACAAACAAACCACAGTGATGATTTCCAAGGACTCAAGTTCAAAACAGAAAGGCTGTGATAGCAACAGCAGTCAGTGGAGGAGAGCAGAGTGGAGTGGACAGTGCAGATAAGATGCATGGGCTATGCACTGTACAGGCATGTAAATCAACACCACCTGCAAAGTTTAGTGTCCAGACAAGGTCAGCTCTGTGCCTTATGGTTGGGAGGGAAGGATGGACTCAGTCACTGCCTTCCACTTGCAAAAAACACAGAAAAGAATGGACTTCAGCAAACAGAAAAACAGAAGTCTTTACAGAGCTAGAGCCTGGAAGAATCACGGAGCCCAAAGATTCAGCTTTGTATTGTTGGGCCATCCACCAGAAGAGGGGTGAAGTTAGCTCTGTGTGGACTCGAGGGGGTGGGTGGGGGACAGAAGTTAGCAGAAGGTCGATGCCACTTCGCCTCAAGCTAGGAGGCAGAGAGTCAAGATGTAGACCGCAGAGTAAGAGAGACCAGGTCACTAACAGTTGTTGGGTCCAGAGGATGGAAGGGCCCCTGGGCTTGGGACCAAACAAACACAAAGAAAGACTTTCTTTTTTTGCGGGGGGGGGGGTGGTGGTGGATGACTTTCGCCCCTGGCAGTGACCCTGCGAGGTATAAGTTGTGGTCAAGCAGGTGTCTATTTGGCAGCCCAGTTAGGGGGCTGGGGGTGGGCTGCAAGGCCTCTCTGGTTAACCTACTTTTTTTTTTCTCCATCCTAATGGATTTTAAGGAACGAGGTCGCCTGGGGAGAGTGCTCGGGGAGCAGGCGGACCTGGGCCACAAAATCTCTGTAGCTTCGCTGGGGCGTGGGGGCTGGGTGGAGGGGTGGGGCTGCTTAAAGCCTAGTAGTCTGCAGGCGCCGCTTGGCGTAGAACTTTGCAGCCTCCGTGCACGAGTGAGGCAGGCTGGCTTGAGCTGGTCCCCAGGCGGCAGCGATTGGCCCAGGGGCCCAGCAGGGCGGGGACATACAGTTGTTGCCATTGGTGCCGCAGGCCAGTGGAGGGCTGGCGGCCTGGGGGCGGGGCCGGCGCGGGTAGGTGATTGGCTAGGCGGGCGCCCACCACGGGGAGCGCGCCGGCGGGAGGGCGGGGAGGCGCGAGACGGGAGCCGGGAGCCGGGAGCCAGAAGCCGCGAGCCAGGATCCGCAAGCCGGGAGCCGGGAGCCGGGAGCCGTGAGCCGGGAGCCGGGAGCCGGGAACCGGGAACCAGGAGCCGGGAACCTGGAGCCGGGAGTCAGGAGGTGGCGTGCGTGACGGCGAGCTAGCCAGGCCCGCTGCGGGGAGAGGGGGCGACCGGGGCGTCGGCAGCGGGGTGCGTGCCTGCGTCGCCAGCTTGGATGCGGCGGGGACGCTGCAGCGCCGGGGTTCTGGGTGCAAGCTGCTCAACAGCTGGCCCCGCGGGAGCGCCGGGCCGCCTGGGTGGGTGCAGCCGAGGCGGTCGGGGAGAGGCGGCAACTCGAGTGGAGGCGCGGCGGCGGCGGCGGCGGCGGCGGCTTCGGGGGCTTCAGGTAGACGTCCTCCTCCCCCCTCCCTCCCCGGCCCCCGCCCCTGTTTGCGGAGCGGCGGCCACGTCCCACTGCGTCTCGTCCTCCCCAGCTGCAGGGAGCGGTGGTCCCAAGCGGACGGGGCCACGGGGGACCCTGGGAGTGGATGCGGTGGAGGGAGCGGGGGGAGGGTGCACGGGAGACTCGGCCCGCCCCACCCGGTGACCCTGCAGCTTTGTCCGCAGATGCACCGAGATTCTTGTCTGTCCTCTCTCCCCTCGCCCCAGACCTGCCGCACCTTCTCCCCTCGCCCCTGGCGTCGCTCTAGGGGGCGCTCACGCCACCGCTCCAGCCGAGGTCAGGAGAAGCAGCGTCCCCCCCCCCACTCCACCCCCCCGGGGGCTTGCTGGTCGCGACACCCCGTTAGTGAGAACGGAAGATCCCCTTTCCTATTCCATCTAGATTCTTCCTTAGGAGCACCCCACCACCGGTGACCCCAAGCCTTGGAGTCAGGGAGTTGGCTAGAGTCTTAGCTTGAGGTTTCTGGCGCGCATGAAATAAGGTCATTTCCAATACAACTGGGAGGATACAACTTGGGGTGCAGGGCAAGGGGCTAACACAGTCAGCTAATGGGAATGGCCCACGCGGTGGGAGAAGCTCCCATGTATTTCCCAGAGCTGGGAAATATTATTCTTGCTCTTGGGGGTTGGGTGGGTGGACGAGGGTGTGGTGGTAGTGGTGGTTGGTGTCTAACTTTCTACCATTTCACTTAAAGCCAAGCACCACCGCGGGCTGACTTTAGCAGGCAACCACTGGCATACTGGCTTCAATCTGAAGGTTGCCTGCTCTATAGGCTTCGCGTTTTCCCTGTGTCTTTTGCAGATTGTGACTTAGGTCTCCAAGATCGTGCTCATCCCGTGCTCTCTGGATCCAACTCTCCTGCCCGCCTCTGCTCTAGGATCCTTGGTGCTGTCCAGCACTAGCCTGTGCAGCCTGCTTGGGTAAGACTGACCTTCCAGCTGAGAACACCTCTTGGGGATCATCTCACGCACCTCTTA
Source organism: Erinaceus europaeus (assembly GCF_950295315.1). NCBI lineage: Eukaryota > Metazoa > Chordata > Mammalia > Eulipotyphla > Erinaceidae > Erinaceus > Erinaceus europaeus. The sequence goes on from NC_080185.1 coordinate 42,527,522, forward strand.
AATTCTGTTGTGGTTGTCTGCTTGCTTTTTTTTTTTTTAATTGCCACTAGGTTTATGGCTGGGGCTGGGTGCCAGCTGTACGAATCCATGGCTCCTGGTGGCCATTTTTCTTTTCTTTCTTTTTTTTTTCTCTCCCCTTTCTATTTTTTTTATTTGATACAACAGAGAAAGAGACACTTGCAGACTTGCTTCACTACTTGTGAAGCTTTCCCCCTGCAGGTGGGAAGTGGGGGGCTCAAAACCTGTTCCTTGAGCGTGTTCACTTAACCAGGTGTGCCCCCAACTGGCCCCCTGTTGGTTTGCTTTTGAAAGGATAGGATTTTCCAGTACCAGTTTTTTTCCTTTTCTCTCCTTCCTCCCTTCTTTCCTTCCTTCCTTCTTTCCTTCATTCCTTCTAGTAGAACACTGCTCAGCTCTAGTTTATGGTGGTGTTGTGGAGTGAACCTGAGACCTTGGAGCCTTAGGCAGGAAAGTCTTTTTTTTTTCTCTCTCTCTCTCTCCCCAGCCTTGTTTTTCTGTGCCCTGTGTTTGCTCGGGAGGGAGTTACTAGAATCTGGGAATAACTCTCTGGAAGGTACATAGTAAGTGTTCAGTGGACTAAGCCTTGTGTTGGTGGGATCCCCTGTGATTGTCTACAGCAAAGGGTGTTGGGACTGACTTGAGGTGGCCAGCTCAACTCCTGCTACATGGGCTTTCCATTTAGTTCCAGTCAAAGATCATCCCCCCCCACCCGCCCCATTTCATGTGCTATAGTCAGGAGACGAAAGGAAGCACAGAGATCTGATTGTGGCGGCACTGGGATGTGTGTGACTTGCTTTAGATGGTAAGGCAAGCCACTACCCACTGAGACTAGGTGGAGCTCCAGTGGCACAATCGGTTAGTGCGAGGTATTTATACCACGGAGAATGGTGAGGTTTCTCTCTTCCCAGCATGCTCTTTGCTAGAGAAGTACTTGACTGAGTTGCTTCCAGGCTGGGGCATTACTGGTGCAGCTCATAGATCTGACATCCACTTGATACGGCCTGTGAACTGGTGTACCTGGTGCTTGAAGTTATAGGAAAGTCCAACTGGAGGGCCAAGGTGGAATCATGACTTGGGTCACAATCCAAACCAAGGTGGACATTGGTGAAATTCAGTGGGGTCTTTCTCAGAAGAGATGAGAGGGAGGGAGGGTGGGAGGGGACATTATAATGGTTACGCCAAGAGACTTCTATGCTGAAGTCCCAGGTTCAGTCCCCTGCACCCCAAAAGCCAGAGCTAAGCAGTGCTCTGGTCTTGCTGTAACTTTCTCTTTGTATCTCTCTTATTAAAATCAATAACTAAAAAAAAAGAGAGATGAGAGAAGTGCTGGAGGTATTTCCAAAAGGGAAGAAAGTCTGCTATACCAATAAGAGCTCATATTAGCTGGGCACTTACTGGAGGGTATGTCACTATGTGATTTTTTTTTTTACAACTTTTATATTACTTGATAGGACAGGGAGAAATTGAGAAGGGGAGGAGTGAGAGAAAGGGGGGGGAACCTGCAGCAGCACTTTATCTCTTGTAGAGCTCCCCATCTGCAGGTGGGGACGGGGGGCTCCAACCCATGTCCCTGTGCATGGTAACATGTATGCTCTACTGCGGGCACCACCATTTGACTCTCTCTCTCTCTCTCTCTCTCATTTTTTACAGTTAAAATGATTTCCTTTATTATTTATTTATTTATGTGAGGGAAGGAAAGAGAGAGAGAGAGAGGGAGAGAGAGGGAACCAGAGCACCAATCCAGCATTTGCAATGCTAGGGTAGAACTTGTGACCCTACACTTGAGAGCCCAACACTTCATTCATTGAGCCACCTCCTTTTATTTTTTCTCTTCTTAACCAGAGCACTACTCACCTCTGGCTTCTGGTGGTGCTGGGGGAATTGGACTTGGGTCCTCAGAATTCAGGCATGAAACCTGTTTACATAACCATTATGCTGTTTTATCAGCCCTGCAGCATTTAAACCAGAAAGAAAAAAGTAAAGAAAAGGAAAAATAAAAAAAAAAATTAATCAAAGGGGGTACTGGGCAGTGGCGCACCTGGTTAAGCACACATAGTACAAAGCTTAAGGATACACACAAGGATTCGAGTTCCAGCCCCCTACTCCCCACCCGCTTCACAAGCTGAGAAGTAGGTCTGCAGGTGTCTGTTTTTCTCCCTCTCAATTTCTCTCTGTCTTATCCAGTAAAATGGAAGAAATATCCACCAGGAGCAGTGCATTTGTAGTGCTAGCACCGAGCCCCAGCAATAACCCTGGAGGGAAAAAATAATTAATAAAAGTAGTTCCTGGGAGCCAGGTGGTGGCACAGAGGGTTAAGCACACATGGTGAAAAGCGCACGGACTGGCATCAGGATCCCGGTTCGAGCCCCCGGCTCCCCACCTGCAGGGGGTTCACTTCACAGGCGGTAAAGCAGGTCTGTAGGTATCTATCTTTCTCTCCTCCTCTCTGTCTTCCCCTCCTCTCTCAATTTTTCTCTGTCCTATCCCACAACAACAACAGCAGTAACAATGACGATAAACAACAAGGACAACGAAAGGGAAAATTTTTTTTTAAAAAAGTAGTTCTTGATAGGATTCCTCTCTCCTCTCTTCCTCTGTCTCTCTTTGCCACCAGGATTATCACTGGGACTCACCGCCTACACAACTCCACCACTCCTGGTAGTCATTTCTTATCTTATTCTTCCCTCTGGGTAGAAGATTAGAGAGAGAAAGAGAGAGGGAAGGAGCGACAGCACAACACCACTCTGCTACTTGTAAAACATCCCCCCTGCGAGTGCTCTCATATGGTGACCCAGGGACTCAAATCCAGGTTCTCATGCTTATGACGTGTGTACTTGACCCTGTGAGCCAACTTCCAGCTCCCCAGTAATTAGCACTTCTACCATGTGACATAATCACCATTTCTTTTTGGTTCTAGTCTTTTAGTAAGTTTGAGGATTTTCATGCACTGATCTGTTTACTCAGTGTATCAGATACATTTCCTGTTGAGGTTTTATCAAGGCACACTGGTACCCTCAACCCACGCCTGTCTCAGCTCCGACCCCTGGTAACCACCATTTCTCTCTCTGGTCTTGTGACTTTGGCCTTTTGCAGATTACACTCAGGGGATACTGTCACACAGTTATCTTTCTCAGTCTGACTTGTCTCACTTAACACAGTGCCTGGCACAGAAGCTCCTGTGAGTGTTATTCAAGATGCAGATTCTCAGGCTTCCACTTAGACCTGCTGCATGGGAATCTTTGGTATTTCATTTTATTTGAAGATACTTTCATTTATTTTGAGTAGAGACAGAGAAATTGAGAGGACAGGGGGAGACAGAGGTGGAGAAAGGGAGCCAGGTGGTGGTGCACCTGGTTAAGTGCACACATTAGAGTGTGCAAGGACCTAGGTTCAAGCCCTTGGTCCCCACCTACAGGGGGAAAGCTTCACAAGTGGTATAGCAGTGCTGCAGTTGTCTCTGTCTCATTCCCTCTCTATCTCCTTCTCCTTATCAAGTTTTCTCTGTCTCTATCTAATAATAAATAAATTAAAAAATAGATGGAGAGAAAGAGAGAGACTGACCTGGAGCACTGCTTCACTGATTGTGAAGCTTACCCCCCTGTAGGTGGGGACTGGGGGGCTTGAACCCTTGTCCTTGTTCACTGTAATGTGTGCATTCTACCAGATGTGCTAATGCCCAGCCCCAGGATGGATTTTTTTTGGAGGGTGTGATCTGTGAAGCCCTCCCCCCCCCCCCAGGAGCTCCTATGAGCCCAGGGCTCAAACCTAGATCCTTGTGCATGGTGACATGTGTGCTCTACTGAGTGAGTAGAGCCAGTTCTTTTTTTTATTATTATTGTATTTATAAAAAGGAAACAGACAAAACCGTAGGATAAGATGGGTACAGCTCCACACAGTTCCCACCACCAGAACTCTGTATCCCATCCCTTCTCCTGATAGCTTTCCCATTCTTTATCCCTCTGGGAGTATGGACCCAAGGTCATTGTGGGATGCAGAAGGTGGAAGGTCTGGCTTCTGTAATTGCTTCCCTGCTGAACGTGGGTGTTGACAGGTCGATCCATACTCCCAGCTTGTCTCTCTCTTTCCCTGGTGGGGTGGGGCTCTGGGGAAGTGGGGCTCCAAGATACATTGGTGGGGTTGTCTGTCCATGGAAGTCCAGTTGGCATCTTGGTAGCATCTGTAACCTGGTGGCTGAAAAGAGAGTTAACATATAAAGCCAAACAAATTGTTGACTAATCATGAACCTAAAGGCTGGAATAGTGCAGATGAAGAGTTGGGGGGGTGGTCTCCGTTCTGTAGATAGCTAGTAGGCCTATTTTAGTTATATTCCAAAGGGCCCGTGACTGTACTAGTCTTTTTTTCCCTGAGCCTGACATCTGATATGCAGGTGGACCCAAGTTATTGTCTGGGGGAGATGATATCATGGCTGGAAAAAGGACCAGAAAGCTGGATCAGGGAAGAGAGTAGCTCCCAGATATGGGAACGGTGTATAAATATTATTGACTGTAAACCCCATTGACACCTGCCAGTTCTTAACTGGGCACTCTCACCATCTTTTGAGGTTGTAAGGGGTGAGGTAGCCACCCACGTGGACCATAGCAGAGGTGGACATTTGCATCCAGCTTGACACCAGTCCCTGAGCTGTAACAGATCTTGCCAAAGGTGGTGTGTGTGTGTGTGTGTGTGTGAGAGCTGTGAGCAAGTCTTTGAAATCTAGGTGAGATTGAGGAACGGAGTGAGGACATTTGGCTGAGGGGACTGGCAGCATTGGAGCTGAAGGGTGTCAGGGAAGATGGGCTTGGACACAGAGACATGATCAAATCCAAGGCAAGTGGGTCTGGGTAGTGACAAATTCAGTTGAGTACACACAGTACCATGTTCAAGACCCCCCCACAGAGGGGGGAAAGCTTCAGTAGTGGTGAAACAGTGCTGCAGGTGCTCTCTCTCTCTGTCTCCCTCTCTGCCTCCTCTTCCCATTTCAACTACCCTTTGTCCTATCATCAAAAATGAAAAAAACAAACAAAAAGTACATGGTACATGAGGTAGGGTAGGGCCAGGCTGGAGGGAACCTTGAAGGGAACTTGTGATTCAATGCGGTAAGAAATAGGAGAGAGTGGTCCAGGAGGTTGTGCAGTGGATGGGGCATCGGACTCTCAGGCATGAGGTCCTGAGTTCGATCCCCGGAAGTGCATGTACCAGAGTGATGTCTGACTATTTCTCTCTCCTCCTATGGTTCTCATTAATAAATAAATAAAATATTAAAAAAAGAAATAGGAAAGAAAGCCTGGGGAAATAATACAGAGATTCTTTCCTGCTTGAGGTGCAGATATCCCACGTTCAATCCCCAGCACCATCATAAACTAGCGATAAACAGGGCTTTGAATAAAAAAAGGGAGTGAGGGAGTTGGGCAGTAGCGCAGCGGGTTAAGTGCCGGTGATGCAAAGCACAAGTACCCGGCATAAGGATCCCGGTTCGAGCCCCTGGCTCCCCACCTGCAGGGGAGTTGCCTCACAAGCAGTGAAGCAGATCTGCAGGTGTCTGTCTTTCTCTCCACCTCTCTGTCTTCCTCTCCTCTCTCTAATTTCTCTCTGTCCTATCCAACAACGACAATATCAACAACAATAATAACTACAGCAATAAAACAACAAGGGTAACAAAAGGGAATAAATAAATGCTTTTTTAAAAGAGAGAGAGAGAGGGAGAGGGAGAGGGGAAAGAAGGAAGGGAGGACGGATGGAAGAAAGGAATAACTGGGAGAGGCCAAAAAATTTGTAGCAAGGACATACATGCCAAAGTTAGTACCAATTGTGTGGGGTGCCCTACTGGGGTACCCACGACCATCATTCCTCTAAGTAGATTGTTCATCTTAATCACTCACTGGTGACCAAGAGATAAAACGCGGTGGGGGGGGGGGGGGATAGAGAGCACAGTGGTCATGCAAAGCTCCAGCTGGAGCTGAGCCGAGCTGCGCTCTGTGGCCCTGTGTTTCTGAATATATCCTGATTTCTGAGGGAGTTATTCACCCTTTTTTGCTAATTTATCAAGAGAATGAGGTGGAAAGGCTCGTACTACATAGCCATACTTCGTGACCACCAGGAGTGTAGTTTTCCCTGGAATCACCTGGCCTGCTCTCTGCACCACCCCCCCCCCCCCGTCAGTATAGGGCTTCCTTGCTGCTTTTCCAGCCCCTGAGGGACAACAACAGTGGAGACACACAATTATAACTTGGTGAGGCTTTAGTTCTCCTCCCTTCAGCAGTGTGTGTTGATAAAACTCAGACTGGCGGTGATGTTTCAACTGGCAGACTGCCGGACTGGTACCAGCCGTTCCTGAGTAGTTATGGACTTTCAGCCCCAGGAATCTCTCCTTAAGGTCCTCTGTCCATGAGCCGCATGTGTTTACACTCACCTGTGGCTTGGTGGGTTCCTGGAGTGATCCTAGTCTTGTTGCGTTCTCAGGTGATCCTAAGACCATCATCCCTATGCCACGTTTTCTTGAGAACCCCACAGAACTGTCAGTGTTAGCATCTAACCTTTGGTTTTGACTCCCCAGCACTCTTGGCCAAAATGATTCCAGGGTTCAGTGTGCAGAAGGAGCAGGCCAGAGCGAAGGGTACAGGGTCATGGTGAGCCCTAGATGGCTGTGATTTGGCTTACATGTGGTGGTGGTGATGATGGTGATGATGATGATGACGATGTTGATGATAACCAGGGTTATTGCTGGGGCTTTGTGCCTACACAACAAATCCACTGCTCCTGGTATGTGGGTTTTCTTCTTTTAATGAAGGATAAGAGATAGAGACAGGGGAGCTTGGTGGTAGCGCAGCGGGTTAAGCGCACATAGCGCAAAGCACAAGGACTGGTGAAAGGATCCCGGGTTCGAGCCCCCAGCTCCCCACCTGCAGGGGAGTCACTTCACAGGCCGTGAAGCAGGTCTGCAGGTGTCTATCTTTCTCTCCCCGTCTCTGTCTTCCCCTCCTCTCTCCATTTCTCTCTGTCCTATCCAGCAATGACGACATCAGTAACAACAACAATAAGAACTACAACAATAAAACAAGGGCAACAAAACAGAAAATAAATAAATATTTTTAAAAAATAGATAGAGACAGACAGAGAGAGAGAGATAGAGCGAGAGAAAGCGCTGCAGTATTGCTCTGTGGCTTGTAAAGCTTCTTCCCCTGCAGAAGGGGATTAGGGGCTTGACCCAGGTCCATGTGTATGGTAACATGTGCCTTTTACTAGGTGAACCACAATTTGGTACTGGCCTGCAGGGTGTTATAAAAAGCCGTGGAGTGTGTGCAACCCAGATTTGAGCCTGACCCTTGGTGCATTGAAGGAAACTTCAGTGCTGTGGTCTCTCAGTGGCTGCCTGCCTACCTACCTACCTACCTGTCTGTCTGTCTATCTCAGTCAGTCTGTCTGTCTGTCTGTCTGGGGAAAAAGCAGTGGAGTGAGGGGTCAGCATTGGAGAACAGGGCTGGGGTGGCAGCACAGTGCTTCTTCAAAAAGCCTTTCATGCCTGAGGCACCACAAGTCCCAGTGAGGTTCAGTCCCCAGCACCACCATAAGCCAGAACTGAGCAGCATCCTGGTATAAGTAAATCAGTTAAAAAAAATAAAGAACAGAGATCTACAAAACTCAGAATTTCTTGCTTTTCTCTCTTTCTCCCTCTGTCACGACCAGGGCTTCACCTCTTTGGTCTGAGTTTTTCCAGACAGAAAGAAAGAGAAAGAAGAGCCACTGCAGCACTGAAGCTTCCTTCAATGTAGTGGGGCCAGACTTTTGAACTGGGCTCCGTCACGTGGCAAAGCAGCGCACTAACCAGGTGAGCTATTTCACTGGCCTTTTCCCGCTTCTCCCAAATGATCCAAAGACTTGATGTGCGTGGCACTGGGTGACAACAGAACGGTGCAGTGTTGGCTCCTTTTAGCTGGGGTCTGAGTGCTGATGTCACCACCCGCCCTCTTTTCCTGGGACCTGCCTGACTGTGGGGTCCCAGACTCCAGGGAAACCAGCCCCACCTAGGAGGAGTCTCACTCGATTAGCTTCCTGACTCACGGCGTAATTCAGGGAACATTGGATCGAGGCAGAACCAACTCTGTGAAAAGAAAACAGTCTTGAGTTTTCAGTCCAGCTATTTCGTGCTATTATCCAAACAATTCATATTGATTTGCCTTTGGTCTCCATAACTATTTGGGCTGTCAGAAAAGTCATGATGCATTTTTGCATAGAAACACATCAAAGAATATGTCATGTGGGGCCAGGCGGTGGCACACCTGGTTAAGGGCTCACATTATAATGCTCAAGGACCCAGGTTCAAGCCCCTGGACCCCAACTGCAGGGAAGAAGCTTCATGAGTGGTGAAGCAGGGCTGCAGGTGTCTCTCTGTCTCTCTCCCTCTCTAGCTCCCCCCTCCCCTCTCAATCTCTCTCTTTCTCTGTCCAATAAATAGATAAATAAATAAATAAATAAATAAGTAAATAATCAACGAAAATATGTCATAACTTTTACAGAAACAAAATATAACACTAGAGGCATATGTCTTTGTGCTTGTAGACGTGGAGAGACCTCACTGAGCCTGTCACCAAAGCCCTAGTGCCATTCCTACTTCCCTATCCTCACACTCTACCACTAGTCCTCTAGTATTTTTCGGTCCAAGAGTTATTTTTGCTGCATCATTTTAATTTTTCATAGAGGAGGAGAGACACCTAGGGGGAGAGAGACAGAGACGAGAGACACAAGCAGAATTTCTCCATGGCTCATGATGTTCCCTTCCCCCTTCCCCCTCAGATGGGGCCCAAGGATTTGAACCTGGCTTCTTGTACTTAGTCAATGTGTGTGTGTCTACCAGGTGAGCCACCATTTAGTCCCACTTTTGTTGAGTTCTAAGGGGGAATAACCTTTTTAATTATTGCTGTTCATGGGCATTACTGCTCCAGGCTGACTCTCGAGAGAGAGCAAGAACGAGAGCGAGAAGGGGGAGAGAGATCACAACACTGAAACTTAGTCCAGTGTGGTGGGAGCAGGGCAGGAAGGATCTTTTTAAAATTTATGTACTCGGGGGCCAGATGGTGGTGCACCTGGTTAAGTGCACACATTACAGTGCCCAATGACGTAGGTTCAAGCTCCTGGTCTCCATCTGTAGGAGGGAAGCTTCATGAGTGGTGAAGCAGGGCTGCAGGTGTCTCTCTGTCTCTTTCTCTTCTTATCTCCCTTCCCCTCTCAATTTCTGTCTCTATCCAATAATAAATAAAGAAAAAGAAAGTCTCAATCCCCAACATCACTGTGAACCAGAGCTGATCAGTGTTCTGGTGAAAAGGAAAAAAAATTACTTATGGGGTGGCGGGGGCAGAGGCGGGGGGACGACCAAAACACCATTCAGCTCTAGCATCTGCTGTGCTGGGGAATCAAACCTGGGACTTAACACCTGTAAACCTTGCAGCCCGCTCATGATGTCAGCTGAACTGGGGACCTCGGAGCCTCAGGTGTGAAAATCAGTGGCATATTCATTGTGCTTTCTCCCTGGCCCCCTAGTTGTCTGACTTTCTCTTTCGAGACTCAGCTCTTTGAGGGTGAATCATCACCATAGCACCCAAAGTGTCTTTAAATTTTTTTTTCTGAACCGGGGTCCCTCACGTGGCAAAGCAGCGCACTAACCAGGTGTGCTATTTCACTGGCCTTTCCCTGTTTCTCCTGAATGATCCGAAGACTTGAAGCATGTGGCACTGGGTGACAGCAGAGCTGTGCAGTGTTGACTCCTTTTAGCTAGGGTCTGAGTGCTGATGTCACCAGTGTTATTGCTGGGCCTCAGTGCCAGCTGTATGAATACACTGCTCCCAGTGGCCATTTTTCCCCTTTTCCTTTCTCCCTTCCCTTCCCTTCCCTTCCCTTCCCTTCCCTTCCCTTCCCTTCCCTTCCCTTCCCTTCCCTTCCCTTCCCTTCCCTTCCCTTCCCTTCCCTTCCCTTCCCTTCCCTTCCCTTCCCTTCCCTTCCCTTCCCTTCCCTTCCCTTCCCTTCCCTTCCCTTCCCTTCCCTTCCTTCCTTTCTTTCTTTCTTTCTTTCTTTCTTTCTTTCTTTCTTTCTTGCCTCCAGGGTTATTGCTGGGGCTTGGTACCTGCACTATGAATCCACTGCTTCTGGAGGCCATTTTCCTCCCATTTTGCTGCCCTTGTTGTTACCTTTGTTGTCATTATTGTTGTTGTCATTGGATAGGACAGAGAGAAATGGAGAGAGATGGGGAGACGGGGGGGGTGGGGGAGAAAGATAGACACCTGCAGACCTGCTTCACCACTTGTGAGGCAACTCCCCTGCAGGTGGGGAGCCGGGGGCTCAAATTGGTATCTTAAAGCCATTGTGCTTTGTGCCACATACACTTAACCCGCTGTGCTATCGCCTGACCCCCTTTCTTTTCTTTATTCTCCCCCCCACCCCTTTGATAGTATAGAGAGAAATTGAGAGGGGAGGGGAGAAATAGAGAGGGAGAGAGAATACTAGACATGTGCTGACTTACCTTACTGTTCATGAAGCTTCCTCTCCAGAGGTGGGGAACAGGGGCTCGAACCTAGGTCTTTGTATATGGTAACATGAGTGCTGAACTGGGTGCACACCGCCCAGCCCCCACCCCCTAAGTGTCTTAGATGAAGTAGATGCTTGCTAGGTACTCTAGATTAGTCTCCATGCTCACTGATTAATATTATTTTTGCCACCTCTGGGACTTCACTGCTCCCAGCTAACTTTTTTTTAGATATAGATAGAGGCAGAGACAGAGATAGATAGATAGATAGATAGATAGATAGATAGATAGATGGATGGATGGATGGATGGATGGATGGATGGATGGATAGATAGATAGATAGATAGATAGATAGATAGATAGAGAAATCAAGAGCCAGCCAGCCCATAGCACTGGAGCTTCTTCCAGAATGATGTGGGCCAGCCCCAAACCTGGGTTGTACACATGGCAAAGCAGCACATTGCCCACAGATGAAGGCCAATAACCCCCAGGGCATGAAAGACATGCAAGTGTACATTATCAGTTTGCTGTCCAACTTTAGGCGATATTACTGGAAATTTCAATAACCAAGTAAAACCTCTATTGAAAAATATTTTATTTATTTAATTTTTTATTTATAAAATGGAAATATTGACAAGACTATAAGAGGGGTAAATTTCCATACATTGCCCACCACCAGAACTCCGTATCCAATCTCCTCCCCTGATACCTTCCCTATTCTTTATCCCTCTGGGAATATGGACCCAGGATCATTATGGGACGCAGAAGGTGGAAGGTCTGGCTTCTATAATTGCTTTCCTGCTGAACATGGGCACTGACAGGTCGATCCATACTCCCAGCCTGTCTCTCTCTCTTTCCTTAGTGGGCCAGGGCTCTGGGGAGGCGGGGCTCCATGACACATGGTGGGGTCCTCTGCCTAGGGAAGTCAGGTTGGCATCATGGTAGCATCTGGAACCTGGTGGCTAAAAAAGTTAAGATATAAAGAAAGCAGAACAAAAACGTTGACTAATCATGAACCTAAAGGCAAGAATCTTACAGATGAAGATTTGGGGTCTCCATTTTGCAAAAGGCTAGTAGGTCTATTTTAGGTATATTCCAGAGGGCCCATGACTTTACTAGTTTTTGCCTGCACCTGACATCTAATATGCAGGTGGACCCAGGTTATTTATTTTTAATGAGAGAGATAGTGGATAGATAGATAGGCCAGAGCACTGCTTGGCTCTGGCTTACAGTGGTGCTGGGGATTGAACCTGGGACCTCAGAGCCTCAGGCCTGAAAGGCTTTTGTAGAACCATTAGGCTGTCTTCCCAGTCTCAAGTAAGACCTCCAAAATGTGGCAAATGAGCCAACTATCTGCCATAGATAAGAGTGAGCATTAAGTTCCTACTGTATACTAGACAAGTGAACTAAGTTCAGGGAAAGTGCTCGCTGACATATTGATCCTGGAATGTTCTGAGGAGGTGACATTCACGCCATCTCTGAAGACTGAGAAGGAACTAGCTGGCTGGGAGAAAAATCTTAGGAGTGAGAGCACTTCAGTCAGAGGGTAGCTCAAAGACCACAGCCCCAGAAGCAAACGTGGGACATGTGCAGACAGTGACAAGGCTAGTCTAATGGGGATGCAGAGATGAGTAGAGAAGGAGTTTAAAAGGATAAGGTTAGGGGTTGGGTGGTGGAGCATCTGGTTGAGCGCCCATGTGACCATGCACAAAGACACCAGCCCCCACCTACAAGATGGGGGGGGGGGCTTCCTGAACAGTGAAACAGGGCCACACATTCCTACACATTCTCTCTCTCTCTCTCTCTCTCTCTCTATTTCCCTTTCCTCTCCATTTCTCTCTGCCCCTATCCAAAATAAATAAGCTTATGGTGATAAGTGCACTTAACCGGACATGTCACCACCATATTCCCACTATCGAAAATAAATAAATAAGACATTTTGAAAAAAAAATGGATAAGGTTTTGGGGGGGCAGGTGGCATACTTTGTAGAAAACACACACACACTCAGGCACAAGGACCCAAGTTTGGGCCCCTGGCCCCCACATGGGAGCACCTGTGACATGGGGGGGGAGCTTTATGAGTGGTGCTGCAGGGACTCTCTTGTTCTCTCTCTCTCGTTCTCTCTCTCTCGTTCTCTCTCTCCCTTTCTTTAACTTTTTAAAAGAAAAAAGTGGTTGCTGGGAGTGGTGGAGTCCTGCAGGCACTGAGCTCCATTGATAACCCTAATGGGTGAGAGAGAGGGAGAGAGAGAGAGAGACCCTAATGGGTGAGAGAGAGGGAGAGAGAGAGAGAGAGAGACCCTAATGGGTGAGAGAGGGAGAGAGAGAGAGAGAGATTAGGTGGCACCTGCTGAAGGTAATCAGTATGGATTTTGTTTAGTGTATGATGAAAAACCTGGAGGGTTTTGAACTGAAGCAACACTCTTTGACTTCCGGTTTTAAAAAATCCTGGGTTGGAAGACAGAATAATTGTTCTGCAAAGAGACTTTCCTGCCTGAGTCTCCAAGGTCCCAGACTCAATCCCCAGTACTACCAGAAGCAAGAGCTTAGCAGTGCTCTGCTCTGCTCTGTCTGTCTGTCTATCGGTTTATCTCTCCCTTTGTATCTTTCTCTCTCATTAAAATAAAACATTTTAAAAAATCCTTCTGGGGCTGGTGAAATAGTTCGCTTGGACAGTGCCCTGCTTTACCATGTACACAACCTAGATTTGAGCCCAGCTCCCACTGTATTGAAGGAAACTTCAGTGTCGTGGCCTGTCGGCCTCTCGGTCTCTGTATCTAGAGGAAGCATCCCTCTGGCTGTTAGGTAGCCTGGAGTCTGTGGGCTCAGGAATGGCAGAAGAAGAGAGACTGGGAGACAAGCAGTGACACTGGAGACAGGAAAGGTAGTGTCCAGCTTGCTTGCAGAAGGACTGAGGTGGAGTGGAGGCGATATCTCTGGTGTCAAGCCAGGTGTTGGGTCAGGTTGAAACTGAGAGTGGTGGCGGAGCAGGCAAAATTCTTTTGTGAGCAGGGTGGGGGGTGAGGGGGGTGCCATGGGTGGGGATAGAAGCCAGAGATGGGCTACAGGTCTGGAAAGTAGAGATTGCAGGCTTTGGGGGTGTGGCCACTGGGAGGGTCCTGCACTGGCTAGCTTCCCACTGGCTCAGTGTGTGGAGCTGAGATGTTGGGGGGAACTAACCCATGTGGGGCTGGCGAGGGACAGACAGGTGAGGCTGGTGGGAGCTCCAGCCTGTCTAAGACCGAATGCAAATGAAAATGGCTTTAGGTTGCCGTTGTGTACTGATCCAGGTCACCAAAACAGCCAGGACAGATGAGTGGCTAGGAAAGGGGGGGGTTATATAGCCACAGTTGAATACTACTCAGTCGTTACGAATGATGAGGTCATGTCCTTCACCTCATCTTGGATGGCCCATGTTAAGTGAGATAAGCCAAAAGGAGAGGGCTGACTATGGGATGATCTCGCTCATAGGCAGAACTTCACAAATAAGGACCAAAAAGGGAAACACAACGTAAAACTTTGGACTGGGTAGGGTCTATTGCACCTGAGCAAAGGACTGTGGGAAGGGAGGGCAGGGAGAGGGTTGGGTGGGGGGAGCTTTGGAGTCCTGGTGTATTATGGTGGAAACAGATCCAAGTTGGGGGTGAGAGTGTTTTGCAGATATCTGTCATGGGGAGATGAGAAATTGTCTCTGTATCAACTACTACTGTGCGATAAACTATTAATTTCCCAATAAAATTATTTCAAAAAGGGAAAGCAGCAGAGATTGCTTCTGTTTAGGAAAATGGCTAAAGCTTTCCTTCAGCCTTAGAACCTTTCTTCCTCTTACCTCACAATCATCTGTATTCCTTATTTATTTTTATTGGAGAGAGACAGAGAGAAATTGAGAGAGAAGAGGGAGATAGAAAGGGAAAGAGACAGAGAGACACCTGCAGCCTGCTTCACCACTCATGAAGCTTCCCCTGCAGGTGGGGATCAGGGAAAGTGTCCTTGCACACTGTAATGTATGCACTTAGCCAGGTGCACCACCGCCTGACCCCAGCATCTGTATTCCTGAACCAGGATCCTTAAGACCAGTTATGAACATTTTGGAGCTGTTGGATTTGGGGACCTTCGTTAATCAGGTCATCAGTTGGGCAGGGGTAGCTAGCATAATGACTATGCAAAGAGACTGTCAGGCCTGAGAGGCTCCACAGTCCCAGGTTCAAGCCCCCACACTACCAGAAGCCAGAGCTGAGCAGTGCTCTGGTAAAAATTAAAAATAATAAAGTCATCAGTTAATTTTCACTAACATATTCTCATTAAATAATCAAATTTTCATCTCAAATAAAACAAAAAAATGAAGCACTCACAGGAGGGCAGGGAATCGCATGTGCCCGTGCTACTGGTTACTCTTTCTGAGGAAAGCCAAATGGACTTTCTCTTTGACATGGGCGTCCAGTTCAAGGAGAGACTGTTTCAAATGGATATTGTGCTGTGCTGGGGGAAATAGCTCACCTGGATAGTATGCCTGCTTTGCAATGTGCACAAGCCAGGTCTGAACCTGGCCCCACTGCACTGGAGGGAACTTTGGTGTTCTGGTCTCTTTCCCTCTTTTTTTTTCTTTTAATTTTTATTTATAAAAAGGAGACACTGACAAAAACCATAGGATAAAAGAGTACAACTCCACACAATTCCCACCACCAGAACTCCACATCCCATCCCCTCCCCTGATAGCTTTCCTATTCTTTATCCCTCTGGGAGTACGGACTGGCTTCTGTAATTGCTTCCCTGCTGACAGGTCGATCCATACTCCTGGCCTGACTCTCTCTTTCCCTAGTGGGACAGGGGTCTGGGCAGGTGGGGCTCCAGGACACATTGGTGGGGTTGTCTGCCCAGGGAAGTCAGGTTGGCATCATGGTAGCATCTGGAACCTGATGGCTGAAAGAAGAGTTAACATATAAAGCCAAACAAATTGTTGACTAGTCATGAACCTAAAGGCTGGAATAGTGCAAATAAAGATTTGGGGGTCTCCGTTTTGTAGATACTTAGTAGGCCTATTTTAGAATCTTTCCCTCTTTCACTTGAAGTAGTGAAACCCTAATGATGACCAAGTAAATAAGGAACAAAAAAAAGGAAGATTTTCTGCAAAGATGTTCTTGGTGAGGCACTTTTTTCTTTTCTTTCTTTCTTTTCTTTTTTTTTTTTTTTTAACTATAAACATTTAATTTTATTTGAGCCTGGCAATCACAGAAACACAGATCTGTTCATTTGTTATATATACAGTTAGAATTTAGTTGAAATGAAAAGACATTCAGTTCCCATCCCGCAGGTGGGAACAGGACCCTGTGTACTGAGTTGGGTGATGCACCTCCTAGGCCCCTAAAAGACACCTAAGTTCTCGGGGTTCCCCTTCTCCTTAGTAGGTACCTGCTGCTCCGTGTCTGAGTTAGAGTCCTGCTCCTCATGTGATAGCAAGAGGATAGCAAGGCAGCGACTGTACCAGTGAGCTCTTTCTTTCTTTTTTTAAAATTTCTTTACTGGGGGATTAATGCTTCACAGTCGACAGTAAATACGGTAGTTTGTCCATGTATAACCTTTTCTCAGTTGTCCACATAACAATACAATCCCCACTAGGTCCTGTACTCCCCCCACCCCACCCCAGAGTCTTTCCCTTTGGTGCACTACACCAACTCCAGGTTCTACTTGTGTTTTCTCTTCTGATCTTGTTTTTCAACTTCTGCCTGAGAGTGAGATCATCCCATATTCATCCTTCTGTTTCTGACTGATTTCAACTAACGTGATTTTTTCAAGTTCCATCCACGATGGTCTGAAAACAGTGAAAATCACTCTTTTTAATTAGCTGAGTGTAGTATTCCATTGTGTATATATAGACCACAACTTAGTGAGCTCTATCTTGACACACCTTCAATTCATGATTCACCTTGCAACCTGCCAGATAAAGGATCCCAATATAGTCGAATTAACTGAAGCAAGTGAAGACATCTCCCGTCTAAGCCTGCCATCTGTAATTCCCAGTAAAACCACGTGTACCTACTTCCCCGTGAGAGCGTATCCGAACACTGTGAGGTACTTTTTTCATACTAGTCATATCTAGTTCTTTTCCTAGAAAGAGCAGTGCACTTTGAAATAATTGGTATATTTATTTATTTCAGTGAGAGAGATGCAGAGAGAGAGATAGAGATAGAGAAAGAGAGGAAGGAAGGAAGGAAGGAAGGAAGGAAGGAAGATAGGCCAGAGTGCTGCTCAGATCTGGCTTATGGTGGTGCTGGACATTGAACCTGGGATCCCAGAGCCTCAGGCAGGAAAGTCTTGTGGAACCATTATGCTCTCTCTCCTGCCCAACAGTTGGTATATTGTACCAAAGCAAAGGACCCTGGGGGAAGAGGTGGAAGAGTGTACTGAGGTCCTGGAGCACAATGGTAGAAAAAGACTTAAGTTGGGGGTGTGAGTGTATTACAGAACCCCGTTACCAGGGAGCTAAGAAATTGCACTCATGTGCCACTTGCTATACCATAAATCATCACACACAATAAAGTGACTCAGAGAAAACTAAAAGGGAAAAGAATTGGACTTGGAGATGCCTCACCTGGTAGAATGCAAACCATGCTGCATGTGAGGACTTGGGTTCGAGCCTTTAACCACCACATGGGAGCACTATGCAAAGGGGAAGTTTCAGGAGTGGCGAAGCAGTGTTGTGGTGTCTCCCATTTCTCTATCTCTCTCCCTCTTCATCCCCCTCCCTTCCCCCTCTCCTTCCCCTCCCTTATCTTTCCCTCTCTGTCTTTCACCTTCTATCTGAGGGGAAAAAACAAAAGCCCAGCAAGAGTGGTGGAATGATGCAGATATAAAGCCCTAGTGGGGAAGAAAAACGGAAGGAAGGAAGGAAGGAAGGAAGGAAGGAAGGAAGGGAGGAAAGAAGGAGCACACCCACAGGGAGGATATCTAACACATCTGTAGTAACTAAATTAAGGGTCTGGGAGGTGGCACACCCTGTGAAGCACACACATTACAGTGAGCAAGGACCTGGGTTTAAGCAACCCCGGTCCCCACCTGCATGGAAAAGCTTCTTAAGTGGTGAAACAGGGCTACAGGTCTCTCTCTCTCTCCCTCCCTACCTTCCTCCCTCCCTCTACCCTCCAGGGTTATCACTGGGGCTCAGTGTCTGCCCTATGAATCCCACTGCTTCTGTGGCCATTCTTTTCAATTTTCTGGAAAGGACAGAGAGAAATTGAGAGGGGGAGGGGAAGATAGAGAGGGAGAAAGATAGACACTTGCAGACCTGCTTCGCCGCTTGTAAAGTGACCCCCTCCCCTACAGGTGGGGAGCTAGGGGACTCGAACCAGGATCCTTAGACCAGTCCTTAGGCTTCATACTGTATGTGCACTTAACCTGGTGCCCCACTGCCCATCCCCACCCCTCCCCTCTCAATTCCTCTCTGTCTCTATCCAATAATAAACAAAGATAAAAATTAAAATATCTAAATTGAATTTCGACAGACATCT
Source organism: Erinaceus europaeus (assembly GCF_950295315.1). NCBI lineage: Eukaryota > Metazoa > Chordata > Mammalia > Eulipotyphla > Erinaceidae > Erinaceus > Erinaceus europaeus. The sequence goes on from NC_080185.1 coordinate 42,545,561, forward strand.
ACTGTAGGCATGGAAGGTGAGAGATGCATTGGCCGCATGGTAGCGGAAATCGTCATTAAACAGGTGTGAACCCCCAGTTCAGGATAGCACTCAAGCAGCACTGTGTGAATGTTACATGTGCCCAGAACTGTAAAATGCAGTCATCTAATTTTTCCCCAACAAAGTATGTCTGGTGCTTGTTTAACCATTTTATTGGGAAAGGGGAGAGGTAATGGCTTACAGTACCATTGTTGACACATAGGGACAATCTCTCACCTCCCTGGGATAATAGATGTCTGCAAAATAAAATAAACTCTCTGGGGGCCGGGTGATAGTGCAGCGGGTTAACTGCACATGGCACAAAGCATAAGGACCCGCGTAAGGATCTCAGTTCGAGCCCCCAGCTCCCTACCTGAAGAGGGGGGGTCACTTCGCAGGCGGCGAAGCAGGTCTGCAGGTGTCTGTCTTTCTCTCCCCCTCTGTCTTTCCCTCCTCTCTCCATTTCTCTCTGTCCTATCGAATAACAACAGCAATGCTAACAAGGGCAACAAAAGGGGAAAAAAAGGGCCTCCGGGAGCAGTGGATTCGTAGTGCAGGCACCCAGCCCCAGCAATAACCCTGGAGTTAAAAAGAAAAACAAACAAACAAACAAAGAAAAATACTTTCATCTTGAACTGAGATCCTGGTCCACCATCGTGTACCAGGACTCCAATCTCCACCTAATTTTCAAAAAAAAAAATTTTTTTTCCTTATTTATTTCTTGGATCAAAACAGATAAATCAAAAGGGGAGGGGGAGATAGAGAGGAAGAGAGAAAGAGAGACATCTGCAACAGTGCTTCACCATTCAGAGAGGCTTCCCCCTGCTGGTGGGGACTGGAGGCTGAAACCTGGGTCCTTGCGCATTATATGTAACCTGCCTGCTCTACCAAGTGCACCACTGCCTGGCTTTCTAATTATTTATTTATTCTTAATTATCTTTTTATTTCTTTATTATTGGGTAGAGACAGAGAAATTGAGAGGGAAGGGGGAGGAGGAGAGGGAAAGAGACAGAGAGACACCTGCAGCCCTGCTTCACCACTCATGAAGCTTTCCCCCTGCAGGCGGGAACCAAGAGCTTGAACGTGGGGGCCTTGCACATTGTAACATGCACGTTCAACCAGGTGCACCACCACCCAGCTCCTGACCTAATTTCTTTGTACCCCCTATTGATTCTGTACCTCTATCTCTCTGGCAGCTGTTGCTGATCAGGATGCCACCACACAGCGACCTGCTATGATGTCTTTGTGAATTGTGGTGTCTCCACTGTCCCTTCTCTTGATCACCTTTCTGCCACTAGGTATGGGGGTACAGTCCAGTTGTGTGTGGGGGGGTGGTGAGGGGCTCATGGTGGAATTAAGTTCACCTTTGGGTTGTGGAAAGGTTGGGGAGTTGGGTGGTTCTCAGAACTCCTTGGCAGTTGAGCCCAGTCCAGTGTAAAGGTTGTTTCCGGCCTGTAGGTGGCGACGGGTGGGCAGAAATATTGTTGGTGCCAATAGAACTCAGAAACACACACACAATGGTGACCTCAGCGATGGACCTTTCCCACAAGTAGAGCTCTGACTCTTTTTAGTGAGCAAGGGGAAAAAGGACAAAAGCTGGCCAGCCACATTCCTATAGCCCGATGGTTTGCCCTTTTTTTTTTTAACACACACACACACACACACACTTTATATATATATAGTGTGTGTGTGTGTGTGTGTGTGTAGGGAGAGAGGGAGACAATAGCAGCACTACTTCACTGCTTGTGAAACTTCCCCCCCTGCAGATGGGGCCTGGGGGCATGAGCCCGGGTCCTAGTGCATTATAACCCGTATCTTCCAGTGAGTACACCACCACCCAGTCCCTTCAGTGGCTTGCTTTTAACTAGCAAAAGAGACAGTGTTGAGGTTACTTGAGTAGTGTGGGAATCTAAGAGCCCGAAGGGTACTGTGGTAGAGTGCACACTTTACCATGCACAAGGACCTAGGTTCAGTCTCCCATTCCCCACCTGCATGGGGAAAGCTTCATGGCTAGTGTAGTAATGTTGCCCATCTCCTTCTTGATTGCCCTCTCCCCTCACAATTGCTCTCTGTTTTTTTTTTTTTTTTTGCCTCCAGGGTTATCGCTGGGGCTCAGTGCTTGCAACATGAATCCACTGCTCCTGGAGGCTATTTTTTCCTTTTGTTGCCCTTGTTGTTTATTATTATTATTGTTATTGATGTCATTGTTGTTGGATAGGACAGAGAGAAATGGAGAGAGGAGGGGAAGACAGATAGTGGGAGAGAAAGACAGACACCTGCAGACCTGCTTCACTACTTGTGAAGCGACCCCCTCCCCCCCACAAGTGGGGAGCCGGGATCCTTAAGCCGGTCCTTGGAACTTTGCGCCATGTGCGCTTAACCTGCTGCGCTGCCGTCCGGCCCCTTGCTCTCTGTTCTGTCAAATGAAAGAAAGAGAGAGAGAGAGAGAAGAATGAAAAGAAAAAAAATGGCTACTGGATGCGGTGGATTTGTCATACTGGCACCAAGCCTCAGTAATAACCCTGGTGACAATAAAATACATACATGCAGTGGCCAGATGGTGGTACACCCAGGTAAACTTGCTCATGACCATGAGCAAAGACCCAGGTTCAAATCCTGCTCCCCACCTGCAGAGAGGATGTTTCAGGACCTATGTGAAACAGGTTTGTAGATGTCTCTCTTTCTCCCTCACTTCCTCTCTCCCCCTTCCCTCTCAGTTTCTATCTGTCCTTGCTAATAAAAGTAAAAGGGAAAAAAATGGCTGCCAGGCTCGGTGGATTAGCCGAGTAGGTACTGAGCCCCAGGGATGACTCTGGTAACAGTAAAAATAAATAAATAAACACAAAAATATGAACATACTTACATATTTAGCTCCCCCCTTGCTATCATTAAATGGCTACTTACTGGCCCACAGAATGAGATAAATGCATTTGTAGAGAAAATGGGCCGAAAATCTTTTCTCAGGTTAATTTCTTTTCTTTTTTTTTCTTCTTCTTTCTTTCTTTCTTTCTCTCTCTCTCTCTCTCTCTTTTTTTTTTTGTTGATGATTTTATTAGGGGAACAGTGGTTTACAGGACAGTTGTTGACACATGGGTACAGTGTCTTTTAAAAGAAGGATTTATTGTTATTTCTTTCTTTTAAAAAAATATTTATTTATTCCCTTTTGTTGCCCTTGTTGTTTTATTGTTGTAGTTATTGATGTCGTCGTTGCTGGCTAGGACAGAGAGAAATGGAGAGAGGAGGGGAAGACAGAGAGGGGGGAGAGAAAGACACCTGCAGACCTGCTTCACCACCTGTGAAATGACTCCCCTGCAGGTGGGGAGCCGGGGGCTTGAACCAGGATCCTTACGCTAGTCATTGCGTTTCGCACCATGTGTGCTTAACCCACTGCGCTACCGCCGGACTCCCTGTTATTTATTTCTTATGACAGAGGAGGGAGAGAGAGATAGGACCATAGCACTGCTCCACTCTGTCATAAGGTGGTTCCTGGGATCGAACCTGCGGTCTCTGGGGCCTCTGGCGTATAGGTTGGTGCTCTTAACAGGCTGAGGCATACTCAACCCTGGATACAGTTTCTCATCTCCCAGTGACAGGTATCTGCACACCATTCCTCCCACCCACCCTAGTCCCACTTCACCCTTGGGCACTGGGTACCTGGGGTCCCCCCGCCACCACCCCCCCAGCCCAGATTCCTTTGCTCTGCTGTAGTATACCCCACCCTGTGCTGGTGACTTCATTTCTTTTCTTTCTTTTTTATTGGGGGTGGTGGTGGTGGTGGTGGTTGCTGTTGTTGGTAGTGTCAGTGGTTTATAGTACACCTGTTGGCGTATGGATAAACTTTCTCATCTCCCCATGATAGGTATCTGCAAAGCACTCTCACCCATGCCTAGGTCTTTTTCCACCATCATGCACCACCAGGACCCTAGAGGTTCCCCCCACACACACACCCAACTCCCTCTCCCAACTCCCTCTCTCCCCCACCTCCCCAGAGTCCTTTGCTTTGGTGCAATACACCAAACCCAGTCCAAGTTCTACTTTGTATTTTCCCTTTTCTGTTCTTGTTTCTTAAGTTCTCCCCAGGAGTACAGTCATCCTGTATTCATCTTTCTCTTTCTGGCTTAGCTCACTTAGCATGATTCCTTCAAGTGACCTTATTTCTTTTCTTTTTTCCCTTTAGTGGAGGATTAACGTTTTCTAGTCGATAGTCAACACAGTAGTTTTTTACATGTATAACATTTCTCAGTTTTCCACATAACAAGACTTTATTTCGATTGTCCTCACAAACACTTCACCTTCAGCAGAAGGATACCTAGACTCTAGATGAAGGAGCATCAATGTGATTATTGAAAACAGGGAAAGGGCACGAGGAATTGAAGTTGCCTGAAGACTCGAATCCCCATGGACCCAGTTTCCTTCATTTCAAGATGAAGCCATTTTGCCAATATCTTTTTATTTTAATTTATTTATTTTTCCCTTTTGTTGCCCTTGTTGTCTTTTTATTATTGTTGTAGTTATTACTGTTGTTGTTATTGATGTTGTCATTGTTGGATAGGACAGAGAGAAATGGAGAGAGGAGGGGAAGACAGAGAGGGAGAGAAAGATAGATACCTGCAGACCTGTTTCACCACCTGTGAAGTGACTCCCCTGCAAGTGGGGAGCCGGGGGCTCAAACTAGGATCTCTTTGCCAGTCCCTGTGCTTTGCACCACATGTGCTTAACCCGCTGTGCCACTGACCAACTCCCCCTTTTTTAATTTTTTAAAAAAATTAAATTTATTTTTTGGATAGAGATAGAGAAATTGAGTTGGGGAGAGGATGATAGAGGGGAAGAGAGAAAGAGAGACACCTGCAGCACTGTTTCGCCACTTGTAAAGCTTCCCCCTGCAAGTTGGGATCAGGCAGGGGCTTGAACTTGGGTCCTTGTACATGGTAATGTGTGTGCTCAACTGGGTGCACCACTGTCTGGTGGCAAGAAGAAGCATTTCTACCATGGTGCCCCTCCCCTCTGACCCCCCACTGGTGGTAGAAGAGATTCTTTTTCAGTAGAGTCCTATTTCATGAAGGGATAGATTCGTCATTGTTTGGGTCTTTGGGCCTCCACAAGTCCCTTCCTTTCAATCGTAAGAGCCCTCCCTGTGAATGCTTTAGAACCACCTTGATTTGGAAAGTTGGTCATTGAAAGTGCCTGGCATTGACTACATTCCTGCCATTGCAACATCGAGTGCTTCTCATCTTAACGAGGTGACTTGCATTTTTTTTTTCAAGATCAAAATAGATGGTTAGCCTCCCTTCTTGAAATTGTTTGGGTTAATGGTGTGCCAGAACCTGTGGGCATTTGTCCATGACCTCTGTCAAGAGCAAGGGAACATTTCTGCTAGGATAAAACCCATTAGAATGGGCTTGGGGAGATAGCACAGTGCTTCTTGCAAAAGACTCTCAGGCTTCTGAATCCCAGCTTCAATCCCCAGCACCACCATAAGCCAGAGCTTAACAGTGCTCTGGGAAGAGCAAAAGTAAATAAGTAAATAGACAAGCAAAGCAACAAAGCCCATTGGGCTTTTGTACTCACCAGTAATTTGGAAATCATGGTGATTTGAGCCAAATACCTTTTGGCTATCCCACTAATGTAAAATCTGTTGGTCATGTTATATATAGTAGATACATTTTGCAAAAACAGTTAAGTAACTCTGCAGTTTAAGAGCCTTGAGAGGGGAGAGAGGAGGAGGAGGAAGAGGAAGAGAGAGAGAGGCAACACCAACTATTTTGAAAGGATATTCGTGGGTAGGGGGACACAGTATAGTGGTTCTGCAAAAAAAAAACTTTCATGCCTACAATTCCAAAGTCCCAGGTTTAATCTCTGGCATCACCGTAAGGCAAAGCTGAATAGTGCTCTGGTAAATAATAATAATAATAATAATAATAATAATTTTTAAAAAAGATAATATTCACTTGTGCAGGTCAATTGTTCTGTTTGTTCACTGTTTTTTTTTAAATGCCCCATTCAGGGAGCTGGGTGATGGTATCCCCAGTGATACCATTCACCAGGACCCAGGTTCAAGCCCCTGGTTACCACCCTGCAGGAGGGTGCTTCACAAGTGCTGAAGCGGTGCTGTAGATGCCTCTTTTCCTTTCTCTCCTTCCCTATCTACCCCTTCCCTCTCAATTTCTGTCTCTGTGAAAGAAAGAAAGAAAGAAAGAAAGAAAGAAAGAAAGAAGGGAGAGAGAGAGAGAGAGAGAGAAGGAAGGAAGGAAGAGGGAGAGAGGGAAGGAAGGAAGGAAGGAAGGAAGGGGGAGAGAGAGAGAGAGAAGGAAGGAAGGAAGAGGGAGAGAGAGAGAGAGAGAAGGAAGGAAGAGGGAGAGAGAGAGAGAGAAGGAAGGAAGAGGGAGAGAGAGAGAGAGAAGGAAGGAAGGAAGGAAGGAAGAGGGAGAGAGAGAGAGAAGGAAGGAAGGAAGAGGGAGAGAGAGAGAGAGAAGGAAGGAAGGAAGAGAGAGAGAGAGAGAAGGAAGGAAGGAAGGAAGGAAGGAAGAGGGAGAGAGAGAGAGAGAAGGAAGGAAGGAAGGAAGAGGGAGAGAGAGAGAGAGAAGGAAGGAAGGAAGGAAGAGGGAGAGAGAGAGAGAGAAGGAAGGAAGGAAGAGAGAGAGAGAGAGAGAAGGAAGGAAGGAAGAGGGAGAGAGAGAGAGAGAAGGAAGGAAGGAAGAGAGAGAGAGAGAGAGAAGGAAGGAAGGAAGGAAGGAAGGAAGGAAGGAAGGAAGGAAGGAAGGGGCTCCGGGAGTAGTGGATTCATTGTGCAGGTACCGAGCCCCAGCAGTAACCCTAGTGGCAAAAATAAATAATGATGATAATAATAATAATAATAATAATAATAATAATAATAATAATAATAAATCAAGCCCCATTCAAATGTCCTCACTAACATTCTGGTAGCAAATAGTTCTGAGTGAGAAAGTCAAAGACTTTACTGATTTTTTTTTTTTTTTTTTACCAGAGCACTGCTCAGCCTTGGCTTATGGTGGTGCAGGGGATTGAACCTGGGACCTTGGAGCCTCAGGCATGAGAGTCTCTTTGCAGAACCATTATGCTCTCTACTCCCGCCTGGCTTTATTGATTGTCTACTGCACTCTGGGAGAATGTCTCTCTACTCTGGCGTTCTGCTGTTCCTCAGTCAAGTTCAGCCCCTGGTATAGAGACAAGGGAGCCATGGGCAGATGATTTGAGAAGGCAGCCCACACTCTTTTTGAGATTTTTTTGTTTGTTTGATTTTGTTTTTCCCAGAAATGCTCTGGCCCGAGGAGCATGTAGAGTGCCCTATTTTGGGAAAGCTATGTACACAAGGGTCTGCTGGAATGCGCACTGGGTATAGATGCCTGAATAACAGCCATGCTTCAAGGCTGGAGGGGAGGAGAGCTCATTCTCTTAGACGAAGTGTCCGCAGCAGTGCCGCCTTTCACAGCAAGTGTCAAAGAAAGATAGGTGCTGTGGGGGAGGGGCGGTTGTCAAGATCACAGTTGAACCTAATAGGACAGAGGGCCAGTTACATATTTCCCCCCATTTTTTTTTAAATTTAATTATTTATTTATTTATTCCCTTTTTGTTGCCCTTGTTGTTTTATTGTTGTAGTTATTATTGATGTCGTTGTTGTTGGATAGGACAGAGAGAAATGGAGAGAGGAGGGGAAGACAGAGAGGGAGAGAAAGACAGACACCTGCAGACCTGCTTCACCGCCTGTGAAGGGACCTGCCTGCAGGTGGGGAACCGGGGGCTCGAACCGGGATCCTGATGCCGGTCCTTGAGCTTAGCGCCACCTGCGCTTAACCCGCTGTGCTACAGCCCGACTCCCATTTCCCCCCATTTTTATGTGACAGAGAAGAGAGAAATAGGGGAGGGGGCACCTGCAGCACTGCTTCACTGCTCGTAAAGCTCCCCCCCATCACAGGTGGGAGCTGGGGGGCTTGAACCTAGGTCCTTGGGCATGATGCATATGCGTTTTATGGTTTCAGGCGCACTATCCATATCTTTAACCCAACTGCGTTGACTTTTCTGCCTGGAGTGAGGCAGTGATTCATTTGCTATTATTATTTGTTCTACTTATTACCAGTGATCTATTTATTATCATTATATCATTATTTGATAGATAGTGGGAGGTAGAGGGAAGGGGAAGATGAGGGAGGGAGGGGGAGAGAGAGAGAGAGAGGGAGAGAGAGAGAGAGAGGGAGAGAGAGACTCCTGCAGATCTGTTTTACTACTCGTGAAGCTTCCCCTTACAGCTTGATGGAGACCAGGAGCTTGAACCTGGGGCCTGGTTGGTGCATGGTAACGTGCACTCTACCAAGTGCATCACCTCCAGCCCCAGTTAAGTGTTTTAATTAATATCCACCTTTTTTCTTTTTTTAAAAAAAATATTTTATTTATTAATTAATGAGAAAGATAGGAGGAGAGAGAGAAAGAACCAGACATCACTCTGGTACATGTGCTGCCAGGGATTGAACTCAGGACCTCACGCTTGAGAGTCCAATGCTTTATCCACTGTTCTACCTCCCGGACCACTAATATCCAGCTTTTTGATAACTTATGGGGCTCTTAATTATGGCATTCCTGAATATCAAGCTTTGTTGACTAAAGTAACCTGTGCATATGACAGATAGGGACATGAAAAGATGTTGGGAAAACTATGAAAGAACTCAAGCCTTACTGACAGTTGAAGGAATTTTATGTCATAGCATAAGAACTTGATCTCAGGAATTCCACCTATTTAGATAGGTCTATTTTTGTTATATAAAAATATCCGGAAGACATAACTATATCTAGTAAATAATATATTTAAATAGGTTCCCTTTAGTTGATTTTTTAAATATCATTCTCTCTTTTTTTGATTTTTTTTATTAGTAACCAGAGAAATTGAGAGGGGAGGGTGAGGGAGAGGGGGGAAAGAGAGACACCTGCAGCTCTGTTTCACCACTCCTGAAGCTGCAGATGGGAACCCGGAACTTGAACCTGGGTCCTTGCAGCTGAAACATGTGCGTTCTGCTAGATGTGCGACCACCCAGCCCTGGTTTAGTTGATTTTAAAAACAGGATTAAGGGGGACTCAGGCAGTAGTGCAGCGGGTTAAGTGCAGGTGGCACAAATTGCAAAAACCAGCGTAAGGATCCCGGTTCGAGCCCCCCAGCTCCCCAACTGCAGGGGAGTCACTTTACAGGTGGTAAAGCAGGTCTGTAGGTGTCTGTCCTTCTCTTCCCCTCTCTGTCTTCCCCTCCTCTCTCCATTTCTCTCTGTCCTTTATAGTTACAACAACAATAATAAACAAGGACAACAAAAAGGATAATAAATAAATGTGAAAAAAATTAAAACAAACAACCAAAACAAAAACAGGATTAAGGGGCCAGAAGGTGGTGCATCAAATTGAGTGCACATGTTGTAATATTCAAGCCCCCGGTCACTACCTTCAGGGGGGAAGATACATAAGCAGTGAAGCAGGGCTAAAGCATCTCTTCCTCTCTCTCTCTGTCTCTCTCTCTCTCTCCCTCCCTCTCTCCCTCCTTCCCTCCCCTCACAAATTTTCTCTGTCTTTGTCAAACAGGAGAGAGAAAAAAAAAAGGAAAAAATGGCCTCCAGTAGTGGTAGATTCATTTTGCAGGCACTGAGCCCCAGCGATAACGCTGGCGGCAATTTAAAAATATTTAGAAGTACATGTTTTGTTAACATGAATAAAAACAGAAGCCATAAAAACAAACAACTACAGGCGCCCAGCAGTGGCACACCTGCTTGAGCACACACATTACTATACACAAAGGTCTGGCAGGGAGAAGCCTCACTAGTGGTGAAGCAGGTCTGCAGGTGTCTGTCTTTCTCTCTCCCTCTCTGTCTTCCCCTCCTCTCTCATTTTCTCTCTGTACCATCAAACCAAAATAGAAATGAAAAAAAAAAAAAAAAAGAAAGGCAAGAAAAGGAAGGAAGGAAGGAAGGAAGGAAACAATGGCTGCCAGGAGCTATGGATTTGTAGTGCCAGCACTGAGCCCCATAGAGAACCCTGGTGGCAATAAAAAATAAGAAAAGAAAAGCCAGTAAAAGCTAAGAAAAAGAGGAAGAGGAAGAGGAGAAGGAAGAGGTGAAGGAGGAGGAGAAGAAGAAGCAGAAGAAGAACAAGAAAAAGGAGGAGGAAAACAAGAAGAAGAAGAAGAAGAAGCATCAGTAGCAGCTATAAGAAACCTGCAGGTGGGGGCTCTGGCGGTACAACGGGTTAAGCGCACATGGCTCAAAGCACAAGGATCGGCATAACGATCCCGGTTTGAGCCCCCGGCTCCCCACCTGCAGGGGAGTCACTTCACAGGCGGTGAAGCAGGTCTACAGGTGTCTATCTTTCTCTCCCCTTCTCTGCCCTCCCCTCCTCTCTCCATTTCTCTCCATCCTATCTAACAATGATGACATCAATAACAACAATAATCACCACCACCACAACAACGATAAAACAACAAAGGCAACAAAAGGGGGAAAATAGCCTTCACAGCAGTGGGTTCATAGTGCAATCACTGAAGCAATAACCCTGGAGGCAAAAAAAAAAAAAAAGAAAGAAAGAAAAGAAACCTGCAGGTGAAGGGCCATCCTTTATTCCTATCCTCCCAGTCTATTTCCCAGGGAGAAAACGGTGTTCACAATATGCATATCTTTGCAGATGAGAGAGAGAGAGAGAGAGAGAGAGAGAGAGAGAGAGAGAGAGCCAGAACATTGCTCAGCTCTGGGTTATGGTGCTGCTGGGACCTCAGAGCCTCAGGCATGAAAATCTCTTGCAGAACCCTTATGCTGTCTCCCCAGATCCCCATTTTGCTTTATTTAAAAACACCGCATGGGGGCCAGGCAATGGCATACCTGGTGGAGTACACACATTACCATGTGTAAGGATCAGGGGGTTCAAGTTCCCAGTCTCTGCCTGTAGGTGGGAGCTTCATGAGCAGTGAAGCAGATCTGCAGGTACCAGTCTCTCTCTCTCTCCTCCTCTCCCTTCCTCCCCCTACCTCCCACTATCTACCAAATAATGATAATAAATAGATCACTAGTAATAAATAGAACAAATAATAATAATAATGAATCACTGCCTTACTCCAGGCAGAAAAGTCAACTCAACTGGATTAAAGATATGGATAGTGCACCTGAAACCATAAAATGCATATTCATCATGCTCAAGGACCTAGGTTCAAGCCCCCCAGCTCCCACCTGTGATGGGGGGAAGCTTCATGAGTAGTGAAGCATTGCTACAGGTGTCTCTCTGTCTCCCTCCCTATTTCCCCATCCCCTCTCAATTTCTCTGTCTTATAAAATAAAATAGAAAGAAAGAAAAAAAGGAAAACCATGGCTGATGAGAACGGTTGATTCGTAGTGCTGGTACTGAGTCCCAGAGATGACCTTGGTGGCAGTAATATATATATCCTGCACATCTTTCCAAGCTAGTCAGTACAAATCTCCTTCCCTTCCTCCCTCCCTCTCGTCCTGCCTTCCTCCTCCTTCTCATCCTCCTTCCCTTTCTTCTCTTCCAGCAATCTCCTCTTGTTTCATTCATTGTCGGTTTCAGGCCTGAAGCCTCCTTAATGGAAAAACAGAGCTACATAGATGAATAATCATGTGCTTCAGAGCCACACACTGTTTAGTCCATTTGTAGTGACTTGACAGCAGTTGCCAATGCTGTTGCTGTAGCAATGAAGCCATGCCATGTGTCAAAAACTGTCATTGTGCATACCAGCCCGTGTGTGTGTGTGTGTGTGTGTGTGTGTGTGTGTGTGTGTGTGTGTGTGTGTGTGTGTTGCCACCAGTGTTATTGCTGGGACTCAGTGCCTGCCTGATGCCATCTATCCTGGCTTCTTTGCTTTCTTCTATACAGAGGGAGAGAGAGAGAGGCAAAGAGAGAGAGACTGACAGACAGACAGACAGACAGACATGGCAGGACCACTCCACTGCTGGTGAAGCTTCTCCCCTGCAGGAGCCTACATATATAGGCCAGGAGCTCGAACCCAGGTCCTCACGGGTGGTAATGTTGCATGAGTCACCTGCAGCATCTTTCCCCCTCAATATTTTTTCTTTTTCTTTTATTATATTTTATTTTTGTTTATTGCTACCAGAGACATATCACTGGGTTTTGGTGCCTGCATGATGAATCCACCACCCCTGGGAATTCTTTCTTTCTTTTGTTCTCTCTCACACTCGCTTTAAAAAAAAACAAACTTTTTAAATAATTATTTATTTATTATTATTGGATGGAGACAGGGAGAAATTGAGAGTGGAGGGAGATAGAGAGCAGGAGAGAGACAGAGAGGCACCTACCACCTTACTTTGCCATTCATGAGCTTTTCCCCTGCAGGTGGAGACCAGGGGCTTGAACCCAGGTCCTTGAACACTGTAATGTGTGTACTTATCCAGGTGTGCCACTGCCTGGTCCTTCCTTCCTTTTTTTTTTTCCTCCCTCCCTCCCTCCCTTCCTTCCTACCCCTCCTCTCTTCCTCTTTCTTTCTTTCTTTCTTTCTTTCTTTCTTTCTTTCTTTCCTTCCTTCCTTCCTTCCTTCCTTCCTTCCTTCCTTCCTTCCTTCCTTCCTTCCTTCCTTCTTTCTTTCTTTCTTTCTTTCTTTCTTTCTTTCTTTCTTTCTTTCTTTCTTGATAGAAATTGAGGGGGAGTGAGAAATAGGGAGGGGAAAAAAGAGACACCAGCACTGCTTCAACACTCATGAAGCTTCTCCCGTGCAGGTGGGGACCAGGGCTTCAAACCTGGATCCTTATATATGTGCATCCTACCAAGTACACCCTACCAAGTGCACCACTGCCTTCCCTTCTCATCATATATATATGGGACAAAATAATTATAGGGCACTGGTCAGTTCTGGTTTATGATGGTATGGGGGATCGAACCTGGGACTTTGGAGCCTCAGGCATGAGAGTCACTTTGCATAACCATTATGCTGTCTACCCCTGCCCTCTCAATATTTTTTTTTTATTTCTTTACTGAGGGGTGAATGGTTTACAGTTGGCAGTAAAATACAGTCGTTTGTACATGTGTAACATGTCTCAGTTTTCCACATAAGAATTCAACCCCCACTAGGTCCTCTTCTGACACCATGTCCCAGGACCTAAACCCCCCCACACACCAGTCCACCAACTCCAGTCCAAGTTCTGCTTAGTGTTTTCCCTTCTGATTTTGTTTTCAACTTTTGTCTATGAGTGAGATCATCCCATATTCATCCTTCTGTTTATGACTTATCTCACTTCACATGATTCCTTCAAGCTCCATCCAAGACGGGCTGAAAATGGTGAAATCACCATTTTTAATAGTGAGTAGTATTCCATTGTGTATATAGACCACAACTTACTCAGCTACTCATCTGTTGTTGGACACCTGGGTTGCTTCCAGCTTTTGACTATTATAAATTGTGCTGCTATGAACATAGGTATCCACAGATATTTTTGGATGGGTGTGTTTGGTTTCTTAGGATATATCCCCAGGAGAGGAATTGCAGGATCATAGGGTAGGTCCACTTCTAGCCTTCTGGGAGCACAATATTTTTTAAAACTGTGATTGCAAGATTTCTTCTTTGCTCTGGGAGAATATATCAAGATGAAGTATGGAAAAAAAAGACAAAATCTGTATAAGTATTTGATTTTTTTCCCCTCCGGATCATTCTATTGGGGGTAATGGTTTACAGTCCAATTGTTGACACTGGGATACAGCTTCTCATCTCACTATGATAGGTGTCTGCAAATCATTCTCACCCCCAAATTTGGTCCTTTTCCACCATTGTGCACCAGGAGCCCAATGCTCTTAGCTTTTAATTTTAAGATCTAGCATCTGTGGTCAGTAGGGAAAGAACTGAGAGCAGGGGAGAGCGGAATAGCTCACTAGGATTGCGTGCTGCTTTGCCATGTGTGCAGCCCAGGTTCGAGCCCTGCCCCTACCACACTGGAGGAAGCTTCAGTGCTGTGGTCTCTTTCACTAAACAAACAAACAAACAAGAATAGACATATACTGTATTGTTGAGGGACAGGAATTCAAGTTGAGGATTTTCAAGAAGGCCTGTGTTTTTTTTCTTTCTTTTAATTTATTTATTTTCCCTTTTGTTGCCCTTGTTTTTTTTATTATTGTTGTAGTCATTGTTGTTGTAATTGATAGTGTCGTTGTCAGATAGGACAGAGAGAAATAGAGAGAGGAGGGGAAGACAGAGAAGGGGAGAGAAAGATAGACAGCTACAGACTTGCTTCGCCATTTGTGAAGCGACTCCCATGCAGGTGGGGAGATGGGGGCTCAAACCGGGATCCTTACACTGGTCCTTGCACTTTGCGCCACATGCGCTTAACCTGCTGCACTACCGCCCGACCCCCTTTCTTTCTTTCTTACTCTTTCTTTCTTCCTTCCTTTCTTTCTTTCTTTCTTTCTTTCTTTTTTTTTTTTTTTTTTTTAAGAACACTTGGGGCCTCTTGGGGAAGTCAAAAGTGAACTTACATCACACGACCCCCTCCTCAGACTGGGTGTGGAGTCCTTCACCTGGACGAGGTCACGGCCAAACCAACCTGATGAGGTCTGCAGGTGTGTTTACTCGACACACATTTTTCAGGCTCTGCAATTACTGTGATTTAGTTCCAGCACCTGAAGATCAGATTTCTCGAGTCTCCGATGGCCCTTGAACCCCTAGTGGGCTGGAGCTGAGGAGCCATGTCCCTGTGGATGGAGCACTGTCCCCAGGTGCTGCTTCAGTTCTCCCAGTTCACAGTGACATTTTATTTTATTTTATTTTATTATTTTATTTTGCCTCCATGGTTATCGCTGGGGCGCTGTGCCTGCACTACAAATCCACTACTCCTGGAGGCCGTTTTTTCTTTTTTGTTACCCTCATTGTTGTTGTTGTTATTGTTGCCATTGCTGTTGTTGTTGGATAGGACAGAGAGAAGTCGAGAGAGGAGGGGAAGACAGAGAAAGGGAGAGAAAGGCACCTGCAGACCTGCTTCACTGCCTGTGAAGTAACCCCCCCAAGTAGGTGGGGAGCCAGGGGCTTGAACCGGGCTCCTTATGCCAGTCCTTGTGCTTCTTGCCATGTGCGCTTAACCCCCCTGACTTTTTTTTTTTTTTTTTGCCATGAGGGTTTATTGCTGGGGCTTCGTGCTTGCAAGATGAGTCCTTTACTCCTGGCAGGTATTTTTTCCATTCTTTTCCCCTTTCTGTGACAGGTCAGAGAGAAATTGAGAGGGGGAGGTGGGAGAGAGGGAGACACACCTGCAGTACTTGTTTCACCACTTTTGGGGCTTCCCCCTGCGGCTGGGGAATGGGGACTCAAACCTGGGTGTTTGCACAGGGTAATCTGTGTGCTCAATCAGGAGGGCCACCGCCCAGACCCCCTCCCATCTTTCTGCCTGATGTTGTCACTTGCAGGAGTTATTTTGAGTTGTGGCCTCTGAAACAGAATTGCCTGCTTGTTGCATGTTACCACACGCAAGAACCTGGGTTCAGGCCCCCAGTTCCTTCCTGCGAGGTGGTGGTGGGGGACCTCCAGGGGTGTGGAGTAGTGCTACAGGTGTCTTTCTGTTTCCCTCTCTGTCTCCCCCTCCCTCTCAGTTTATTCCTGTCTATATCAGAAAAGAAAGAAAAGGGGGAAAATTGACCACTGGGATCAATGAAGTCTTTGCGCAGGCCCTGAGCCCCAGTGATAACCCTGGTGGGGAACAAAATTATTTTTCGAAAAAAGGAAAGAGCAGTCCGGGAGGTGGTGCAGTGGTAAAGCACTGGATTCTCAAGCATGAGGTCCCGAGTTCAATCCTCAGCAGCACACGTACCAGAGTGATGTTTGGCCTTTCTCTCTCCTCCTGTCATTCTCATGAATAAATAAATAAATTCTATTTAAAAAAAGGAAAAGAAAAAAAGAAAAGAACTGACTGCTTGCTTTTTGCTGCAGCCAGAAGTGATGACATTTTCCCCAAAAAAACCTGTCAAACATACAGTACATTCAAATGCCCCCAAACTGTCTTTGATACAATTTTCTCTGGCATCAATAAGAGCCACTATCCCACTTCAGGAAGGCAGAGTGAGTGAAAAAAATAGACACGACTCTGATTGTGTCTCGCCCTTGAGAAGCATTGGGGGCAGGTTCATTGCATCTCAGAAACAGCGAAGGATTTTGGTGGGCTTTGTGAAGTTGATCTCTAGTAGAAGAAATCGAAGTTGTAGTTGATCCACAAGTTTGAGATTATTCTTGTCCCATTGATTTATACCATCGTACATGTGTGTACATGTGTATGTCCCACTCACGTGTGTGTGTATGTGTGTGTGTGTGTGTGTGTGTGTGTGTGTGTGTGTGTGTAAAACACACTCCACCTGCCACGGCAGTTCCTGTGAGAAAGTGAAGTTTTGAGGCTGAGCAGTAGTACACGTGGTAGAGTGCACATGTCACCACGTTTGAGAACCCAGGTTCAAGCCCCCAGTCCCCACCTGCAGAGGGAAAGCTTCATGAGGGGTAGAGCAGTGCTCGAAGTGTCTTTCTTTCTCTGTATCTGTCTCTGTCTCCCACTTTCTCTCTCTGCCCTCTGTTTCTCTCTCTGGCTCTATCAGGAAAAGACAGAGACCACCAGAAGCAGTAGAGTCATCATGCAGGCAATAACCCTGATGACAGGGAGAAAGAGAGTGGGGAGGGGGAGAGAAGTTGAAATAAATTCCCCTTTATATTTAATGAGTGACTAAAACACAGCTCTTAATAGTTTAAGTCAGTTAAGATGTTATTATTATTGTTACTATTTTTCACCAGGGTTATCATTGGGGCTCATTGTCAGTTGGGGTCCCCCATTCCCAGCAGTCATTTTTCCCCTTTCTTCTCCTTTTCCTTTTTTTTTTTTTTTGATAAAGGTGAGAAAGAGAAGAGAGACACCCGCAGCACTACTCCATCACCCATGAAGCTTCCTCTTTACAGATGGGGACTGGGGGCTTTGAACCTAAATCCTTGTGCTTGGTAACATGTGTGCTGTATCTGGTGTGCCACCACCTTGCCCCAGATATTCTGTTTCATTGAAATAGTTATGCATGGGGCCAGGCAGTGGCTACCTGGTTGAGTGCACACACTACCATGCACGAGGCCCCAGGTTCAAGCCCCCCAGTCACCACCTGCAGGGGGGAAAAGCTTCATATGTGGTCTGCAGGTGTCTCTCTTTCCATCTCTACCTCCCCTCTCAGTTTCTCTATTCAAAATTAATAACTAAAATTAAAAAAAATTTAAAGGAGCTACTGTGTAAAAGAGTTATGGGGGAGTCAGGTGGTAGCGCAGTGGGTTAAGCGCATGTGGCACAACATGCAAGGACCGGTGTGAGAATCCCAGTTCGAGCCCCTGGCTCCCCACCTGTAGGGGAGTCGCTTCACAAGCAGTGAAGCAGGTCTGTGGGTGTCTGTCTTTCTCTCCCTCTCTGTCTTCCCCTCCTCTCTCCATTTCTCTCTGTCCTATCCAACACAACGACATCAATAACAACAACAGTAACTACAACAATAAAAAATAAAAAAGAGTTATGGAACGATTTCTGAACTTCCTTCTTCTGTATACCTAGCTTTGGCAGAATTATATCCTGAACAACACTGCAAGAAGCAGTTTTGACCATGTTTTCTTTCTCACTGTTATTTCCCTGGGGTAAGTTTCTAGAGCAGGTTCCTGGCTCAAAGAGGGTGAGTTGATTTTTGTTCCATGGGTTGGGTTGCTCTGCCAAATTAGTCCAGAAAATGCTGGCATTAATTTACACTTTCCGTAGCAAAGTATCAATGTGCCTGTCTAATTATTATTATTATTATTATTATTATTATTATTATTATTATTATTATTTCTTACTGAAGTCTCCCAGGGTTGGATATTTATTTGTTTGTTTTGGTCATCCCCAAGGCTTCTGTGATAGAAAGAGACAGAAACAGCAACAGAGATACAGAGAGACACACACACACACACCAAGGCACCAAAGTGGGGAGGGGACCAGGCTTGCACTTAGGCCACATATGACAAAGCAGTGCACTAGCCAAATCAGCTACCTAGCCTGGCCCAGGGGTTTGTGATTTTTTTTTTTTTTTTTTTTGGTTTATGTGTGCAGCAGGGATTCAGTGGCATTTCATGTCTGGGAATGAATGACAATGTAAACATATGTGTAGTCAGTTAGCCATAGTAAGACAAACCACCCTCAGACAGAAGCCTCTTATTATTTCTCACAGGTATGTCGAACAGAAGTGCCATTTTGCTCAGGAGTGTTGAGGCCACTCCAGTGGGACTGACCTCACACGGGAGTGGGTGGTCATTGTTGAACTCACCAGAAGCGAATGTCATATGGCTTCCCATCCTCGTGCAGGCCAGTTCAGCTTTGTCCCCATGGGGTGATGGCTTTCCAGGAGAGCAAGTGTTACCTGAAACTTTGCTTTCATATTTTATTCATTTATATATTTTAGATAATGGCAGAGAAATTGAGAGAGGAGAGGGAGATAGGGAGGGAGAGAGACACCCGCAGCCCTGCTTCACTGCTCTTGAAGCCTCTCCACCCTTGTAGGTCGCGAACAGAGGCTAGAACCTGCTGGGCTAGCTTCGCGGGTTGGAGAGAGGACCAGGGACTCATGGCCGAGCTGGGAACGCAGTTCAATCTTTATTGATGAGGAATGCAGTGCAAGCTAGCTAATCTAATCTCTCTTCATTAGAAAGCCCTGTCCTTTATATCTCCTGAGGCAGAAGTGTCAGATTGGAGGAGGATGTACATAGGATAGGGGGTGGGGAGAAGGAAACAGCTATTGAACCAGTGGGGATTAAAAGGTGGAAAACAGGATGTGACTAGGAGAGGGGGCGGAGTGGAAAAGAGCTCGAATCAGTGGGGATTAAACCAGTGCAAACAAAACAATGATTATGTAAATAGACCACAGCATCAAGCAATGCAACAGAAGGGGTCTTAGAAGCAGAATTTAGAAGCAGACCAACATGAACCCAGGTCCTTGTGCATAGTAACTTGTGTGCCCAATTGGGTGCACCACCACCCAATGCCACTTTGTTTCTTCTTTTTATTTATTTATTTGTTTTCCCTTTTGTTGCCCTTGTTTTTTATTGGTGTTGTAGTTATTATTGTTGTTGTTACTGGTATCATCTTTTGTTAGCTAAAACAGAGAAATGGAGAGAGGAGGGAAAGACAGAGAGGGAGAGAAAGATAGACACCTGTAGACTTGCTTCGCTGCCTGTGAAAGGACCCCCTCTGCAGGTGGGGAGCTGGGGGCTCAAACTGAGATAGATCCTTATGCTGGTGCCTGTGCTTCGTGCCACGTGCGCTTAACCCTCTGTGCTACCCCCCCGACTCCTGCCACTTTGGTTTAGAAGTGGCATTCTGTTACTTTTGCCCCCTGCCATATTCTGCTGGCCAAGAAAAGGGCCAGTTCATACTTAAGGGCAGGGAAAAAATCGACTCCAGTTCTTACACTTTTTAAATAATATATTTACTTTAATGAGAGACATACAGATTATATATATATATATATATATATATATATATATAGAGAGAGAGAGAGAGAGAGAGAGAGAGAGAGGGGAGAGAGAGAGAGAGACCGAGAGACCCCAAGACCAGAGCACTGCTTATCTCTGGCTATTGGCATTTCTGGGGATTGAACCTGAGACTTTAGAGCTTCAGGCATGAAAGTCTTATAGAACCATTATGCTGTCTCCCTGGTCTTACTCCAGTTCTTGAGAGAGAGAGCTATCACTCAGCCACATAAAGGATCCAGGGAAAAGTAGAAATTGCAGGCATACAAACTGCCAGAACTCTGTAATGAAAGCTGTTGTACATGGTCACATTTATTATTTATTTATGTGTTTATTTATCAGAGTTAACAGAGAGAGGGAGCAGATCATCATTCTAGTACATGTGATTCTTAGGATCAAACTTGGAACTTCATGTTTAAATCCAAAATCTTACCCAGTGAGCCACTTTTTGAGCCATAGAATTCATCTTTTTTTAAAATTTATTTATAAAAAGGAAACACTGACAAAACCATAGGTTAAGAGGGGTACAACTCCACACAGTTCCCACCACCAGAACTCCATATCCCATCCCCTCCCTTGATAGCTTTCCTATTCTTTAACTCTCTGGGAGTATGGACCCAAGGTCATTGTGGGATGCAGAAGGTGGAAGGTCTGGCTTCTGTAATTGCTTCCCCGCTGAACATGGGCATTGACAGGTAGATCCATACTCCCAGCCTGCCTCTCTCTTTTCCTAGTGGGGCGGGGTTCTGGGGAATCAGAGCTCTTTTTAAGCCTTGTGCTTATTCCCACAATGTACTCATTGATTCAAATTGAAAAACAGAGTCAGGGAGTCGGGCGGTAGCACAGCGGGGTAAGCGCACATGACGCAAAGCACAAGGAACAGCGTAAGGATTCCAGTTTGAGCCCCTGGCTCTCCACCTGCAGGGGAGTCACTTCACAGGTGGTGAAGCAGATCTGCAGGTGTCTTAGCTTTCTCTTCCCCTCCTCTTTCCATTTCTCTCTGTCCTATCCAACAACAACATCATCAATAATAACTACAACAATAATAAAAACAACAAGGACAACAAAGGGAATAAATAAATAAATAAATATTTAAAAAAAGAAAGAAAAACAGAGTCATTCGAGTGGTCAGTGGTCTGGCTCCGTGGGCTGAGTACAAGGCTTGCATGTGGGAGGCCCAATGTTCAGTCCCTGGTGCCACAAGTAATGGAGCAGAGCAGCATTCTGATCTCTACAAATACATAGATAATTAAGTAGCTTTAAAATATATAGGGACTGGGGGAGTTGGGCTGTAGTGCAGTGGTCTAAGTGCACGTGGCACAAAGCACAAGGACCGGCGGAAGGATCCTGGTTCGAGGCCCCGGCTCCCACCTGCAGGAGAGTTGCTTCACAGGCGGTGAAGCAGGTCTGCAGGTGTATTATCTTTCTCTCCCCCTTGCCGGGAGCCGGCCCCAGTGAATTAAGAGTCCCTGAAGGAAAGGGGGAGTCAGCAAGATGGATCAAGTGAGAGACATATCAGCTGTTTAAAGTGCAGGAGAGAGATGTCTCTCTACCCTCTGTCTGCAGAGGTTTATTATTTAAACACTTTTTGCCCAGATGTAGTTGACATTATGTAAGAATATTTTCATTAACATCAAGGATACAGATGACATCATGTATAATTGTTTTCATTAACATCAGGAATAACCTTAAACAACATTATTATTATCATAGGTATGTTTTCCTTAGAAAGTTCCCTAGGTCTAGGTCATCCTGATCTCCCCTTGAAAGTTTCTTGGGTCTGGGGTAGCCTAAATCTCCCCTTGAAAATTTCCTGGTTCTGGGGTAGCCTAAATCTTCCCTTGAAAGTTTCCTTGGTCTGGAGTAGTCTGAATTTCCCCTTGAAAGTTCCCTTGAAATGACCATCTGTGTTTTGACCAGCTCCCTGTTCTGACCTTCTGTATGAATAAACATTTTTCTCTGGAGCTAAATCTAATAGCTTTTATTTTTAATCTTGAGTCTAACTAGATCATAGTAAGCTGTCCACCTAAAGAAATCTTTTGCTGTAAAGTAAGAACACACCATGGGGGCTCTTTTCTGGTTAGCCTTTGCATATATGAAAGTTCACTGACTTCTAGCTAATGAAAGTTGACTTACTTCCACCCATATATCCTAACATTAGCTATTTAAGTACACAACCTAATTTAACTCATCATGGATGCCTATAAGTGGAAGCAGGGGGTTTGTGTGTGGGGGTAAGCAATAGGGCCTCTTTATATTTAGATGGAGATCACAGTCTGCCACTCATGCTACAAGCTTTTGGTCTGAGTCCAGCTAATTGAGAAGCTATAGTGGTGACAAGTAGCTCTTTTTCTGAAAGCCTCCCAATGGGTACAGCAGCTTCAGCTCCTAGGCCATGTTTAGTCTTGTCATGCTCACTGCCATGATTGTTGTCACAGTGTACTTCCCCTGGGGATCTCTTTCTCTAGTCCCCAGGTAATGTTTGTGTATTTGCAGTATAGCCAATGAGTCCTCAAGTTATCAATGTAATTAAAAACAAATATTTTCAGTTTAGTCTAGAACTTCCCACTCTGCAGTAGGTTCCGGTCTGTTGGACTTTGGCAACAGACATGACGTCACCTCCGCCATTACACAAAAAGGATGAATAGTTTCCATCCAGTCCTGGCTTGCTCAGACTTTGTCTGACAGCAGCCATGACATCGCCTCCACCGTCTCATCTCTGTCTTCCCTTCCTCTCTCCATTTCTCTCTGTCCTATCTAACAATTATAGCATCAACAACAACAGTAGTAACTACAACAACAATAAAAAAAGATATAGGGACTGGACAGTGCTGCATCTAGTCAAGAACACACATCACTGTGCGTGAGGACCCAAGTTCAATTCCCTGGTCCCTATCTGTGTGTGTGTGTGTGTGGGGGGGATGTTTCATAAATGCTAGATCAATGCAGCATGTCTCTCTTTCCTCCTCTCCCTCTCTACCTCAGTCTCACCCTCTATTAAAAATAAAAGAAAGCAGAAACAAAAGGATGAATATGGGATGATCTCACTCATAGGCAGAAGTTGAAAAACAAGATCAGAAGGGGAAAACACTAAGCAGAACTTGGACTGGAGCTGGTGTATTGCACCAAAGTAAAAGACTCTGGGGTGGGGGGAAGGGTTCAGGTTCTGGAACATGATGGTAGAGGAGGACCTAGTGGGGGTTGTATTGTTAGGTAGAAATGTTATGCATGTACAAACTATTGTATTTTTACTGTAGACTGTAAACCATTAATCCCCTAATAAAGAAATTAAAAATAATAATAATAAAGAAAAGGATTGAGATGGTAGTGGAACCATGTAGGCACTGAGACCCAGTGATTACACTGGTGACAAAAAAGACAAAAATAACTTAAGTAATTAGAGTCTCTCTTGAAATTTCCAGTGGGGGCATTATAAGCCAATTAGAATATTAGTTGTTTATTTTTAGATAGAGACAGGGAGGGAGAGAGAGAGAGAGAGAAAGAGGGAGAGGGAGAGAGAGACAGAGGGAGAAAGAGAGAGAGACATAAAGTACTGCTCAACTCGTGTATTGCAATGTCAAGGATTGATCCTGGGGCCTCTGGGATCTCAGACATTCAAACTCTATGCTCTGACACTGAGCTGTCTCCCTCACCCTTAGTTTATTCTTTTTTATTATTGTTGTTATCACTATCATTATTTAGTTTTATTTGTTTGAGAGTATAGAAATTGAGGAGACAGGGTGATAGAGAGGGAGAGAGAAAGAGAGACACCTGCAGACCTGCTTCACTGCTCATGAAGCTTTCCTTTTACAGGTGGGGAGTGGGGGCTAGAACCTGGGTCTTCACACCCAGGGTAATGTATGTGCTCAGCCAGTTGTGCCACCACCCAGCCTAGTTTATTCTTTATTGAAAGTATTTATTAACACATGAGTGGACGAAGGAGAGAAAGAGCCAGATCATCACTCACTCTGACAAAAGTGATGGCAGGGATCATCATTTTTTAAAACAATTTTTTGTATTTATTTTCCCTTTTGTTGCCTTTGTTTTTCATTGTTGTTGTAGTTATTATTGTTATTATTGTTGTTGTTATTGTACAGAACAGAGAGAAATGGAGAGAGGAGGGGAAGACAGAGAGGGGGAGAGGACGATAGACACCTGCAGACCTCTTCACCGCCTGTGAAGGGACTACTTTACAGGTGGGGAGCTGGGGACTCGAACTGGGATCCTTCCACCAGTCCTTGCGCTTCGTGCCATGTGCCCATAACCCGCTACGCTACAGCCCAACTCCCCATCATTTTTTTTTTTTCATCACTAGGCTTTCACTGCTCTGGAGGTGGCGGGGTGGGGGAGGGAGAGAGAGAGAGAGAGAGAGAGAGAGAGAGAGAGAGAGGGAAGAGACCATAACACTGAAACTTCCCGCAGTGTACCTAGGGACTCAAACATGGGTCACACACCTGGCAAAGCAGGCACCCTCCCAGGTGAGCTCTCTCTCCTGTCCCTTAGCCTACTTGTGATAGTCATTCTTAGTTATGGGGATTTTCATAATTTCTAAATATCAGTTATGATACCAGAATTTCACAACTGACCTTTTTTTTTTTCTTTTTTTCCTTTCTTTCCTTCTTTTTTTTTTTTTTTTTTTTGCATCCAGGGTTATCACTGGGGCTCATTGCCAGCACTACGAATCCACTGCTCCTGGCTATTTTTTTTCCCATTTTGTTGCCCTTGTTGTCACCCTTGTTTTGGTTGTTATTGTTATTGTTGTTATAGCCGTTGTTGCTGCTGGATAGCACTGAGAGAAATGGAGAGAGGAGGGGAAGACAGGGGGGAGAGTAAGATAGACACTTTGCAGAGCTGCTTTACCGATTGTGAAGTGACTCCCCTGCAGGTGGGGAGCCAGGGGCTCAAACCTGGATCCTTCTGCTAGTCCTTGTGCTTTGCACCACCTGTGCTTAACCCGCTGTGCTACCACCCAGCTCCTTACAATTGACCTTTTCTAAGATCATTTAAATGATTACAATAATCCTGAGTTTTTGCAGTCAATCCAAAAGCAATAGTCTAAGATGTTGCAAACAAAGATAGCACCTCTGAAACAATTGGAAGGCATGACAACTTGATTGATTTCTTTTTTGTTGCCTCCAAGGTTATCGCTGGGACTCAGTGCTCCTGGAGGCCAATTTTTCCCCTCAATTTTTGTTGCCCTTGTTGTTGTTATTGTTACTGCTGTTGTTGTTGTTGGATAGGAAAGAGAAAAATCAAGAGAGGAGGGGAAGACAGAGGGGGAAAGAAAGACATCTGCAGACCTGCTTCACCACTTGTGAAGCAACACCCCTGTAGGTGGGGAGCTGAGGGCTCAAACTGGGATCCTTGTGCCGGTCCTTGCATGTGTACTTAACCCAGTGCCCCACTGCCCGCCCCCTAACTTGATTGCTTTTAATCACAATCCTGTGTTGAATGTGTTAAAATATTCTCTGCAACTTTTGAACTGTGACTTTAAATTAAGTAATAAAAATAAATAACCATTGATAGAAGTTTTGCAATTCAGCACATCTTAATTTTTCTCTTGAAAGAATTGAGTGTTGACTCCTATTTGTGTTGCAAATTACAGTAAGCTCACTTTTTTTTTTCATTTTTCTCTTGAGATGTTATCTTTGGAGAAAGAGACCAGGTGTATTCTCATACTATGCTAGTTCAGTATTGCTGTCCTAAGAATTTCTAGAACCTAGTATATTTGGTCTTGTCTTTGATAACCATTAAGAGGACAGTCCAGGGGCTGGGCAGTGATATACTTGCTTGAGCAAACACAAGGGCCCAAGTTCAAGCCTACCCCCCTATTTCTTACCTGCTGGGTGGAAGCTTCACGAGCAATGAAATAGTGTTTCAGATCTCTCTCTCTCTCTCTCCTCTCTCTTTGTATCTTCCCTTCATTGCTCAATTTCTCTCTATCCTATCAAATTAAAAATAAATCTTAAAAATAAAATAAATCAAAAATGGCAGTCCAAAATAGTGCATGACCTCACTGACAATGATTCTCACTGACACAAGAAACTTAAGAAGTCAAATTCTTGGTGTATTTTATGTGAAGACACGTCTGATTGGAGTAGTTGTTTAATATACATAAGCACACACCTACACAAATGTGTGTGTGTGTGTGTGTGTGTGTGTGTGTGTGTGTGTGTGTGTGTTGACCCTTACATATAGAATGTTGTCTTGTGCCCTCTAAGGTATCCGGAGGCTACCATGACCATCACAGTAGTGTACGACAACTCTGAGGTAACCGAGCTCTGTGCAGCTCAGCACCTCTACCTCAAGCCCATCGCCAAGCTGATGATCAATGTGTTGCTCCCTGAGTGCACAGAGCCCATGAGGCCCTTCTCCAACTGGGAAGTCCTTGACAAGCTCAAGAGCCTCATCTGCCCTGACCAGTTCACCACCGTCCGGCTCTCCAAGAGCACGAAGGACTTCATCTTATTCGAGGGAGAGGCAGAGACACAGAGACTGATTCAGATCTTCAAGACCAGGTTACATGGGAAGTTCATCAAGCTCAACGGCCTGAAGACTGACCTGAAGGTGGTGGCCACAGATGCCCAGGGAGAGTGGGAGCACTTCCCCAAAGACAGGGGGGAGCAGGATTGGAGCGATGAGGAGGAGGAGGAACAGGACCTGGAGAAGAGCCCAGATTCCATCTACTTTGAAGGTTTACCCTGCAAGTGGTTTGCACCCAAAGGTTCCAGTGGGGAGAAGCCCTGTGAAGAGATCCTCCGGGTGGTCTTTGAGAGCTTCGGGAAGATCAAGAACGTGGACATCCCTATGCTCGACCCCTACAGGGAGGTGATGACAGATGGCAGCTGTGGAGGCTTTAACATGGGCTTGCAGACCTTCGAGGCCTTCATCCAGTATCAGGAATCCACAGACTTCGTGAGGGCCATGGATTCCCTTCAGGGGATGAAGCTATTGCTTAAAGGTGATGATGGCAAAGCTCTGGCCTGTAACATTAAGGTAAGGAGGCTCTTGTTTCCAGCTGCTCAAATGCTCCTGAGTACGTGCCGCGCAGGGAAATCTCCAGAATAGAGACTCTGACCCAGTGAAATACATAATCAGCTGCTAATGGGAAGGTTTGTGTTAGCATCACTCAGTGGGTTAGGAAGAAAGATCAAAAAAAGCAAAAACATACCTGTATGATGACCTGTGTTCAAGCCTCAACTCCCCACCTGTGTGTGTGTGTGGGGGGGGTGCTTTATGAGTAGTGAAGCAGTGGTGCAGGTATCTCTCATTCTCTAGTCCCATTTCCTCTTGATTTCTTCTTGTCTCTGTAAGAAAAAAAATAGCAAAGGGGTCAGGTGGTGGCACACCTGGTTGAGCAAACACATTACAGTGTGCAAGGAGCTCCCTGTTTCCACCTGTAGGGTGTATAGCGGGGAAACTTCAGTGTTGCAGGTCTGTCTGTCTGTCTATCCATCTATCTTGTATCATTTAAAAAAAAATCATTTATTTGTTATTGGATAGAGACAGAAATTGAATGGGGAGGGGGGAGATAGACAGAGAGACATCTTTAGCCCTGCTTCACCACTCATGAAGCTTTTCCCCTGCAGGTGGGTACCAGGGGCTTGAACCCAGGTCCTGTCATATTGTAGTATATGTGCTTAACTAGGTGTGCCACCACCTGGCCCCTTCTCTCTTCTATCTGTGTCTCCCTTCCCTCTTAATTTCTGTCTCTATCCAAAATAAATAACTTTAGAGAGGAAAAAAAAAAAGGAGAACAAAAGACTGCCAGGAGCAGCGGATTTGTTGTGCAGGTACAATAATGCCAGTGGTAAAAACAAATGAACAAACTAATATAATCCAGCTACCAGGCATGTTGCCAGCTGTGGGTTTAACGGCTGTTAAAACCTGGGAGTCTGGGGCTGCCAAAGCTGCTCGCCTGGAGGGTGCACCTGCTTTGCCAAGTGTGTGACCTGTGTTCAGTCCCATCCACTACTGCATTGGAGGAAGCTTCAGTGTTGTGATCTCTCTGTCTGTCTGTCTATCTCTTTATTTGTGGAATGTCACCCTGGAGTGATAAATCCCCATAACAACAGCAGCAGAAGAAGGAGAAGGAGAAGAAGAAGAAGAAAGAAGAACGAAGGAGGAGGAGAAGAAGAGGAAGAAGTAGAAGAAGAGGAAGAAGAAAGATCTAGGGCTCTACCTTAGCTTCTTGAGAGAGAAGAAGAAGTATAAGAAGGAGAAGAAGGAGAAGGAGAGGGAGAAAGATCTAGGACTCTGCCTTAGCTTCTTGAGAGTATTAAGGAACTATTCATGGTTTACGGTGGTGCAGGGGATTGAACTTGGGCTTTTGGAGCCTCAGGCATAAGAGTCTTTTTGCATAACCATTATGCTATCTACACCCTCCCCCCTTTTTTTACCACCAGGATTATTGCTGGGGCTCAATGCCAGCACTATGTAACCACCACTCACGGCAGCCATTTTTCCTTTATTTTTTTCTTATTTTATTTGATAGGATAGACACAGGGAGGAGAGGGGGTGATAGGGAGGGAAAGAGAAAGACATCTGCAGCCCTGCTCCACCACTCGTGAAGCTTCCCCGCCTGCAAGTGGGGAGCGGGACTTCAACCCAGGTCCTTACATGTAGTAATGTTTGCACTCAACCGAGTGCACCACTGCCCGGCCCTAGATTCTTCGTGGTCTTATAGTACTAACCACATATGCTTATTCAACTTCTTTCCTTCCTTCCTTCCTTCCTTCCTTCCTTCCTTCCTTCCTTCCTTCCTTCCTTCCTTCTTCCTTCCTTCTTCCCTCCCTCCCTCCCTCCCTTCCTTCCTTCCTTTTTTTTTTTTTTTTTTTACCAGAGCGCTGCTCAGCTCTTGCTTATGGAGGTGCGGTTTGATTGAACCTGGGACCTTGGAGCCTCAAGCATGAGAGTCTTTTTGCTTAACCAGTGTGCTATTTCCCTCATCCTATGCTTATTCAGTATGCTAAGTGGCTGAGAGAAGAGTATACAGCTAGAAACCATAGAGAGAGCAGCTTAGTCCCTCTTTACTCTTAAGGTCACAGCTTCTACACGATCTAGGTAAACTAGTAAGACATAACCACAACACACTTGGATACCTCTTTCAAAATCAGTTTGTCAATCTAGTCACGTCACCGCACTGATGCCTGAGTACTTGGGAATCTCTTTGTTGAAGATGAAACCCAGCATAGCAAAGGATGCAACTTAACCTTCCTTTTCCTCTAGCATGGACTTGAACGTTCAGCTTTAGTAGCTGTATATGTGTGTGTGTGTGTGAGAGAGAGAAAGTCTATATGTGCAAAGCTAGTTATGTTAAAAAAGAGTGCATTCTTTTTTAAAAAAGATTTACTTTAAATTTTTTAAATTATTTATTTATTCCCTTTTTGTTGCCCTTGTTGTTTTATTGTTGTTGTTATTGATGTCGTTGTTGTTGGGTAGGACAGAGAGAAATGTAGAGAGGAGGGTAAAACAGAGGGGGAGAGAAAGTTAGACACCTGTAGACCTGCTTCACTGCCTGTGAAGCGACTACCTGCAGGTGGGGAGCCAGGGGCTCGAACCGGGATCCTTCCAACAGTTCTTGCGCTTTGCTCCACGAGCACTTAACCCGCTGCACTATCACCCGACTCCCAAAGATTTACTTTTGTAACACAAGGGAGAGGGAGGGAAAGACCTCTCCCAGAGCATCACTCTGGCACTTATGATGCTGAGAATTGAACTTGGGACCTCATGCTTGAGAGTCCAATGCTCTATCTACTGTGCCACCTCCCTGGTATGCTAAAAAGTACTGTTTTTTTTTGGTTTTTTTTGCCTTCAGGATTATTGATGGGGCTTGGTGCCTACATTATGAAGCCACTTCTCTTGGAGGCCATTTTCCCCATTTTGTTGCCCTTGTTGTTGGCGCTTGTTTTTGTTGTTATTGTTGTCATAGCTGTTGTTGGATAGGACAGAGAGAGATCAAGAAGGATGGCAAGACAGAGAGGGGGTGAGAAAGATACCTGAAGACCTGCTTCACTGCTTGCAAAGCGACCCTCTGAAGGTGTGGAGCTGGGGGACAACTGTGATCCTTACTCTGATCCTTGCACTTTGCACCATGCGCGCTTAACCTGCTGCACTACCATCTAGTTCCTGGAACTTTTTTTTTTTAGTTGCCACCAGGGTTATCACTGGGGTGCAGTGCCTATGTGATGACTCTTTCACTCCTGGTCACCATTTTTTCCCTTTCATCTGTTGATAGAGGCAGACAGAAATTGAGCAGGAAGGGGGAGAGAAAAGGAGAGGCACCGACAGCACTGTTCCACTGCTCGTGAAATTTCCCTCCCACAGGTGGGGACAGGAGACTTGAACCAGTTACTGTGCACAATCGTGTGTGTTCTACTAGGTTCACCATCACCTGGCCCCTGCCACCTTTTATTGTGTTTTATTTACCTATTTAGTTTTGCCACATGGACTATCACAGGGGCTTGGTACCTGCATGACTCTACCATTCCCAGTGGCCATTTTTTGAGAGGGTGAAAGAAAGACGGGGGAAGGGGGCGAGAGCTGCAATACAGCTCCACCATTCATGAAGCTTCTTCCCCCCCCCCACCCCCACAGGTGGGGACTGAAGACTTGAACCCAGGTCCTCAAGTATGATAACATACGCACTCTACCAGGTGTGCCACCACCTCCCTTTATTTTCCAAGCCAGTCTATCCCCAGTGCCTAGACATGCTTTTCACCCTGTGGTTCACCAAGTGGCCAAACCATCATTAGAGTCAGATCATGTATCTCACTTAAAAAGAACACACACACACACACACACACACACACACACACACACACACACACACACACCAGCTCAGTTGATCTTTGCAACAAGTCAGATAGATGGTGCTCCTGTTCTTCCAGGTCTGTGTGCTGATAGCACGGTGCTGTGATGTCACTATGACTATAATGGGTTTCATCCACAGGGATTCTGAAGCCTGCAGTGTCACTGGGCAAGCTGTGAAGCAGCCTCAGAGCAGTATGGGAGCTAGGCTGGGCTGATGGGTGGACAGTCCTTCCTCACTTGGCTTTGAATGGCCAGCTGTCACCTCTGGGACCTGGGACCTGCCAGGGCAGCTGGCTACCTTTTCTAATAGGATTTTATGTTGTTTGGGGACAGGTGATGTTTGACACTTCCAAACACTTCAGTGAAGGGGCTATAAGGAGGCGAAATCAGGAGAGGCTGAAATTGCAAGAGTTGGAGGAGGAGAGAAAGAAAGAGAAGAAGAGACAAGAGCAAGAGGCTGAAAGGTGAGGGGACCAGCTTAACAAAGGAGTTGTGCTACTTTTGATTTCGATATCTGGGATGGGAAGAGATCTTTCTTTTTATTTATTTTTATTTATTTTTATTTATTTTTAAATTTATTTATTTATTTTATTTTATTTTTATTTTATTTATTTATTTTTATTTACTTATTTATTTTTAAAATTTTTATTTAAGAAAGGATTAATGAACAAAAACATAAGGTAGGAGGGGTACAACTCCACACAATTCCCACCACCCAGTCCCCATAACCCACCCCCTCCCATGATAGCTTTCCCATTCTCTAGCCCTCTGGGAGTATGGACCCAGGGTCGTTGAGGGTTGCAGAAGGTAGAAGGTCTGGCTTCTGTAATTGCTTCCCCGCTGAACATGGGTATTGACTGGTTGGTCCATACTCCCAGTCTGCCTCTCTCTTTCCCTAGTAAGGTGTGTCTCTGGGGAAGCTGAGCTCCAGGACACATTGGTGGGGTCTTCAATCCAGGGAAGCCTGGCCAGCATCCTGGTGGCATCTGGAACCTGGTGATTGAAAAGAGAGTTAACATACCAAGCCAAACAATTTGTTGAGCAATCATGGATCCCAAGCTTGGAATAGTGGAGAGGAAGAGTTAGGGAGGTACTCACTGCAAACTCTAGTGTACTTCTGCTTTCAGGTATATATTTTGCAGTAGTTTATGGGTACGTGTGAACATAAGCTCTCTCTCACCGAAACTGGTGTATATCTAGGTTATGGGACTTTGTTAGAAAGTGAACTACCTGAGATGAAATTAGAGTGTACTATAAAAGGAAAGGTCTCACCCGAGTAATGAAGCTGAAGGGTTGTCATTCCACACGTGAAGTCTCTGGACACAGTCTGAGGTGAAGCATGTTGAGGTGGCAATCACTGCGTTGGTTAGGTTGTGATCGGCAGATGCAATATTATTTGGTTTGGATTGGGAGATGCATACGGGAAAGTGGGCCCTATCCAAGGGTTCCAGGACTGGGGGAAGTAGAGGCTCTATAGTGGAGATGTGAGGTTCCTGCTGTCTTAGGGTTCAAAAAGACAATCGATAGTTAATGTTATCATCACATTATTTGGTAATTGGGTTAACTTTGAAAAGTCCTTTTGTTATGGTTTGCTGTACAGTATCCAGTATCTTGTATATAGCTGTGCTATTGAATGCTTCTAATCTGCTTGGTCTAGGCTTTTGAGAGAGTCCACATATCAAATACACAGCCTATATATTAAAAAGATTCAGTTTGTGTTTTGAGAAACTTTGAGACATACAATTGATTTCCCCCCTCTCATATTAATTAACTACTGATTTATATGTCTACATTTTGCTAGGAGTGTACATAAACACCATTCCCACCACCAAAGGACTGTGACCCATCCCTCCCGCCCACTCCCACCCCCCACTGGCCCAGGAAGCTGCATGTCTACCCCTCACCACTGGGTTTTTACTTTGGTGCCCTACTTACAATTTGATCCGGTCCTGCTTTTAGTTTCCCTTTCAGATCTTCTTAATCAACTTCTGTTGATGAGTGAGTGGGATCATCCCATAATCATCTTTATCTTTCTGACTTAGTTCACTTAACATAATTCCTTCTAGCTCTATCCAAGATGGGTCAGAGAAGGTGGGTTCATTGTTTTTGATAGCTGCATAGTATTCCATTGTGTATATATACCCCAGCTTTCTCAGCCACTCATCTGTTGTTGGGCACCTGGGTTGTTTCCAGGTTTTAGCTATTATGAATTGTGCTGCTATGAACATAGGAGTACACACCTCTTTTTGGTTGGGTGTTATGGAGTCCTTGGGGTATAACCCCAGGAGAGGAATTACTGGATCATATGGAAGGTCCATGTCTAGCCTTGTGAGAGTTTTCCAGACTGCTCTCCACAGAGGCTGTACCAATTTACATTCCCACCAGCAATGTAAAAGGGTTCCTCTGTCCCCACATCCTCTCCAGCATTTGTTGCTGCTGTCCTTTTTGATGTATGCCATTCTTAACAGGAGTGAGGTGGTACTCTCTGTGCCTCTTGAACCTTGATATCCTTTCTGTTATTCAGGTCTGGGAAGTTTTCTTGTATTATTTCCTCTAGAATGTTTGCTTCCCCTTCCTCTCTTTCTTCCTCTGGCAGGCCAATTATACGAATGTTACTTCTTTTGAGATCATCCCATATGTCTCTGTTGTTGTTTTCAGTGTCTCTCAATCTCTTTTTAAGCTCTTTCACCTCTTTCTTCGTTTTCTCTAACTCATCCTCTGTCTGACTAATTCTGTTTTCTGCTTCTGTTAGTCTGCTTTCCCTTGCCTCAGCTTCTTTCTTCATTACAGCTATTTCAGCTTTCAGTTCTCTAATTGTCTCAATCAGTATTTTCCTTGGGGGTCTCAACTGTTGTTTCCCTAATACTGCCATTCCTTTCCTCCAATGTTGTTTTCATTTCTGTGATTAATAAGTTTATTATTGCTTGCATACTTTTCTTATCTATGGTTACTTCTGGCTGATTTGTAGTTTCTTCTGGGCTCTTATCTTCATTCATTGAAGTAGCAGTTTTATTTGTTTTTGATCTACCCATTTTTTTATTTATGTGTTTCTTTTTTTTATGCTCTGTTGTTCCTCAGTTGTTGTGTCTTGAGTACAAGTAACACTGTACTAAATACCTTTATGACAATTGCACTCACCAACCTCCGGAATTACAGTAGCAACCGAAGTAAGTATTGAAGTAGTTTAATCGTTACCAGTTAGCCAAACAATTTCTCCAGTCCGTGAAAAAATAGTAACCAAATCCCAGTGAAGAAAGAGAAAAGAAAGAGAGGATAGCAAGAATAGACAGTTATGCAAATCTACTATCCACTGTATATTCTAGGGGTAACAAGAGGGGAAAGGGAACGAGAGCAGAGATACACACATAGAGAGTCCACTCTGAGTCAGATTTCGTTTCCAGAAGATGTGATCAGAGCACACGCTGCTAGCAGCTTCTCAGTCCGCCATCTTCCTGGAACCCACAGAGATCTTTCTTTTTTAAAGATGGGCTGGGAATTTGCTTGAACTGGGATCCTTACACCGGCCCTTGCACTTTGAGCCACGTGCGCTTAACCCACTGCACTGCCGCCTGACCCTTTGGGCATATTTTCCGATCAGGCAATTGACACTACAGCTTCTTTACTTAATAAAACACTTGTCCTCAAAAGTAGCCTTGTTTCAGGATGACAGAAATCCATAACCCCTTCTTTTTTACTATACATTTTATTAGTGACTTAATATTGATTAACACAAGTATAAGATAACGGGTATAGTTCCACAGTGTTCCCGCCACCAGATTGTGTCCCCATTCCCTCCACTGGAAATTGCAGTGTTTTCTTAACCAGATCACTGTTCATCTCTGGGTTATGGTGGTGCTGGGGATTGAACCTGGGACTTTTGGGGCCTCAGACATGCGAGTCTTTTGTGCTACTAATGGCACTATCTTTTGGTCGACCAGGAACATTTTTTTTTTCCAGATAGAGATAGAGACACAGAGTGAAAGACAACAGCACAAAGGTTTCCTCTAATACAGTGGAAGCTAGGATCGCCTGGGATGTACATATGACCAAGCAGTGCGCTATCCAAGTGAGCTATTGCCCTGGCCCCACCGGGAACTTTTATAGAGGAACTATTACCGTAGCGGGCTGTAGACTTAGCTCACCTGAATAGCATACTGCTTCGCCATGTGCATGACCCAGGTTTGAGCCTGGTCCCTACCACATAGGAGAAAGGTTCAGTGTTAGAATCTCTCTCTCTCTCTCTTTCTCCCTCTCCCTCTCTCCACTCCCCCCCATATTGCTTCTCTGTATCTTAAAAAAGAGAGCCTACCAGGAGCCAGGCAGTGTTGTTGCAGGTTAAGTGCACATGGTACGAAGCACAAGGACTGGCTCCCCACCTGCAGGGGGTTCGCTTCACAGGCGGTGAAGCAGGTCTGCAGGCGTCTTTCTCTCCCCCTCTCTGTCTTCCCCTCCTCTCTCCATTTCTCTCTGTCCTATCCAACAACAACGGCAGCAATAACAACAACGATGAACAACAAGGGCAACAAGGCAAAAATAAAAATTAAAAGTATGAAAAAAAGAGAGCCTACCAACTTGAAAGGTTTTCTAATTTCCCTAAAATTTACCCAATTTTACTTAGCCTAACAACAATTTGTTTGTTA
The DNA here is from genome assembly GCF_950295315.1 of Erinaceus europaeus. Lineage (NCBI taxonomy): Eukaryota > Metazoa > Chordata > Mammalia > Eulipotyphla > Erinaceidae > Erinaceus > Erinaceus europaeus. The sequence continues at coordinate 42,580,523 of NC_080185.1, forward strand.
GTTTCTTTGATGTTTGTTTTTTCAGACATGGGGCCATGCACATGTGTGATTTCACTGTTCTGGGTTGTATTTTTACTTCCAGAAAGAGAGAAGGAGAGAGAGCATAGTGTCAGAGCTTCCTCTGGTTCCATATTGCCTTCCATATGGTACTGGGACTCAACCTGGGCCTGCCAGAATGGCAAGGCACATACCTCTCGCTCCAGTCCAGGAAAAAAAAAACTTAGTTTATTTTACTTTTGTTTTAAAAATATTTTCTTTGGGGGGTCGGGGTGTAGTGCAGCGGGTTAAGCACACATGGCACAAAACTCGAGGACCGATGTAAGGATCCCAGTTCGAGCCTCTGGCTCCCCACCTGTGGGGGGGGGGTCACTTCACAAGTGGTGAAGCAGGTCTGCAGATGTCTTATCTTTCTCTCCCCCTCTCTGTCTTCCCCTCCTTTTTTCTCTCTGTCCTATCCGGCAACAACATCAATTATGACAATAATAATAACTACAACAATGATAAAAACAACAAGGGCAACAAAAAGGGAAAAACAAAGAAATTAATTAAATATATTAAAAAAGATAATTGAAAAAACATTTTCTTTGATACAGTCAGTAATAATCAGACTGACTTATTGACAAGAAGCCATGGCTTTGGTGAAACTTTTTAAAAGAGGCATTTGGGAGAGAGAGAGGATATGAACCAGAGCGTTACTCTGGCATAAGCAGTGGCAGGAATTGAACTAGAGACATCATGAACACAAGTGTGATGTGCTACCCACTCTATCACCTTCTAGCCTTGAGACTGTTTTTTGTTGTTTTTCCTGACGGAGGTTTCCTTGTGTGAAATTAAGGTCGATCTTGTATTCATTTCTTTGACCTTTTCATTGTTTCAGCTTGGGAGCTTGAGCCTGTAAAGGGCTATTAGCCTGCTCAAGGTTTGCCAACAGCATGTGAATGGGCCAGAGCTACTTGTTTTGAACACAGTTTAACCGTCTCCCCCATCTCCCCTCCCATGGCAACACTTCCGGTCTTTCCTGTTAATAGTAGCCACGCAAAAAAGGGGAGAAAAACAGTGATGTTCCATGTGACCTTTTGGTTTGTGTGTGTGGGAGAGGTGATAGGCCTTACTCATCAAGGTCACATCTATGACACTTGTGCATAAGTTGAGCTCGGTCAAGGTAACTATTACCCAGTTTACCAGGCTGAACACAAAGTCCGGATAAACCTCCAGCTTTTGGCTCAGCCTTCACTCAGGTACATGCCCCCTCCCTCTGTGGTCTCCACCCCCCCTTCCCTTTGCTTCCTCCACAAGCTCCTGACCAAATGCATTTCAACTTCCAGAAGTCATCAGTAAGAGAAAAACTCACCTCTTTCTGAATCCATGTGTTTTTCACAGTTGGGTGCTGTGTTAAGTAATCTGTACCAGGGAGCTACTCTTACTTTAAGGTTCTCTGAGTGCCTAGCCTTACCTCAGTTTGCTTGTGTGAGACTAGCTCATATGAAGTTTCGGTCATAAGCATGAGATTCTCACTGTGAGTGTTAAGTCTGGTCATCCCTGCTTCTTGTGCTTTGAGAAAATAGGGGATATTTCACTGCTTCTGGGTTAATTTTTTAAAATATTTATTTATTCCCTTTTGTTGCCCTTGTTGTTTTATTGTTGTGGTTATTATTGTTGTCGTCGTTGTTGGATAGGACAGAGAGAAATGGAGAGAGGAGGGAAAGACAGAGAAGAGGAGAGAAAGCTAGACACCTGCAAACCTGCTTCACCGCTTGTGAAGCGACTCCCCTGCAGGTGGGGAGCTGGGGGCTCGAACCGGGATCCTTGTGCCAGCCTTTGCACTTTGCATCACGTGCACTTAACCCACTGTGCTACCGCCCGACTCCCAATTTTTTTTTTCATTTAATGAGTGGGGTGGGGAAGGATGAGATTGATAGAGCTTCCCCTGGTGCTATAGCACCTCCCATGTGGTGCTGGGGCTCAAACCTGGATTGTGTATATATCTAGGACATGTGTCCTACCTGGTAAGCTCTCTCACCTTGCATTGGGTCTCTAAATACATCTGATTGACCAACTCCATCATGCATTTCCCCTGGCTGATACATCATGGTGTCATCTGATCCTAAGTCAGACTTTAGGGTCAGTAATACCAGAGTCCCAGTAGCCTGAGTGAGCTGTCCTTCTGACTTGAGGCAAAGGGCTGGCAGGAAAGCCTATGACAGTCACTTTTTGCCTTATGACATTTGGCCAGTGACTTGTCACAGTGGTCCCAATGGACTGCGCCACAGAGCCTAGTAGCTATGCCATCTGGGCTGAGGTAATCACACTCAGTGATATTTGCACAATGACAAAAGCCCTCCAGTGATGTGCTTCTCAGACAAAAGGAATTCCCCAGCCCCTGTCCTTCAGTGAGCCAGGCTCCTAAATACCTTCTCAGTGGCACAGTAATTAGAAACCAAAAACTTCCTCAGGCTTTGAGCTTGGGGTTTATACAAATAGGAGACTGATTACATCACAGTTATATAGATACAGCAAAATAGGCAAAGGGGCAAAGACCGGCTAGTCATGATGGGCGGGGGGTCATGAGTCCATGTTACCAGCACTCGGCTACATGTGTTCAGGTCCCGAGGGAAGCAGCATGGCAGGTCCCAAGGAGGAGAGCAGGCAAGGGGCAGCAGGAACAGAGACCAACTTCTGCCAGACACTGACTTAAATCAGTTTCTACAAACCCACAATCTCTTGCTTGATATTTACTAGTACTTTTTTTTTCCTGATTTGTTTTTCAATTTTTATTATCTTTATTTATATTAATTAGATAGAGACAGCCAGAAATTAAGAGGGTAGGGGGTGATAGAGAGGGAGAAAGACAGAGAGACACCTGCAATAATGCTTCACCATTTGCAAAGCTTTCCTCTTGCAGGTGGGGACTGGGGGCTTGAACCTGGGTCCTTGTGCATTGTATCATGTGCACTCAACCAGATGCGCTACCACCCAGCCCCTGTTTTTTTCCTGATTTTTAAAAATATTTATTTATTCCCTTTTGTGGTCCTTCTTGTTTTATTGTTGTAGTTATTATTGTTGTTGTTGGATAGGACAGAGAGAAATGGAGAGAGGAGGGGAAGACAGATGTGCTGTCAGTCTAACATGAGGAATGCTTTTACGGTAAAAGTGGAGAAAGTGTTCAAGAACACAGGTTGCCTTCTCTGTATGACAAGTGACACGTAACAGTGTCCACAGAGATAGGAACCAATTTCAGTTTACCAAATCGAGGTATGTGTACAACATCCATTTGCCACAATTCATTGCTAGAAAGTTCTCTGAGATAAACAACCACAGGGAGGGGGGTGGTGGTGGTATTCACAAGTGATAGCTGGCCAGTCTAGACATGAAAGAACCATGACTCGTGCCTGAGAAATATCAAATCATTTAACTAAGGCTTAGCACCTTGGTTAAAACAGGAGTAGGAATTAGTAGCCAAATTCAAGGTAGCACACACTGCTAGTCTATATGTACCATGCAGCTTAGTGACCTGGGGCAAATGACAAATTTTAATTTGTCCTTCATAATCAGTATCAATAATTCCAGGATGTACTTGGGCGTTTTGAGAGGTTAAACTAGAACACCCTAGCAAAAGATGAGTATTGGGGAGAGGACCCCAGACTCTGGTAGGTACAATTTCTATTTTATATCTTCCAGTTAAAAAGCATAGGAGCATTATAAAGCATTTCACAATAAACAGTGGCTTCTACGATAAATTTGAGTGAATATACAAATCCATATCCCATTATTCTAGTAAGTCATGTCCCCATAGAGAAACTTAAAGGTCTAAGACATAGGGGCACAGTAAGGTGACCCATTGTGGTCCGTGCCTGTAGTAAGTGGCTGTCATTCACAGCTGTCGAGTAGCCCTCATTGATGTGCCGGGCAGAGGGCCAGGGCCTTACTTTTTGTTTCCTGGCAGAGTATTGTCTCTTACATAAATTCTGGATGACAGTGGGTTGCCCAGTAAAACCTCTTTTACAAAGTAGGCATTGATAAATGGAGGTTTTGAATAACTGTCATCTCTAGTTATTTTATAATTACATTGTGGGAGATTTCCATAACAATTCCTCTGTATATAACCTTTTTTTTTGTTGCATTTAAAACAAACCTTATTTTGCATGGGCTGTACTGGCCTGGTTTACTGCAGCGATAACATGTGCTTTATGGGTTTGAGTCCCTCCCTCAGTCCACACTTTTGCCATCTGAGCAGTATTTAAATCTTGACCTTTAAGTGGCCAGATAACTCCTTTAGAATCTTGGTTTGCATTATCATAGGCTAATTACTTAATAACAATTTTGGCTACCTTTTTATTACCTGTTGCATCTTATAATCTGTCCACAAAGTCCATGTAGGATTCTGTGCCTTTCTGGAAGACAGAGTTAAAAAGACCTCTCAGGAGTGTTGGGATCTGGTATCTCATTCCAGATTATCTGATTGTCACCTGTGCAGCAAGGCACAGCCCCTTTTTTCCAAGGTTCATTTGTTCACTGGGAGAGGCAAAATTACCTTCACCCACTAACTGACTGGCTGGGATCTTCTTGTCTACAGCTAGAGCTGTAGCAAACTCTTTGTATTTGTGGGAACACAGAGCACTTGCAGAATTTGGCATACCAATTTTCACCTGTTGTTTCCAGTCATATGGGAGAAGATAATAAGCGTCTGCGATAGATGTGACACGGCCTCTAGTAAAAGGAGTCTGTAATCTTCGGTGCTCAAATGACTGTCTAGGATCTTTGTAAACCTGATAGGGCAAAGTTTCATTATTATTATTTTTTTTTCGCCAGTCCCTTCCTCTGTAGTAAGCACGGGAATAGTGTGAAGGTCAGACAAACCATCTTGCTTAAGCCCTTCCTGAAAACATTGCTCAATAACACTTTTGAACGAAATTTGACTGCCTTTCTCACTGGCAGCGGAGAGGTCTGAGTCTGTGGTAGTGAAGAGAAGCAGCGGAGAAGTTGGAGGAGCAGAAGTTAGAGAGTGGTTAAGTGAAGCAGAGTCATGTGATATAGTAGGTTGAAGTTGTTCCGGAAAGGAGTCTGGTGACTTCACAGGAAGAGGCAGAAAAGTTAAGGAAGGAGGGGAGGAGCAGCTAGATAAAGAATTTCTATGGATCAGAGGTTGCAGGGCTCGGGCAGCAGGAGAAAATCTTTCTCTCCCCTTCTCTGTCTTCCCCCCTCTATCCATTTCTTTCTGTCCTATCTAACCACCACAACATCAGTAACAACAATAATAACTACAACAACAATAAAAACAAGCTTAACAAAAGTGAAAATAAATAAATAAATAAATTTTTTTAAGTTAAAAAAAAAGAAAGAAAATGGTGTGGTGTGGTGTGGTGTGTGTGGTGTGGTGTGGTGTGGTGTGGTATATGGGACCGTTAAACAATATGGTGACAGGCCATGTTCACCCCATTCTCTGGTTAAGTCTGTGAATAGATAGGCGAGAATAAGTTTGCAAGAGAGATACAGGCAAAGCGGCTTGCTTTGGCTCAGTGAGAAAATGCAAGAAAGGTTGGGTTTCAGGTACACCAGAAATGGTTTGTGCCTAGGAGGCAGCTGAGAAAGAAGATACGGATTCCAAGTACGGAAGAGAAGGAGAGGTTATGGAAAAGTTTTGTTATAAAGAAACCTGCACTTGCTTCAGAGCAAATAGGCAGATATTATAGATCTGAAGCTGTTTTGCTGTGACCAAACTGGTATTTTTATATAAATGTCATTTTTTTTCCATATCTCAACCGATAAATGTCCGTGTTTGGGAAGACATGTGGAGACAACTTTAATTGTGTGTAAAAACTTATATAATTCTTGGCTGGAACAATGAATTTTATATAGCTTTAAGTCTCCTTCAGTTGTCTGAGGTGAATATATTCTTCCTTAGAATGTAATATCCCAGGGGCCCAGGCACTTGCGTGGTGGGTTAAGCGCTTATGGTGCAAAGCACAAGGACTGGCTTAAGGATCCCAGTTCAAGGCCCCAGCACCCTACCTGCAGGAGTTCGCTTCACAAGCTGTGAAGCAGGTCTGCAGGTGTCTTTCTCTCCCCCTCTCTGTCTTCCCATCCTCTTTCGATTTCTATGTCCTATCCAATAACAACAATAAACTGCAAGGGCAACAAAAGCAGGAAAAAATAGCCTCCAGGAGGAGTGGATTCGTAGTGCAGGCACTGAGCCCCAGCAATAACACTGGAGACAAATAATATTAATATTCCCATAGTGAGAGTTTCAAAAAGGGTGAAAATAGAAGAAAGCTTAAAACTAAACCTAGATCATTTACCAGGAGCTAGCATATGCCAGTTGGGTCCCTCCCTGATCATCTTATGGAGTCTAGAAGTATATGTTTAGTCAGTCAAAAAAACAGCAGGCAGAAACGGTAGAGATTTAAAAAAAAATTGACATGTGGTAGATTTAAAGTTGAATCAAAACCATAGCGGGCAAAAAACAGTGTGGGTCAGACAGATCAAACATGTGTGGATATATATATTTTTTATTTATAAAAAGGAAACACTGACAAAACCATAGGATAAGAGGGGTACGACTCCACACAATTCCCACCACCAGAACTCTGTATCCCATCCCCTCCCCTGATAGCTTTCCTATTATTTAACCCTCTGGGATAATGGACCCAAGATCATTGTGGGATGCAGAAGGTGGAAGGGCTGGCTTCTGTAATTGCTTCCCCGCTGAACATGAGCATTGACAGGTCGATCCATACTCCCAGCCTGTCTCTCTCTTTCCCTAGTTGGGTGAGGCTCTGGGGAAGCGGAGCTCCAGGACACATTGGTGGGGTTGTCTGTCCAGGAAAGTCTGGTTGGCATCATGCTAGCATCTGGAACCTGGTGGTTGAAAAGAGAGTTAACATACAAAGCCAAACAAATTGTTGAACAATCATGAACCTAAAGGCTGGAACAGTGCAGATGAAGAGTTGGGGGGAGTGTCTCCATTTTGTAGATAGCTAGTAGGCATATTTTAGTTATATTCCAAAGGGCCTGTGGCTATACTGGTTTTTTTTCTTCTTTTTCTTTTATCCTCTGAGCCTGAAATTTGATATGCAGGTAGATCCAAGTTATTGTCTGGGAAGATGATATCATGGCTGGAAAAAGGACCAGAAAATTAGATCAGGGAAGAGAGTAGCTCCCAAATATGGGAAAGGTGTATAAATATCGTTGACTGTACATCCCATCCATTTGATCTGATCTGGGGCCCAGATTCAGCTTAGGAGCCTATGTAACCTCTGCATCCCTGTAGATCTGAGCTCACATTCTGTGGTCATGAGTAGGAACGTTCCAAGCCGCCCCAATTTCAGGACCCATCTTCCTCAGGTGGAACATAGAGTATGATGTTCATGCACATTCTCTGCCGCTGTTGATCCATGTTGAGGGCAAGGTCCTATGGGGGGGCATGTGTGGGTAATTTAAAGTTGAACCGCATCAGGAAAAAAAAAGGTGGGGTAACTCAGCAACACATTTGGGCCCCATATATCATAATTAAAAGGTGAAAAAAAAAGGGAGTCGGGCGATAGTGCAGCGGGTTAAGCTCAGGTGGTGCAAAGTGCAAGGATCGGAATAAGGATCCCGGTTCAAGCCCTCGGCTCCCCACCTGCAGGGGCGTCGCTTCACAAGCAGTGAAGCAGGTCTGCAGGTGTCTGTCTTTCTCTCCCCCTCTGTCTTCCCCTCCTCTCACCATTTCTCTCGGTCCTATCCAACAATGACGACATCAATAACAACAACAATAAAAAACAAGGGCAACAAAAGGAAAAATAAATATACATTTTTTTTTAAAAAAAAGATAACTCTGGCATAGCTTTGAGATGGGCGTTTAAACAAATGAGAGGTTTATTACATTGCAGTTATTTAGGGATAGAAAAATAAGCAAAGAGGCAAAGATCGGCTAGTCATGATGGGCGGGGAACATGAGTCCATGTTACCAGCCCTTGGCTACATGTTCAGGTCCTGGGGGAAGCACCATGGTGGGCCCTGGGGAGAAAGAGCAGGCAAGGGCAGCAGGAACAGAGAGTGCCTTCTGCCAGGCAGACATTAGCTTAAATCACTTTCTGTAAACCCATAATCCCTTGTGGGTTTGTGTAAGTCTATAGTATGCTTGTCAGGCCATATGCTAATTACGCTTATGTTCCAACAAGTGGTTGACTCTTACTCATTGTGCAGAAAACGGAAAGAGGAGGAAAGGCGAGCCCAGGAGAAGAGGAGGAAGGCCCGGGCCAAGAGACGTGCCCTGAAGGAAAAGGACCGCCACAGGCAGAGGAAGCAGAAGGACAGAGCCAAGGTGGAGGAGGCCATTAAGGAGGTTGCGGAGGAGCCCACTGAAGAGGTTGCGGAGGAGCCCACTGAGGAGCCCTACTCATCCTCGCCCGAGTGGGAAGAGAGAAAGTACCTGCTGGCTCAGAGGCGGGTGGAAGCCCTTCGCTTACTACGGGTCCTCCTGAGGGACATTTCAGTAAAACTCTTTTCCGGCCCTCGTACACTTAGGGTAAGTACTGACCTCTCTGAAGCACACTTTCCCCTAGACTCAGGACCCTGTTGAAAACGAACTTGGTGGAACAGTGTGCATCCATTGAGCTTTGTTTCCGATGGGCTGGGTTCTGATCACTTCATTCACAGGAGAGGTGCCCCAGATCCCCCAAGTAAGGAGCAGGGTCTTCCTTTGCCAGAAAGGCTCTCAAAGTCTTCATTTGACAGTTCATATTTTGTGTTTTTGCATATAGAAACTCACCTGAGGGATTTTTTTTTTTTTTTTTTTTTTTGGTTAACTAGAGCACTGCTCACCTCTGACTTATGGTCGTGCTGGGGATTGAACCTGGGACCTCAGAGCCTCACATGAGTCTTTTTGATGAACCATTATGCTGTTTCCTGGCCTGAGTCTTAGAGTTTGTTTTGTGAACTGTGGCCTCACCTTTTGTCTTGTTAAGCAATCAGGGAGTCCAGCGATGGCGCAGCTGGTTAAGCGAACGTGGTGCAAAGCGCAAGGAGCAGCGTAAGGATCCGGATTTGAGCCCCTGGCTCCCCACCTGCAGGGGAGGCGCTTCACAGGCAGTGAAGCATGTCTTCATATGTCTGTCTTTCCCCCTCTCTGTCTTCCCCTCCTCTCTCTACTTCCCTGTGTCCTATCCAACCATAACGACATCAATAACCATAACAATGTTAAACAACAAGGGCAACAAAAGGGAAAATAAATAAATAAATATTAAAAAACAAGCAATCAAGCTAAGTAAATCAGGATAGGGGGAAGGAAATAATCTCTCATTTACACTTATAATAACGTATACTAGTTTTTGCATTTATTAATATGAGAGAGAAAGAGAGGGAGTAGGAGAACTAGACTATCACTTTGACACATGAGATGCTGAGGATTAAATTCTGGACCTCATGCTTGAGAGCACAATTTTTTGACCCACTGTACTACCACCTGGGCAACTGGATTATTTATTTATTTATTCATTCATTTATTTATTTATTTTTGGATAGAGACAGTGAAAAGGACCACCATAGCAAAGCATCCTTCCATGAGGTGTGCGGGGGGGCAGGCTGGAACCTGGGTCAAGGACATGGCAAATCAGCACACTATCCAGTTGAGCTATTTTGCTAGCTCCGTGTGTGTGTGTGTGTGTGTGTGTGTGTGTTTGTGTGTGTGTGTGCCTGTGCGCGTGTGCGCACTTTAGTTTGCTTATGTTGTGGAGGATTGAACTTGGTACTTTGGAGCCTCAGGCATGAGAGTCTATTTGCATAACCATTATGCTGCCTACCCCTGCCCCCAACCCTTTTTATTTTATTTTTTATTTATATTTTTTATTATTTGTTTTCTCTTTTGTTGCCCTTGTTTTTTTATTATTTTTGTTATTGTTGTTGTCATCATTGTTAGATAGGACAGAGAGAAATGGAGAGAGGAGGGGAAGACAGAGAGGGGGAGTGAAAGATAGATACCTGCAGATCTGCTTTACCACCTGTGAACTGACTCCCCTGCAGGGAGCCAGGGGCTTGAACCGGGATCCTTACTACTGTCCTCGCGCTTTGCACCACATGTGCTTAGCCCGCTGCACTACCGCCCGACCCCACTTTTAATTTTTTAAGTTTGCCTTCATGACCGCTGAGAGTGAGTCTTTTTTAAGACCTTGTCTCTTTAAATGTGGACGTTGTCTAATTCTCGACCTAGCTGATCCCTTCATTCCCCAGGTCCCCAGGTCCTATCCCAGGCTATGTGGTAGCACTACAGTGCTCCCTTTGTCTCTGGGGGTTCAGGGCACACTCTTGCAGCAGGCTGGGGCCTGCTGGCCACACCTTTCACTTGCCCTGTAGTTGTACAGAGCATACAGCCCTGTGAACAGAGCCACTGCCAGTGCCCACAACTCCCACTCCTTCTGCTTCCTCCATGTATTAGCTGTGTGGTCTGGACTACAGGCTTTTTCTTTTTGTAAATTGCCACTGGGGTTATCTCTGGGGTTCAGTGCCTGCATTGCAAATTCACAGCTCTAGGTGACCATGTTTTCCTTTTTTTTTTTCTTTCTTTCTGTGTTATTTTATGAGACCAAGAGAAATTGAGAGGGGAAAGGGAGATAGAAAGATAGACACCCCCACCTGCAGGGGAGTTGTTTCACAAGCGGTGAAGCAGGTCTGCAGGTGTCTCTCTTTCTCTCCCCCTCTCTGTCTTCCCCTCCTCTCTCCATTTCTCTCTGTCCTATCCAACAATGACGGCATCAGTAACAACAAAAATAATAATTACAACAATAAAAAAACAAGGGCAACAAAAGGAAATAAATAAATATTTTTTAAAAAAGAAAGATGGACACCTGGGAGTCAGGTGGTGGTGCGGTGAGTTAGCACAGGTAGTGCAAAGCACAAGGACAGGTGTAAGGATCCCGGTTCGAACCCCCAGCTCCCCACCTTCAAGGGAGTCGCTTCACAAACCGTGAAGCAGGTCTGCAGGTGTCTAGCTTTCTCTCCCCCTCTCTGTCTTCCCCTTCTCTCTCCATTTCTCTCTGTCCTACCCAACAACGACGACATCAAGAACAACAATAATAGCTACAACAATAAAACAAGGGCAACAAAAGGGAAAATAAATATTTTTTTTAAAAAAGAAAGATAGACACCTGCAGACCTGCTTCACTACTCATGAAGCTTTTCCCCTGGAAAGAAGGGTCTCGAACCCCAGGTCGTCCTTGATCATGTAATGTGTGTGCTCAACTGGGTGCACCACCACCCAGCTCTTTTTCTTTTAATTTTTTATTATCTTTAATTATTTATTTATTGGTTGGAGACAGCCAGAAATCAAGAGGGGGGTAGAGAGGGAGAGAGACACCTACAGCACTGCTTTACCACGTGGAAAGCACTCCCCCTGCAGGTGGGCACCGGGGACTCGAACCTGGGTCCTTACACATTGTAACATGTGCAGTCAACCAGGTGCGCCACCACCCGGCCCCCACCACCCAGCTCTTACATCTCTTTTCTGTGTTTCTTTTTTATTTTTGTGCAGCAACCATCTTAGTTCTCATATTGCACAAGAGACATTCTTATCCATTATCTGTGTGTGTGTGTGTGTGTGTGTGTGTGTGTGTGTGTGTGTGTGAGCGCACACACGTGCACACACTCATTTGCTTTAGTCATGCACATTCCACATGTGAATCCTTTTTGTTCCAAATAATCCAATCTCAGCCTTTCTGATTGCAAAGTAGTACTTCATTGTATATACATCCCACAGTTTCTTTTTTAAAAGACTTTATTTGGGGGGCTGGGTGTTGGTGCACCTGGTTGAGCACACACGTTATAGTGCGCAAGGACCCAGGTTCAAGCCCCCATTCCCTACCTGCAAGGGGAAAGCTTTGCAAGTGGTGAAGCAGGGCTGCAGGTGTCTCTCTGTCTCTCTCCCTCTCTATCTCCCCCTTCCCTCATGATTTCTGGGTGTGTCTATCCAATAAATAAATAAAGATAATTTAAAAATTATTTTATAACACTTTTTATTAATGAGAGATGTAGGAGAGAAGGAGGGGGTAGGGAGAGAGGAAGAGAGAAAGAGAGAGATAGAGAGAGAGAGAGAGAAAGAAAGAAAGAAATGGAACCAGAGGATCACTCTTGTATGTGTGCTGGCAGGGATTGAACTTGGGACCTCATGCTTGAGAGTCTAATACTTTATCTACTATGTCACCTCCCAGACCACCCCCACAATTTCGTGGGGCATTTAGGTTGCTTCCACACATTGGATATTGTGAATAATGCAGCTACAGACATGGGGGTGCATATAACCTTTCCAATTTGTGCTTACCTGCCCTTTGGATATATTCCTACGAGTAGTATTGCTGGATCATAGAGTATTTCCATGTGTTTTTGCTTAAGGACTCTCCAAACTGTCGTCATTGTCATCGCCGTCTTCTTCATTTATTTTATTTATTCTTATTTCTTTATTTTTTACCAGAGCACTGATCAGCTCTGGTTTATGGTGGTACAGGGGATTGAACCTGGGACTTTGAAGCCTCAGGCATGACAGTTTGTTTGCATAATGCATTATGCTATCTACCCCTGCCCTATTATTATTATTATTTATTTTCCCTTTTGTTGCCCTTGTTTTTTCTTATTGGTGTTGTAGTTATTACTGTTGTTGTTGATGTCATTTTTGTTGGATAGGACAGAGGAGAGAGAAATGGAGAGAGGAGGGGAAGACAGAGGGGGGGAAGAGAAAGAGAGACACTTGCAGACCTGCTTCACCGCCTTGTGAAGGGACTCTTCTGCAGGTGGGGAGCCAGGGCTTTGAACCAGCATCTTTATGCTGGTCCTTGTACTTCGCTCCACATGCGCTTAACCCGCTGTGCTATCGCCTGCCCCCCCCCCCCCCGCAAATTGTCTTCTGTAGGTGCTGTACCAGCTTGCATTCCCACCCACAGTGTAGGGAATTTCCTTTTTCTCCACATCCTCGCCAATACCTGTCATTTTCTGTTTAGTTGATGTAGGCCATTCACATGGGTGTGAGGTGGTTTCTCTACCGGTAAGTGATATGGAGCCTTTCTTTGGTCCTATGTCTGTGGGTGTTTATTTTTTTCATGAGAGATTTTTTCCCCATTTTTTTTTCATTTGTGACTAATAGTGGGTTACAGGTTTGTAAGAATAAAGGATTACAAGAGTCCACACCACACCCACAAATCAAAATTTTGTGTTCCCACCCTCTCATCTCCCAAAGGTAATCACTATAGATTCACGTGAGATTTCTTTTTTAACCTTTCTCTTTGAAGGAATCCACAGAGCTAGATCCAGAGGAGGGAAATGGTGCAGACCCCAAAGCTAACGGTGTTCTTGGCAACACACCGGGGAACCCGAAGAAAGCAGACTTAAATACTCAGCATCTTCACAACCAGGATGATGTACCGACACGTCATATTGCCAAGCCAGACAATAAACAGAGGCAGAAAATGAAGAGGAGGACTCACTTTCAAGAATCTTCCCACCATCCCGAGAAAAAAAGAACACGCCACTTATCCAGGAAGGCGAGAACTAGAGAAATGTTACCCCGTGCCTGTGTTTTGGTCTCTGACCAGAATTCTTTGCAAGTCACTATGATTCAAGATCAGTCTTTGGAGACAGAAGACTACCGTAGTTCAAATGGTCTCTGTCTTTCCAGATTCTCTGCATGGCATCACAGCCAGAAGCAGAAGGTATACGAGACTGATGAGTTTATTGACTATCTGCTCAATTATTACCAAGCTCCGGAATATAGCCGCGTCTGCCTACAGCCAAGTGACTTGATGCATGAATGCCACTGGCAGCGGGCTGTCCACGCTACAGAGGACGGACTGCAGATCAGTTTGAGAAAGCTCTGGTGTCACTCGAGCAACCTGTCCCCAATGCAGTTCCCAGGAGGGATAGCATCGCCTCAGGAGGAGAACCACTGGACAAAGATCTGTGCTCAGCAGACAGCACCAAAGAGTGGGAAAATGGATTATATCCGAGAATGCATGAAGCAGTTGCAGAATCCCCGCAGCGTCCACGAACCTGATTGTCACCTGTCACTAGATGAGGAAGAGAGTTACCTGATGGAAGAGACCCAGATTCACCAGGTCAAAACTTCTAGAACCTCAGGGAAAAGCCTAGCATTCTCCCCAGCCAGGTCAGTCGATGTATATTTGAACTTGAGTGATTTCCTTGAGGAAATCAGTAGCGATTCAGAATGCTTCAGTGAAATCCTCAGCATGGACAAAGAGGAGAAAGAGAAATCCATGACCACATGCTCCAGCTCTCCCGAAAGAGGATTCATCAACACAGATGAAGTCGGCACCTTCAAGCAAGTTCCATCTAGTCAGCAGACCCAGTATTCGAGGTGGCCACATGAAGCAGAGGAGAAATGCTTGAAATTCGAGCTTAGCAACCCAGGCAGCAGGGTCAAGTGTGCAACACAACGTACGTGGCTTGAGTGTGAACCCGGTTCCCCCAGAGATGAGAATACTAACAAGAAGAGGGCATTGCTGGTCACTGCCCACCTTTCTGATGCCTACTCCCACCAGGAAGACAACCCTGAAGATCCTTTAGACAATGTCTGCAAAAAGAGGAAGAAGTGTAATGACAAGACCTTTGGCCAACGAGTGAGCGACAGGGCTTCTCATGTGCCAGGAACACCATCCAAAATGGCGAATGCTCGCCACCTAAGGGATGTCTCCCAAAGAGGAGACACCCCATGGGAGTCTGAATATAACCAGGATACCAGAAGGTTCAAACAGCATGAGAATGTGAAAGCTTGCATGCCAAAGTCTGGCGATTCTTCTGTCGAAGAGAACGGTGAGGAGTACCTGGACAGTGGAAGCTACGTAGGAAGCAACCACACAAGTTCTTTATATTTCCAAATGTTCTAAAGATCTCTTAGGGCAAGAAAATCCTCATCCACCACACACACACACACACACACACACACACACACACACACACCACACACACACACACACACACCACACACACACACACACACACCACACACACACACACATACACACACACACACTCACACTCACTTTCATTTTTTTTTTATTTAGTTATTTATTTAGTTATTTATTTTGTGCAAGAAGAACATGTAAAGCCAAATAGAGGTCCTTTGCTAGCAACTCCAGAGCAAGAATGCAACCCTGCAGAGATTGGGCTGGGTTCAATGCAAACTGTCATTTGTCTCACTGAAGTATAAAGTGTCAATTGCACTGCAGATATGCTAGCAAGCTTGGGAAAGGGAAAAAAAAAAGATTTGAAAACAAGATCCAGATTCAGAAGCTGGGTAGAATAACGTAGTTGCCAAGTGTCTTGATCTAAGCATGCATTTCTACTGCTCAGCTAGCTACTGGGTGCCAATGAGAGCACTTGAACACCAAAAGGAGCTGAGATGCCCCTCTGTGGACTCCTTAGCTGTCTATAATGCCATCATTTGGTGTCATCCATCTTCCGAGGGGATGACAAGAGTGCCAGTAAGGATCTTGCTGCATTCTTTAATCTGATCAGAAAGACCACGTGCAGCAACAAACATGCCTGGCTTTTATCTAGAAAGAATTAGAGACGAGAAGAGAGACGGCAGCTAGAACACATGGTAGACTTTTTCATGGCATCAGAGAGATTCATAAGCTCCCACTGGGAGGAATGTCAACGTGTTAATATAACCATCGGACTCTGATACCTGCCCTTTGAGAGACAGTTCTGGCAGGGAAAAATAATCTAAGGGGGGGGGGGAAACTCAGTCCTTTGAGGCTTTTGCAGACAGTAGGCCATTAGGCAGAGCTGCCTTGTGAAAAAACACCCTGACATTCTCTCCCATAGAAGGAACAGGGTTACAGTGACGGGGCCACAGGGACCTGTAGAAGGATCTGTTGGAAGATTCTGGGGCACCCCCAAGGGCTCTTGAAAAAAGAAGACTGACAGTGTCTTGTTTCAGGTGATAGAATCCTTTCACTCAGGGTTGGGTGACATCATTTATCAGTAGTTACCGAATCCCATCTCCCCCCACCCCACCCCACCCAAAAAAAAAAAACTGATTTTTATAAACCAATCTACAAGTGCCTCCTCAATCCTTTATCACGCCATGGAATTAGGAAGAGTCTAAGGGCCGAGACCAGAGTTTTCTAGTTGGGGGCAGGGGTGGGGGGGTTGGTACATGTGCAGGATTTAAAAACCCTTCACATAGATGATTTATCTTTTTTCCTTACTGGTTTCGGACTTCTCAAATACATTTTTCAACAATAAGATTTATATATATATATATATATATATATTCACAAAGATTTACCACCTTCATGCATGTTCTCTTGAGAGCTCAGCAGATTCTTCATTCTGCCTTATATTGGATTTAGGATCTCAGGGGCAGTCGATGGCCTTCTTGTTCCCTTCCCTTCCCTTCCCCCCCGCCCCCCGCAAACAAGGCCCTAGTATCTGACATGGCAATCAATGACATCAGTGAGCTCAGACTGCCTGCAGCAGGGAAAAGGGACTGTCAGCTACAGGCAGCACTTTCATCATCGCACGATTCATTCCAGTCTTAACTTGATAACAGTAAAGTGCTAGCTGGTAAAGCCAGCATGGGATGCCAGTCAGCACCCTTGCCCGGAACAAAGAGGCAGCAGGTGTGCTCAAAACCAGCCTCTACAGCTCTCTGGCATCTTAAAGGGCTACGCAGACTTCTCATTTATTGAAACTCTTTGTCACCAGATGTTTCATTGATCAACCTTAATAGAAGTGATGGTAACCCATGCAAAGGTTTGGCAAGGCATGGAACACCACAGATGATCTTTAATCCAAATTGGGTTGGGGGTAACTAACCAACAAGTCATTTGTGGACTTTTCTTGTCTTTGACTTGACTTTCAAGCCAGGAACACTGCTGTCCAGACTCAGTTTGGCTTGTCAAAGTCTCAACAGTTGCTCACAGGGCGAGTGCCTTTTCTCCTCTGTAAGGACTAGCTAGCAGTGTGTCTATTAGTGTTTCATGTACTGTTGTCCACGGTAGCCTTGTAAACTAGGAACAGCTTGCCTCTTGTCAAGCACCTGTTGGTAACTAGGTATTAACTCTATCCTCTAGTGAAACTCTTGCCTCCTTATTGTTTCTCATTTCATGCCATGGAAGCAAAAACCAACCAAACAACAAAAACAAAACAATCATTCTGCACTTGTCATGGAAAGCACCTCTACTTGCTTTAGAAATAAAAGCCCATCTCTTCTTTAACTTGCTAACTTTCCTTTGCAGTTTGTAGGCATGAAAACAATTTGCTGCTCAGTGACCCAAGATAAAACGAAACTGCAGAATATAGCACGTGCTTTTTTTTTTTTTTTATAGTAGAATTGAGAAGTCACTTCTGTATAACATTTTGATCTTTTGTTTTGCTTAATACCATCCTTGGACCTCTGAGGGAAAATCTTCAAGTACCAGTCTTATGTTTATTTTTCTGTACAACCTTGGATTTTTATTATGTCTTGTGGCACTGTGGTCTAGAGCTAAGTTAACATTCGCTGCATTGGCCTTAAACAGGGAATAACAACTCATCCTGTAATTTTGATTTGAGTGGCCTCATAAGGAATCAGGACAGAAAAGACTGTAATCACTTGCCTATTGCTTGACACTGTTATCTGTTGTTCTGTTACTTATGTGGCACAGAAGTGTTTTCTCACACATTTTTCTCTCTGTCCTATTACACAAAGACCCCAGCTTTCGACTCCGTTTTTAAAAATGGCTGTTTTCATGTTTTCCCCTGTGTGTGCAACTGCTAGTACTTTAAAAATGTTGAAGATCTGTGTTTTGGGTTGTTTTTTTGTTGTTGTTACTTCCTGTTTGTTTGGAATTCTCAGGTGGAAAAGCCACAGAACCTGATGATCTTGAAACTAGGAACCAAATACATGTATTTTCCTTTATTGCAAGAATGTTTAAACTGTGACCTTTCCAATAAATGTTGATAATTCCATTCTGAGGCCATTTCTCTTCTTTTTCTTTTTTCAGGGACTAAGATAAGCATTTGTTAGGAGAAAAGTAAAGACAAAAAAGGGGAAGAAAGTACAAGCTTTGTAGGCATGTAGAATGAATATATATATGGGGGGGGAGAGATATGAAGGTCCCAGCCCCAAGACTTCCAAGCTTTATAGTCCCTTCAGAAGAAGGGTGGCCCCTTCAGAAGATACGCTTCAGCCTTTGTTCTTCAGGCGCTCACATCTGCCTCCATCAACAGTTTACAGCTTTTTTGCAGTCAGGGAGGTAGCCCTCAGGATATGCAGACAGACACACTGGTGCTTCTGGGCCCTGCCTCTGGTCCTTTCTCCCTGCTCCTTTTTTTTTGACTTAATAATGATCAAAAAGATTTTAGGAGGAGGGGTACAATTCCACACAATTCCCACCACCAGAGTCCCATATCCCATCCCCTCCATTCCTATTCTTTATCTCTCTGGGAGCATGGACTCAAGATCAGTATGGGGTGCAGAAGGTGGGAGGTCTGGCTTCTGTAATTGCTTCTCCACTGGACATGGGTGTTAGCAGGTCGATCCATAGCCCCAGCTCTGAGGCCATTTCTAACTGTAGTATAATTCTGATTTGCACTCACATGACCAGCCTACTCCCTCTCGCTCCTCTTTTTTTTTTTTTCCCCCTCCTTGGCTTGCTTGTTAGAGAACTAATACTTTTTTTTTTTTCAGAACTGTTCACAACATAAAATGGGTCATGCTGAATGGTCTATGCTCATGGATCACTAGCTGGTGATACCAGTTTACTACTTCTCATTGTGTATAAAGAGATCACATTTGGGTTGCAGACACTCCTCCCTGAAGTGGTGTGTTTTTTTTTTCCTTCTGCCTTTTTCTTTTTCTTTTCCCTGATTATTAAAGGGAACAGAATGACCTGCATGGAATTTCATTCCATCTCTTCAGCACCCGATATAGTAATGTTGAAGGTATTCAACATGCTAAATGTGTGTGCTCTACCAGGTGCACCGCTACTCAGCCAGCTGGTACAGTGCATTAAAAAGAAAGTGTGGGGGGGTCGGGCGGTAGCACAGTGGGTTAAGCGCATGTGGCACAAAGCGCAAGAACCGGTGTAAGGATCCCGGTTTGAGCCCCCAGCTCCCCACCTGCAGGGGAGTCGCTTCACAGGCGGTGAAGCAGGTCTGCAGGTGTCTTATCTTTCTCTCCCCGTTTTCCCCTCCTCTCTCCATTTCTCTCTGTCCTGTCCAACAACAAGTAACATCAACAATGGCAATTCTTCTTCTAGCGTTTGCCCTTCTTCCGTAGCCGGTCAACAGCGTCAGGTTGAGCCTGATGTAAAGTTTCGAGACCTCCTTTGAATCTGGAGAGGTGGCAGTCGTTGACTATGTGGGTCATAGTCTGTCTGTAGCAATGGCAATAATAATAACCACAATGAGGCTACAACAACAAGGGCAACAAAAAGGGGGAAAATGGCCTCCAGGAGTGGTGGATTCATGGTGCAGGCACCGAGCCCAGCAATAACCCTGGAGGAAAAAAAAAAAGAAAGTGTGGGTGTGGGGTGAAGCAAGGGCCTTCAATCAGGTCTGAAGACCATTTGAGAGTTAACTGCGTTCCTACATGCTGCCTCCAGTAGTATATAACAAAGGCAGACTGGACCTTCCAGAATAGTCTGGGTACTCAGGCCTGCCCCAGTTGTGCTGGTGCAGAGAAAAGTCTGTCTCGAGTGAGGCAGGGCCACTGACACACACACACACCTCTGCCCCCCCCAACCCATGGCTGGAAAGGACTACCATACCCTTTTAGCACTTTTTACATAATCCCACTTAAATTCCAGGGTTTTTTTTAAGCTACTATTTTTGTTTTTAGTTGATAGAGAAACAGGGAGCGAGATGCCTTCAGCCCTGCTCCAGTGCTCATGGGGCTTCCTCGCTGTAGATGGGGACTAAGGACATGAACCCAGGTCCTTGCACGCAGTTAATGTGTGCCAACTTGAGAGGTTTTCAAACCGAAGTCCTGCCTTAAGGTAAATATCCCATTAGAAGCTGGGTTAGTTCTGCAGGAAGGGAAAGTGATAGTCTCTGGACTAACTTTCACTAGGCCCTGCCTGGGCTTTTTTTCCCCCCTCTTGGCATTAGCAAACCTATTTCACTGTGTAAACAGAGTCGTTTAATCTTCACCTTGAAATGGGATTTCAGGTTGCAAAGATGGCTCAATTTCTCCCTTCCACCACTGTCCCAAATAGTCTTCAAATTGCTGAGCACAAATAGGCAATTTGACTAATTCGTTGAATGAAACTAAGTTAGGCGCAGAGAGAAGGGCAAGTTCAAAAACAATAAAAATGGATCAGGGCTGAAGGCACACATTACCCTGAGCTAAGACTTGGGTTCAAGTCTCCAGTCCCCACCTGAGGGTAGGGGAAGCTTCACAGTGGCGTGCAATACTGCAGGTGTCTCATTTTCTCTTAAATATTTTAACAAGGGAGCCGCTTGGCTGGTGGCTCATTGGGTTAACCTCACATAGTACGAAGCGCAAGGATCCCCACCTGCGGGGGTGTGTGTCACTTCACAGGTGATTAAGCAGGTCTGCAGGTATCTTTCTCTCCTCCTTCCCTTTCAATTTCTTTCTGTCCTATCCAAAAAAATGGAAAAATTGACTACCAGGAGCAGTGGACTGTAATGCAGGCACTGAGCCCCACCAATAACCATAGAGGCACAAATAATAACAAAACAAAAAATAAATGTAGATAACATGATCTGATCTAGTCACTTGTTAAAAAAAATGAAAGCAGGGCTCGGCGGTGGTGCTTTGGTTTAGTTAAGCACATATAGGATGAAGCACAAGGACATGTGCAAGGATCTGGGTTCGAGCCCCCTGGCCACCTGCAGGGAGGTCGCTTTACAAGTGGTGAAGCAGATCTGCAGGTGCCTCTCTTTCTCCCATTCCCCTTTCAATTCCTCTCTGTCTTAGTCAATAAAACAGAAAAAATTGCGTCCAGGAGCAGTAGATTTGTAGTGCGGGCACTGAGCCCCAGCACTAACCCTGGAGGTTAAAAAAAAAAAAAGAAAGCAATGAGCCTTCTTGGGTTCAAAGTACATCGCTAGTCTGAAAAATCTGTGATCACTTTAATAGTAAAATAACCAATCACTCAATCGACAGTTCTAAGTTGCACCTATGAAACTAACCACATAGCCAAATCAGATGCCCTTCTCTTGACAAGAGGTGGCAGACCGTAACTACTGGAAGGATCCCTAAATACATTCCAAATCAAATGATAAGTTAAATCCAAACCCTTCTAGGCTGGTGAAATCACTCACTTGCCATGTGCACGACTCAGGTTTGCGCAGGGAGACCCCATGGCATTGAAGGAAGCTTTGCTGCTGTCTGTGGTCTCTTGAACTCTCTTCCTTCTAAGAAGGCAGAATTTGTCAAGCCACACAATACATTCAATTCACTATTTAACAGGGCAAACCAGAATCTGGTTTGTGGTTGGACTTCTATGTACTTCCTTTGGAATTTAAAAATAAATAAATAAAATCACCCCAAAGTGAAACTAAGTCTTGAACTCCAGCGAAATGATTGAACTCGGATTTCTCAAGGGCTAAGAAAAATGAAAAGACTTAACACACATTACTGTATACAACCATATTTATTAACTGACCAAAGCACTTCATTGTGTTTTCTGATTTGAGGTAAAACCATTAAATACGGGTCATGAGGAAATACAGTGACTATTTTAACTACAACTACAAGAGTTCTGAAACCTCACTAGGTGTTCATATAATACTTTTACAAATTCATACAACTGTACAGTCTACTTTAAGCTAAGTTTACTGTTAAAGACCAATGTCAAAGACCTAGACACTTGACTACTACTCTTGCAGTGGTTATAGCTTTGTAACAACAGAATGACTCTCCCCTTATGGATCTACTTCGAAGAAAAAAAAAAGCCCACTTGTCTAGTGTTGTGTACTGCTTCATTAACTACCCATCTCCTTTAAGGAGATTGGATGCCTATTCCTTGCTCCTTTCCTGCACAACCCTCACTCATGTCAAATTGTGGGCAGTAATCATTCCCTCATTGATGACATGGGGACTAGATAGATGGTCCTACCATCTTCCTTATACATGCAGATATCTAGGCAAGCCAGCTTAATTTTGCTCCCCCCAAAGCTTTTTTTTTTTCCTTTTCGTGTTCAGCTCTTGCTTTCACCCTCCCTGTAGATTAAAATGCCAATGAGGGCATCTGATTGTCCAAAGGACAAAGAAGCAGTCAAGATGCACAGTGGATCTATGCCTTTCAAGGTAGCTCAGCTTTGAGCTGCCACTGTGTGATGAGACAGGTCTCTAATCGATACCTAAGGCTTTGGAACACTGCAGATTTCCTTAAGAGGCATATCAACCCAAAATCGTGCAGCTAAGTCAAATGAGAAGTCAGGGCTTAGTTGTCCTTATGGAACATCATGGTTTGGAAATTCAACCCTTGTCCTTGGTGCTTGAAGGGCCTTTTACACATTGGATATTTTTATTTAAACCTCCTGGTTGGGGGATGTCCCAGTTCTACCTCTCCAGGTGAAAAAGAGGGAGCAAAATTGAGACTGAGCCAGCACTAACCACAGACAGAGGAATAGTAATGACATTGCGGCCTTGCAGTTCACTTTCTGGTTGTGTGACATACAAGACGTCTCATGCACTCATTCTCAAGACAGAAGTTAAAATGTTGATCAGTGTCACTAGGGATATTAATTAAAAAAAAACCACACACACAATTTTTTGTTTGTTTTGTGTACAACACGGTCAAACCTGTTCTAGATATCACAATCACCAACGTTTGCAAGACAGACTGGAATGTTACAAATGATTCTGCAGGATACAAAAATAGATCTTGTGCCCACCGAATGCCTCAGTCAATCTTGCGAGCATTGGCATCTTTGGAGTCCTCGTCATCAGAGTACACGGTGGGCTCCTCCCCTTCCTTCAGCAGCTTGCCCACGTGATGGTACTTGACTGCAGGCAGAGAAGAAATCAGTCAGTCATTCTCCTGCTCTACAGGGAATCACCACCTCCTCCCCTTTCACTGTGAAGCATTCAATCAGGGGCCTGTGATCTAACCCTTAATGTGCTGGGCGGTGACACAACTGGTTGAGGAGGTCACTATGTACAAGGACCTGGGTTCAAGCCTATAACCCCCACTGGTGGGGGGTGGGGTGGATTCATAAGCAACAGAGCAGTGCTGCAGGTGTCTCCCCTTCTCTCTATCAAAAAGAATAAGTGAGGGGGCTGAGCAGGGGCTATACCTTGTTGAGCATACATGTTGCAATATACAGGGACTCAGGCTCAAGACCTCTGGTCCTCACCTGTAAGAGGAAGCTCAGTGCTGGAGATATCTCTCTTACTCTATATATATTCAAAAGAAAGTAAAAAAAAAAAAGTGGGAAAAAAAGGCAGCTGGAAGCAGTGGAGTGGTGTACATAGCTCACCCCAGTGGTTTATGTCACTGATTGCCAAAACGAGATGTGCTTGTGTAGGGGCATGTTTGGAAGAGCAAATGCTCATGATGAACTGGGTTAGAAACGCTGGAAAAACACCTCGTGCCAGAAGGCTCTGCTTTGCAAACCATGGAGGGGTGTGTGTGTGTGTGTGTGAGAGAGAGAGAGAGAGAGAGAGAGAGAAAGAGAGAGAGAGAGAGAGAGAGAGTGAGTTTTGGAGAGAGAGGCGCTTTCCAGAAAAGGAAGGGTTAGGGTTAGAGAGAGAGACAGAGACTGAGAGTGAGTTATGGAGAGAGAGAGGTGCTTGCCAGAAAAGGAAGGGTTAGGGAGGGAGGGAGGGAGGGAGAGAGAGAGAGAGAGAGAGAGACTGAGAGTGAGTTATGGAGAGAGAGGCACTTTCCAGAAAAGGAAGTGTTAGGGAGAGAGAGAGAGAGAGAGAGACAGAGAGAGACAGAGAGAGACTGAGAGTGAGTTATGGAGAGAGAGAGAGGCGCTTTCCAGAAAAGGGTTAGGGTTAGAGAGAGAGAAAGAGACTGAGAGTGAGTTATGGAGAGAGAGAGGTGCCTGCCAGAAAAGGAAGGGCTAGGGAAAGAGGGAGAGAGAGAGAGAGAGAGACTGAGAGTGAGTTATGGAGAGAGAGAGAGGTGCTTTCCAGAAAAGGAAGGGTTAGGGTTAGAGAGAGAGAGACTGAGAGTGAGTTATGGAGAGAGAGAGAGAGAGAGAGAGAGAGAGAGAGGCGCTTTCCAGAAAAGGAAGGCATGGAGTCCAGAAGGTGTCCAGGTGAGAGGGAATCCAGCTGGGGAGTGGAGGGCGAGCAAGTGGGCAGGAGGTGAAGAGACAGTAAGTTCAGTTAAGCAGGTGCAGAAAGAGTCTGCAGGATGTGGCAAGCAACCTGAGGAGTCTGGGCTTCTCTTGTAGGTGGCAAAGGGCACCTTGCCCACAGTCATGTGGGACAAGGGGCTGACACAGAAGAAACAGTGCTTTGGCAGCAACAGGATGGCAGTGGTAGGGGCAGATTCCAATGGAGACCAGAAGAGAGGAGAAGCGGGGATCCTGTGAAGAAACAAGAGCCCAAATAGGTGGGTCCATGGGAATGGACAGAGAGTGGCAGGAGAAACTTATGAGAGAATATGAACCACAGCATCACTCTGCCACATGCAATGCCAGGGACCAAACTTGGGACCTCACACTTGAGGGTCCAACACTTTATCCACTGCACCATTTCCTGGGCCAAGTTAATGAAATGACAGCCTGAAAGGCCAGGAGAGGGAAACCTTCTGGAAGTTCCTACCAGGGATAGGAGGGGTGGAATTAGTAATGGCAAGAAGGGGAATGTCCTGGAAACCACTTTGGAGAAAAGGCAATTCAGCTAAGTTGTGAGGACAGAAACCACATCATGGGTAGTAAGAAGAGATAGCGAGGAGACACAGCAGTGGTTGGAGCAAACCATTTGTTATTTAAGATTTTATTTATTTATTTATTGGATAGAGACAGAAGGGGGGAGATAGGGAGAGAAACAAAGAGAGACACCTGCAGCCCTGCTTCACCTGTTGTGAAGCTCCCCTCCTATAGGTGGGGACCATGGGATTGAACCCGGGTCCTTGTGTGCTGAGATGACTGCACCACCACCCGGCTCAACCACATATTTTTAAATGTGTATTTATTTTCGTAATTTGAGAGGATATAGAAATTGAGAGAGGAGAGAAGAAAAGAGAGAGAGCGGGAGAGAAAGAGACATTTGCAGCATTACTTCACTGCTCATGGAGCTCCCCCCCCCTCCGGAGGTGGGGACTGGGGTCTTGAACCTGGGACTTAGCACTTGGTAATATAGGTGCTCAATTGGGTGCGGCACCACCTGGCCCCTCAACCACTTATTTTATTAAGTTTAATTAATTAATTAATGTATTTATTCTTGCCACCAGGGTTATCACTGGGGCATGGTGTTTGCACAACTCCATTCATGGCAGCTACGTTTGACAGAGGGCAAGACAGAAAGAATGAGGACAAGGGAAGGGGAGAAAGGAGAAAGAGAAACACCTACGGTACCACTCCGCCACTTGTGTCACTTCTCCCCTGCAGGTGGGGACTGAGGCTTGAACCTCGGTCTTTGCTCATGGCATCACGTGCACTCTACCGGATGAGCTACCTACCATCTGGTCCCTGGAGTCAACCATTTAGAAGATGGAAGTTGTGGTGATAATCTTGTGGATGGAGAGGACAGCAGAATGTGGAACCTTCCTCCAGCAAGGAGAAGAAGCTACACATGGTCAAAGACAATGGTGATGGGGGGGCGGGGCAGCAGGTGGGAGCACTGGAGACTGAAGAGGACAAACCAGAAAGTGAAAGTGAAGAGGGACAGAGGAGTTTCAAGCCCCCACCAGGGTCACAGTGTTTTCCGGCTATGCCAATGTAGGATCAATCCTCATGTCCCAGGCCAAGAGAACTTCAGTCTCCTCTTTCTTGTGCTTGAGAGTCCAGCGCTTTATCCACTGTGCCCCCTCCTGGTCTGCTGGATCTCCTCTTTCTCAATACAGGTTGGAATGAAGAGTAACCGAGGGGCCAGGAGGTGGCTCACCCAGTAGAGTGCACGGGTCACCATGTATGAGGTCCCGAGTTCAAGCCCCCACTCCCCAGTTGTAGTGGGGGGGGAGGAGCTTCACGAGTGGTGAAGCAGGGCTACAGGTGTCTCTCTTTCTCCCTGTCACTCCTTCCCTCTTAATTTCTCTGTCTCTATAAAAATGAAATAAAGCAACCTGTTGAACCAGGCAACCAAAGCTGCCTTTGTGTGTGACATAATCAACAGAAACAATTGGAACTTCCCTCTTTGAACAGATTATACAGGTCCCCAGGGACCTGGGGACCAAGCAAGACAGATACAAATACAAGCCAGGTGGCACCCACTCAACCTATTTTTAAAGGCACCGATGCCAGCTTTGAGTGCCTCTTAAATGTTACCACAGTATTTGAGGTTAGCCTCAAAGTGAGGGGTCAAGGGGTAGCTACACCTTTACCCCATCGATGAAGGCAAGCCCCCAAAAGTAGGAGCTCTGAAAGTTAAAAAATGACAACTCACTGGTTGAATCAATACGTTCAGCTCATAGAAGAATGGATTAGTGCAAAGGTATGCTTAGGATATAAAAGCAGAGGGACTGTGCTAGCTAAATTATGGGGGGGGAAAAGAGTCGCCCGGAGATCTGAAAACCAGACTCTGAAGTCCTTAACTGGCTACTTATTAACTCAGAAATCTTACTGAGTTTGCATTATTTGTTTTAATATTTATTTTCCCTTTTGTTGCCCTTGTTGTTTTTTTATTGTTGTTGTAATTATTATTGTTGTTGTTACTGATGTCATCGTTGTTGGATAGGACAGAGAGAAATGGAGAGAGGGGGTAAGACAGAGAGGGGAGAGAAAGATAAGCCACCTGCAGACCTGCTTCACCACTTGTGAAGCAACTCTCTCCTACAGGTGGGGAGCCGGGGGCCCGAACCGGGATCCTTAAGCCAGTCCTGTGCTTTGCGCCACATGCACTTAACCCGCTGAGCTACCACCCAACTCCCAAGTTTGCATTATTTTGAAAGAAAATGGTAGGACTATGCCTGTGGTAGGTGGCGTACCTGGTTAAGCACACACGTTACAATGTGCAAGAAACCAGGTTCAAGCCCCTACTCTCTACCTGCAGGGGGGATGCTTTACAAGCAGTGAAGCAAGTACTGCAGGCATCTGTCACTCTCCTCCTCTCCCCTCTCAATTTCTCTCTATCCTATCATATAAAGAAAAAAAAATGCCTATAAGTGGATTCATTGTGCAGGCACTGAGCCCCAGTGATAAACCTGGTGAGAAGAAAATAAAGAAAGAAAAGAAAAAGGTAGGATTTAGCCCAAAGAGCCAATTCTTTTTTTCTTTCTTATTTGTGATAGTGACAGAGAACAGGAGAGGAAGGAGGAGATAGAGAGACATCTGCAGCAACTGCTCCACCACTCATGAAGCTTCCCCCCATACAGGTGGGGACTATGAGGTTTGGACCCAGGTCCTTGCACATGGTAATGTGCACTCTACTTGGTGCACCATCTCCCCGCCCAGCCCCAAGCCAGTGTTAATTTAACCCATGAAGGTGAGCAAAGGAACACAGCATTTGAAATGAACAACCCTTCCCCATAGACCTGGCCATGATCTTTATAAACTATTACAGACTTAGGCGAGGTTGCTATTTCAATCCTTGATGGGGGGAAACGTCACTAAGTCGGCTCCTTAAAACACTTCAGTTGGACAAAAAAAAAAAAAAAAAAAAAAAAAACAAAAAAAAAAACAGCTCCTCAAGTCTCAGAATGTGAGTGATAATCCTTTTATCCCCCTCCCAAGACCCTCACAGCCTGCTATAGCATAAGCCCAAGAAACAAGCGCCTCTTCTCTTGCTTAAAAAATCCAGACACTATTGTTGAATTCTAGACATCATTTGTAGATGGGTCCAGCATTGGGCTTGATTCAATTCAAAGAGAAGCTGTTCTGTAGAATACAAGCCTCACATTCTTCCATGGACACGTGGACTGCTTTTAAAATGGCAGGCTCTGTAAGAGAGACTTTTTTTTTTAAATCCCTCATTCTGTGGCCAAAATAGACTCTCTCCTTTTTGCTACATACCATATACCAAATCCTAATAGTGCAGAATCTATGCAAACCTCTTAAACACACACATATGAGGTGGGGGGGGGGGCGTGACACAGCAGAGAAATAGTTGGGTGCACCATGTGAGAGGCACAGGTTTGAGCCCCTGGCCACCACATGGGCACACCTGCATGGGGGAAGCTTCATGAACAGTGGAGCAGTGAACTGGTGTCAGTCCTCCTCTCTCACCCTTTATCTTAAACAAACAAGTCTGTTGGGAGTGGTGGAGTCTTCCAAATATATATAGCCCCAGTGATAAGTCCAGTCGTGGAAAAAAAATCACAGCAAATGACTCAGCACTGCTGCAATTATTTCTAGCCATGAACTTGATCTGTCCCAAGATTCAGGAGCCTATCACAATGCTCTCGAGTTTCAGGCTGCTTAGAACTAACTATTGTACTGCTGTACACTCCATTACTGGTGGAAATCTGATCCTGGAATCATTTAAAAAGACAACTTACAAGTGAATTGAGAATCCCAGTCACTCAGGGTCTCCTGCTGGGCAGGAGTGAGGTCAGAAAGGTCGTCATATTCATCCTTCAGGGCTTCCTTATCCAGGCAGAAAGTGGCAAGACCTCTGGATGCATCTCTTCCAGCAAAGACCCCATATGGCCCCTCTTTCAAAACAAAACAAGAGCAGAGATCCAGTTTTCATTAGACAATCAGCTTTCTGTGGGGGTTCCTACTCAGAAAAGGGCTTCTCAACCCAACCACTCTCCAGAATAGCAATTTCCAATCTAGAACAGGGGCTGTTGATACTTTGTGCATGATAAGAGCAGATGCTGGGCAACTTTTAGCTTTCATAATGATACAATGTAAGCTTTTAAGTAGCCAAAAAGGAAATCAAAAAAGGTTATACTTTTATCCTTTTTTTCAGATATTTTCAAGTAGCTAATTTAAAAAAAGCTACAAATGACTATCTTCTAGGGGTGAGGGCATCCAAGATAATTCTGAGTTCATGGGTCAGAATTCAACTATGGAATATTGACCTGGGAGCTGGCTCTGTCCTAGGAACTTGGGTTGTACCAACAATACAGTTTATTAAGATAACAAACATGAAGGCCTATGTGACATTTTCTTATAAATGCCTCTTGAGATTTGTGTCAAAAGTGTTTGAGAGTGAGAGAGAGATCTTTGGATGCTAGGCTGTATAAATAAATGCTAACGTGATATCGGTAAGAGTCTTATACTATCAGTGATTCAGAAATCTATTCACACATTACAGTCTTCTTCACTGTCTTTGAATAGGAGGTAGAAACAATCTGAATAGTCCCACCGTGATTTTTGATGGGTTTGTAGAAAAGCCTGTGAAAATACTAAAAATTTTCTTGGAAAAGAAAAAGGTCCATGAATCAAGACCCCCCCTCCCCCCAAAAAAATAACTCTCAGATATTAGAGCATTGCTACATACAACATTATATTGAGGGGGTGAGAGTGTTATGCAGAAACCTATCATGGGGAAATGAAAGGCTGTACCCATGTATCAACAACTGTAATAAAACTATTAATCCTCCCCCAATAAAAATGATTGAACATTTGGTATAAAGGGCAGCAAGCCAATCTTAGGCAGGTAAAGCTGATACTTTACCTTATTTACATATTGCACAATAAAAAGAATCCTGTGTACTTTAAACAGTGTGCTTCTTCCTCAAAGGCAGACTGGGTACAGCCCTCACATTAAGGTTTAGATGGGATCACCATGCCAAGTCTGAGAATGGGTCACATTTCAACATGCCCAGGTTACCTGACACCGCCATCCACCCACAACTTGATTTTTTTGTTTTCTAAATGAGATGAAATGTATGATCCATTTTTAAATGCAAGTCAGGTTCCAGAAAAAAGGTCATATATTATTATTATAAATCAGAGCATTGCTCAGTTCTGGCTTGTGGTGGTGTTGGGGAATGAAGTTGGATCTCAGAGTCTCAGGCATGAAAATCTTTTACAGAACCATTATGCCATCTCCCCAGTTATTTATTTTAATGAGATATATGGAAAGATAGGTAGAAAGACAGGCAGAGACACCAGAACACCGGTCTCAGCTCTGGCTTATGGTGGTGCTAGAGACTATCTCTAGGATCTCAGAGCCTCAGGCACTAAGTCTTTTTGTAGAACCATTAGGTCATCTCCCCAGGCCCCTCCCCAAATGGCTGTATTTAATCCTTGCTACATGCCGCCATTTCCACTAGAACAGGTTCAAACAAATAAACAAAGGACCTTCATGGTTTTCACCGACACCACCAATGGAAGTGGTAGACCCTAGTGCTTGAAAAGAGGTCAGCTAGGGCTGGGGAGACAGCAGAGTGGATCTGCAAAAAGATGTTCATGTCTGAGGCTCTGAGGCCCAGGTTCGACCCACAGCACCACCATAAGCCAGAGCTGAGAAAAAAGGTCAGCTATACCAGTTTGGACCTCACCATTTCAGAAACCATGGTTGTAGAATACTTAGGCATGGCCTCAGGGGTGGAGGAAGCATTTAAAGTCTCAGGAGGAAAATGATTCAGTGCAATGCACAGTTAATAGAACATAAACCCTGTTCTGAGCACAGAGGTGTACTTTTACCACACAGTTTGCTACTGTGTTCTCCGTAGCCACAAAAGGGCTTCGTGTAGAACAACAGGTGTTTGGATGAGTAATATGAAGGCATGCTTTATTACTTGAAGTTTTACTGCCAAATGAAATCACAGCTTTCTGGACTTGTGAAATGGCAGTGCAGGGCAAGGACGAGAGAAAGAGAGAGAGTAATCTGGCTATGAGTTGGCTTGTCCTTTTTCCTTTCAGAGCCACAGCTAAGGCCCTGGGACCAGCAATACTTTGCATTATGTCCCACAGCTATTTGGCCATCCATCCAACCAGGGCTAGAACTGGGGTTGCCAGATTCCTGGTTTTGTAATCTGGACACAGGCCTCCTCCTCCCTCCCTCCCTCCCTCCCTCAATGACTTTGCAAAGTCCATTGAAGGATGCTGCCCTGTACACGTGCTCTGGCCCCATCAGGGCGTATGTAGCTTGGTCATGGCAGGTCTGTAGAAGCCTAGTGAAATATCTCACTTGAATTGTGCACTGCTTTGCCATATGCATGACTCAGGTTTAAGCCAGGGCCCCAGGGAATTTAAGAAAGCTGTAGTGCTGTGGCTTTTCTCTCTTGAAAAACCAAAATTGAAAAATAATAATAGAACAGGCCTTGTTTTCCAGAGTCTGCCAATTCCTTGCCTACAAAACCAAACAAACAAACAAAAAACCACCTAGTCTTTTAAACTGTTGATGGGGGAAACAGTGAAACAGGAGGGTTCCTAGTAGCCCTGAATCTGTCTGATTCTAATTAGCTAGCTAGACCGGGAGAAAAAAAAACAAAGCTGGAGTGGGTAGGATGAGATCAGAACCTTCTAGACCCTTCCCTTTCTACAGACATATGGTTAGCACACATATGACAGCACAGTCATTGTGGGCACGCTCCAGAGCTCCCTACCCCCCACTTTTTTTTTTTTATTGGAGTCCATACTGAGGCACCAACAGCTCTTTCTCCATGCTGAAGATTCCATAAAGCAGGATTGTGGGAATCTGGGCTGCTTCTCACATCTGCCTGGTGGAAGGGGGTGGGGTAAGGGGAGGCTGTTAAAACGCATTAAGCCTGGACCTCACCCTTCACACAGGCTCCTCGGGTGCTTGCAGAGGGTTAGACTGGGAATCTGTATTTTTCCTGAAGCAGATCAGGTGACCGTGCTCCTCAATCAAGCTTTTCTTCTCCAGTGCCCCCCCCCCCCACTACACATACATACACGCACACACGCACACACACAAGCAAATCCCCACAACCAGCAGGCTTGGTCAGCCTAGCCCTATTGTTTCTGGGGATCCTCCCACTTCTAGCTCCCTCCATTTCTAGTGTGTGCGTGTGTGTGTGTGTGTGTGTGTGTGTGTATGTCTTGTAGTTCTTTATCTCCTGCTATACAAGAAAATAGTCTTACCTTCTCCACTTGCCTTACCACCTTTTGTCTGCTCCCTTCAGCCTCCTTGCTCCCCCCACTCCCTGCCATCACCTCCCTGCCCCCTCTGGAATCTCCCTTGTTCTCTTCACAGCTGCCCCCTCCCGTGTGCACACACACACACACCAAACACACACACCGCACATACCTAACACATGCCACATGCTCCGCGCACGCGCAGCGCGCTCACAGCCTGGGGCCCCGCGTTCACCTGTTAATCTCATCTCTGCGTCTGTCTCCGCCGAGGCCCCAAGCCCTCGCACCGCAGCCCCCCCATCCCACTCCTACCCTCTCCTCGCGACCAGATTTCCCTCCTCCCGCCACCCTCCACTAGCTACCCCGTGACGCTCCCGTTGCCTTCAACCAGTCTAACCCCATCCCTATCCCCTTCCAGAGAGGCTCCCAACTCGGATACCCTGAAAGACCCGGGGCTCTGCGATCTGCTACGCCCCCTTCCAGACCTGTCTGCCCCCCAGTCCCAGCTTAAGCGTCCGAGTCCCGCTCCTCCACCCGCGCAGTCCTGGCTCCGAAGGCGCCGCTTGGCAGCAATGCGACCCCAGACGGCCCACGATCCGCCCGGAGCGCCTCACGCCCCCTCCCCATCCCAGGGGGCCGCCATTTCTCCCTGCTCTTGGGCCCTGTCTTTTGTCTGCTCGCCCCCTCCCTCCTTCCCTGGCGGATCGCCGTACCCGGCCCGTAGAACTTGCGGCCTTTGGTCACGTCGAACACCTTGCCATTGATGGCCATGAGTATGCGCGGGTCCTGGATGCCGTCGAAGCGCCGCAGCTCTGCTGGGGTGAAGTCGCGCCGCTTGAGGCGGGGCAGGGGGGGCGGCTCATCGTCGTCGTTGTCTCCGGCCGCCTGCTGGTCCCCGCGCACGATCTTGTAGAGCAGGAAGATGCAGAGGCCGAGCAGCAGCAGGTTGAGCGGCGACGTGAATATCTCATGCAGCAGCCCGCCGCTCTCCATGTCGCCCGCGTCGGCGGCGGCCGCCGTCACATCCTCGGCAGCCATGATCTCGAGAGTCAAGGTGGGGCCTGGCTAGCTGAGCTCCGGAACCCGCTGCTTTCTCCTCCCTCTCGGCAAGCTAGTGGCAAGGCGCGGGGTTGGGCGGCGGGACTAGCTAGAGGACGAGGCGGGGCCCGGATGGGGCGGGGCCTCCTCCCTGGCCACGCCTCCTTTGTGACCACACCTTCCCCAGGTCCCAGAAGCGCCGCTCTCAGGCCTTGCCTCGTCCATGGCCACGCCCCATCTCCGACCACGCCCTTCACAGGCCGCCACGGCAAGCCCCCTCGTTAGCCATGTCCACCTCTGACCACGCCTCCGTCTGGCCCCCAGTTGGTTCAAGTCCCCCCAAAACCCAGCTCCAGCCTTGCAGCTTCCTCCCACCTCAAGCCCAATTTCCTTTCCCCAGGCGGCGACAGCAGGGAGCCCACTCCTCCCGCTGTACCTGCGAGGTTCTGACCTCACGCCGGCTTCACGATGACCCCTCGCCCAGCCTTCCTCCACTCCCCCCACCCCAGTTGCTCCACGCTCCACTACACATTCGGGGAGCCTGGGCCCCTCCGCCACCTGTTGCGTGCCAGACGCTTAGGCCATGGCTCCTGTTGCGTGCAGGCTGCTCCCGGCCTGCCATTCCGCAGGCTCAGGGCTCTCCGGGAATCTCTTGGGACCCAGAGTCTGCCAGTCTGTCTATCTCTATCCAGGAAACCCTCTCCACCAGCTCTTTCTCCACCTTGAGAACCTTCTTTCTAGT
Source organism: Erinaceus europaeus (assembly GCF_950295315.1). Taxonomy (NCBI): domain Eukaryota; kingdom Metazoa; phylum Chordata; class Mammalia; order Eulipotyphla; family Erinaceidae; genus Erinaceus; species Erinaceus europaeus. The sequence continues at coordinate 42,614,352 of NC_080185.1, forward strand.
CATTATCCCTGAAGCCTCTGCTCTCATCCCCACCCCCCAGCCCCCACCCCCAGATGCGCTGAGGCGGACATCCCCGGGATGTCTAAAGCCACTGGCCCTCATCTGCACAACTCTCCACACTAGCTGGGGAAGTCGATCGGATGGCCCGGATTTCCTCTGCATTCCTTCTCGAAAATCGAGACCCTTTGGCAATCACTGGCTTGTGCGGGCCCCCAAGACATCATCAGCAAGCAATGCTTTGCTGTGCACGGCCTTTTCCCGGATCGATCCCCAATAGTGAGCAAAGTTTCTTTATGCTACAGCACTCTTCTATTCGAAGTCTCACGAACCGCACTTGGCGGTCGCCATAAGCCTCGTGGCCGGCGAGACGGCTCCCCTCCCTTCCCAGGTATACTGCAGGGCCTTTCTGTGCTGGCCTGAGCTGGCCTGAAGGTGGGCGGTGGGGGGTAGGTTTTCTCTGTCCCTTAAGAGTTCTCATCTGCCCGCCCTCTTCATTGTGCCCGGGGAAGGGAGCGGAAGAAAGGATGGGGTGGGAGAGAAATAATTAAAACCAAGCCAGGATTACATCTGCTGCCCACAGCTGTACTTTTCCATCGAGGGTTCTGTCTGATTGCACACAATTGACTCCCCCTCTCAACACAGGAGAATTGAGAGAAATGGTTTCTTACCTCAGAATTCTAAAATTTTCTGGCACAAACAACTTCCTCTCCCCCTCCCCAGCCAATTTCTTAAATCATTTAAAAGTGCCCAGGAACAGAGCAATCTTTAGTGGAACCCACACATTTTTTTTTCTCTCACAGATCTAAATTTAGGATTAGCTGAAATGGCTCGTCCAGATCTTTTGTCAAACCCCTTTGATTTAATCAAGGGGAAACAGGCTCAGATGGAGTACACTCTGCTGTAGTTAGAAAGTAGTTATCTTTTCTTTTTCAAATAAAAGTGTATGACCAAGACATTAAAACAAAAAAATCTTATGAACAATATCTTTACCTGCAACGAATCCAACAAGGGCTGGTATTTTTCCCCTAAAGGTTTATGTACTCACTTACGTACTGCTTAATTTTGTGTTTTATTTTTATTTACTTATTGATGAGAAAGGAGAGAGATAGAGATAGAGGGAGATCCAGAGCATCACTCTGGCACATGCAATGCCAAGGACCTAACTGACGACCTCATGCTTGAAAGTCTGATCCTTGAGAAAGACCCAGAGCATCCCTCTGGCATAGAGGATGATGGGTACTGAACTCAGGACCTCACAATGCAAGACCTGTGCTCTACCACTGAGCCACCTCCCCAGTCACAATGGTTAATGTCTTTTTAAAATATTTTATTTTGTCTATTCGACAGAGACAGGAAAAATCAAGCAGGAAGGGGGAGATAAAGAAGGAGTGAAATAGACACCTGCCACACTGCTTCACCACTTGCAAAGCTCATCCCCCCCCCACAGGTGAAGACTGGGGAGGGGGTGAACCTGGGTTCTTGTACATCATAGCATGTGCTTTCAACCAGGGGAGCTAACACCCTTTGGTATCTTTTTTAGGGACATTTCATTTCATTTTATTTTATTGCCACCAGCATTATTCCTGAAGCTCAGTGCCTGCTCGATGAATCCACCACTCCTAATAACCATTTTCTCTTCTCATTTTTTCCTTTTTGATTTGATAGGAGAGAGGGAAATTGAGAGAAGGGAGAGACAGGGAGGGAGGAGAGGAGGGAGGTAGAGAGAGAGGCAGACAGACAGACACTGACTTCTAGCCCTGCTTCACTGCCCTTGAAGCTTTCCCCTGCAGGTGGGGAGCAGGGGTCTGATCCTGATTTCTTTTTTTTCCCTTTTTTTAAAATAAAAAATTATTATTATTTTAAGTATTTATTTGCCTTTTGTTGCCCTTGTTGTTTTTCATTGTTGTTGGAGTTATTATTGTTGTTGTTATTGATGTCATCATTGTTAGATAGGACAGAGAGAAATGGAGAGAGGAGGGGAAGACAGAGAGGGGGAGAGAAAGACAGACACCTGCAGACCTGCTTCACTGCCTGTGAAGTGACTCCCCTGCAGGTGGGGAGCTGGGGGCTCGAACCAGGATCCTTATGCCAGTCCTTGCACATTGCACTGCCTGCACTTAACCAGCTGCACTACTGCCCGACTCCCAAAATTTATTATATTATTATTAATATTCCCTTTTGTTGTCATTGTTGTTTTTATTGTTGTTGTAGTTATTATTGCTGTTGTATTGATGCTGTCTGTGTTGGATAGGACAGAGAGAAATGGAGAGAGGAGGGAAAGACAGAGGAGGAGAGAAAGATAGACACCTGCAGACCTGCTTCACTGCCTGTGAAGCGACTCCCCTGCAGGTGGGGAGCCGGGGGCTTGAACCAGGATCCTTACGCTGGTCCTTGCATTTTGCGCCACCTGTGCTTAACCTGCTGTGCCGCCTGAGTCCCCTGATCCTGGTTTCTTGCACATGGTAACATGTGCATTCAAATGGATACAGCCCCCCTCTGTCTCCCCAAGGAACTCATTCTCATTGATAAGAAAATCCTTAAAGATCTAATCAATAAAAGAACAAAAATAGGAATAGGTTGCTCAGTCAAGAAGGGATACAGTAAGTTAATAAGCATATGAAAAATGGTCAAGGGGCCAGACGGTGGCACACCTGGTTAAACACACACATTACAGTGCACAAGAACCCTGGGTTCAAGCCCCCAGTCTCCATCTGCAGGAGGGAAGCTTCATGAGTGGTGAAGCAGGGCTGAAGGTGTCTCTTTGTCTCTCTTCCTCTCTATCTCTCCTACCTCTCAATTTCTCTTTGTTCAGTAAATAAATAAACATTAAAAATATTTGAGGGTGCCAGGGGTAGCACAGTGGTTTAAGCACTCATGGCACAAAGCGTAAGGACCAGCTTAAGGATCCCGGTTCAAGCCCCTGGCTCCCCACCTGCAGGGGATTTGCTTCACAGGCGGTGAAGCAGGTCTGCAGGTGTCTGTCTTTCTCTCCCGCTCTGTCTTCCCCTCCTCTCTCCATTTCTCTCTGTCCTATCCAACAACAATGACATCAGTCATAACTACAATAATAATAACAGTAAAAAAAACACAAGAGCAACAAAAGGGGAAAAAAAAAGCCTCCGGCAGCAGTGGATTCATAGTGTAGGTACCGAGCCCCAGCGATAACCCTGGAGGCAAAAAAAAAAATTATGTTCAGTATTGATAGCAGCAAACAGGAAGGTACTATTGTCTTATAGGAAAGATGGGAGCAAGGAGGGGGCTTACTCAGTAGAGCATGCCATGTTCAAGGAAATGGTTCAAACCCACCCTCTACCGTCCCATGGGAACACCTGTAGGAGGGAGGTGTGTGGTTCTACAGTGTCTATTCTCTCTCTCTCTTTGCCTCTTTCCCGAAAAGAAGTCCAAAAATAATATATTTTAAAAATACATAATAATATACAACTGTTGGTAAGGAAAACAAAGGTAATTTAAAACAGTGCAAGGACCCGTGTAGGCAAGGACCAGCGTAAAGATCCCAGTTCGAGCCCCCTGGCTCCCCCCACAAGCAGTGAAGCAGGTCTGCAGGTGTCTATCTTTCTCTCCCCCTCTGTCATCCTCTCATCTCTCCATTTCTCTCTGTCCTATCCAAAAACGACATCAACAACAGTAATAATAATAACTACAACAATAAAAAACAACAAGGGCAACAAAAGGGAATAAATAAATAAATATTTTAAAAACACATTTATTTATTTATTTTTTTAATTACCTGAGGAGGGCCTATGATTTGCCATGTCTGAAGCCCAGGTGCTAAGTCTGGGACCAGGAGGGGAAATTGGTGCTGTAGTCTTGGTCTCTCTCAATGAAAATATGTTGGCTTGTAAGCAGGGGATTATGCGTGTGCAAGACCCAGGGTAAAAAAGAAAGGAAGAAAGAAAGAAAAGAGAAAGTAGAGAAAGGAGAGAATGAAAGGAAGGAAGGAAGGAAGGAAGGAAGGAAGGAAGGAAGGAAGGAAGGAAGGAAAGAAGGAAGGAAGGGGAAAGAGGCCAGTGGTAGCACACCTGGTAAAGTGCACATGTTTTCAAGTGCACATGTGAAGGGACCCAGGTTCAAAACCCCAGATCCCACCAGCGTTGGGGGGGGGTGAGGGGAGCTTCATAAGTGGTGAAGCAGTGCTGTAGATTTCTCTCTCTCTCTCTTTCCCTTTCTCTCCTCTAATTCTGCCTTCCATCTCAGTTTTGCTCTGTTTCTATCCAATAAATTAAACAGATAAATAAATACATAAAGAAAAGTAAAAGGACATAAAACTAAAAGTAAAGAAAAGAAAGAAAAAAATTCACCTGAGTTGTGATAAAACTGTGAAATGGTGTCACAGTGTATGATGTAGCCTTCTAAGTATTGAGAAGAGAAAAACAGGATATAAAACTATATACGACCCTGGGTCTATACTCCCAGAGGGATAGAGAATGGGAAAGCTATCAGGGGAGGGGATGGGATATGGAGATCAGTGGCGGGAATTGTGTGGAGTTGTACCCCTCCTATCCTACGGTTTTGTTAATGTCTCCTTTCTTAAATAAAAAAAAAATTAAAAAAGAAAAAAAACTATATACAGTCTGGAATCAGCTACGTAAAAAGCTGCCAGAGAGGAATCCAGGAAGGATCGAAGGACACTACACTGGTGTGATACTCAGTGGTGTCATTTCTATAACACACACACACACACACACACACACACACACACACACACACACACACATACACACACACACACACACACACCATGCACCCACACAGACCTTATTTTGCAAGACTGGGGAATGTTTAAATATAATTGGATTTCCTTGGACTATTTCTTTCTCATAGAGAGTTCCAAATTAAAACAAAACAACAGTCCACAAGCTCCTTCCTAGATAACGCCTATTGGGATTTTTTTTAAAGCTTAATTAATTAACTAATTAATTAATTAATTAATTAATTTATATCAAAGCACTGCTCAGCTTTGGCTAACAATAGTGCTGGGGACTGAATCTTGGACCTGAGAGCTTCAGGTATGAAAGTCTTTTTGCAAAACCATTATATTATCTCCCCTACTCTTGTTTCAGGTTTTAAAATGCAGGAATGGGGAGACAGCATAACAATTCTACAAAAGAATTTTGTATCTGAGGCTCTGGGGTCCCAACTTCAATCCCCAGCACCACAATAAACCAGAACCGAGCAGTGCTCTAGTCTCCGTCTCTATCTTCTCTATGTATCACTCTCGTTAAATAAGTGATATATTTTTTAGAAACTTCAAACAATAGAAATATACAAAAAGTTAAGTCCATCTCCTCACCCCTGATCCTCCTCAAAGATAGCTGCTACTAAAAGGGGGACACAAAAAGAGGAAGACAATAAATAAAAAAGGGAGACATGGTCTGATACCTTTTTACACATGAAATACACACACACACACACACACACACACACACACACACACACACACACATACAAACTGTTCTTGAAAAGACAGTGTGGAATGGTGGTCATAAGGGCTGGAGAGTGGAGAGACAGAAGGGATGTGGTTTAATTAAGGGGTACACACCCTATTACCTGATGTTCTCACTCACAATATGGGATATAAAGAAATAAAGGAAAGGTGCTGACGAAACAACCCCTGATTGATCCCTGGATCTGGACCACAGAACTGAGGCGGCCAGAGAGGGTTGTATGTGGAGGGGACCTCAGTTTAAATGCTTTGATGGTGACTGTGACAACTGACTTTTGAAGAGGTGCAAAAAAACACTCATGAAACATACACTTGGATGAAAGTCCATTTCACCTCAGAAGCAGGTCTTCTCTCTTTTCTTGCTATCTTTTGCAGATAGAGTCAGGAATTGACAAGGAAAGGGTCTACAGAGAAGGAGAGAGAGAGAGAGAGAGAGAGAGAGAGAGAGAGAGAGAGATGCAGTCCTGCTTAAAAAATAATAATAGGGGGGTCGGGCGGTGGCGCAGTAGGTTAAGCGCATGTGGCGCAAAGCGCAGGGACCGGCGTAAGGATCCCGGTTCGAGCCCCCGGCTCCCCACCTGCAGGGGAGTCGCTTCACAGGCGGTGAAGCAGGTCTGCAGGTGTCTATCTTTCTCTCCCCTTCTCTGTCTTCCCCTCCTCTCTCCATTTCTCTCTGTCCTATCCAACAACGAATTGCGTCAACAAGGGCAATAATAATAACCACAACGAAGCTACAACAAGGGCAACAAAAGGGGGAAAAAATGGCCTCCAGGAGCGGTGGATTCATGGTGCAGGCACTGAGCCCAGCAATAACCCTGGAGGAGGAAGAAAAAAAATTTAAAAAATAATAATAATAGGTGTACCTTTTGACCATTATACTGCTCGGCTCTTGGTACTGGTGGTGTCTGGGACTGAACTGAGACTTTTCACATGCAAGGCCTGGGTATTAACCACTGCATATTTTCTCTATCCTACCCCATCCCCTAATCATTCTGTAACTTTAATTTTTATTATCTTTATTTATTTATTGGATAGAGACAGAAATTGAGAGGGAAGGGGGTGATAGGGAGAGAGACAGAGAGAGACCTGCAATACTGCTTCACCAATCACAAAGATTTTCCCCTGTAGGTGGGGTCCGGGGGCTCAAACCTAGGTCCTTGCACATTGTAACATGTGCACTCAACCAGGTGTGCCACCACCCACCCCCCAAATCATTTTGTCAAAGATTTTATTTATTTATGAGAGAGACACATAGAGATAGAAAGATAGATAGATAGATAGATAGATAGGGGTGAAAGACACTATCATTCTGGTATATGCAATGTTGAGGACTGATTTCAGGGGTTAGGGGGCGGATGAAAAAAGTCATCCTAGAGAGGTGAAGCCTCAGCAACCACCCAAAAGACAGAGAGTGATGGAGGGATATATATATATATGGAATCCTGAATTTTAAAAAAATATTTTGTTTATTTATTAATGAGAATGATAGGAGGAGAGAGAGAGAACCAGACAGCACACCGGTACATGTGCTGCTGGGGGTTGAACTCGGGACCTCATGCTTGAGAGTTCAGTGATCTATCGATTGTGTCACCTCCTGGATAACTGAAATCCTGAATTTTTTAATAGTATTTAAAAATTTGATTTTATTTTTATTTATTTATTCCCTTTTGTTGCCCTTGTTTTTTTTTAATTATTGTAGTTATTATTGTTGTCGTCATAGCTGTTGTTGTTGTTGGATAGGACAGAAAGAAATGAAGAAAGGTGGGGAAGACAGAGGGGGGAGACAAAGAGAGACACCTGCAGACCTGCTTCACTGCTTGTGAAGTGACTCCTTTGCAGGTGGGGAGCCAGGGGCTCGAACCGGGATCCTTAAGCCGGTCCTTGAGCTTTGCGCCACGTGCGCTTAACACGCTACACTATCACCCGACTCCCAAAATCCTGAATTTTTTTATGAGCCCTGCTGCTTTTTCTATGTTGACCCCTCACTCCACAGCTTTATATAATATGGTGGCTGGCACCAGGTGGTAGAGAACACACATTACTATGCATGAGGACCCAGGTTCAAGCTCCTGGACCCTGTCTGCAGTGAAGAAGCTTCAGTAGCTGTGGAGGAGTGTTGAAGGTCTCTCCTTCCCAGTCTCTCCCTCTATTAAAAGAAAAAAAAGCTGCCAAGAGCAGTGTATCCATTGTGTGGTCAGTGATAACCTGGTTGCAAAACCAACCAACCAACCAACCAAACTAGCAGTTCTGAAGTTCTCTGGAAAGGTCATCTCCAGAACAGGAAAGATGCATTTGTTGGGCTTTGAGCTTCAAGCCAGTTTCTAGCCATACACATGACCTAAGGACAATTTACTTCCAAGATGCCTGTGAAGTCTTTGACTGCAAACTTCCTGCCTCCTTTGAATGCTTTTCAAAGACTTCCATAAACTTTTCAAAGGAAAAGAAGAGAGAGAGAGAGAGAGAGGGAGGGAACCCAGCCATTGGCCAATTAGCTGTTAAATGTGTGGAAAATTATTCAACTGTACTAGTGATCAAATCAATTCAAAGAAGCATAGTAACAAGGTATAATTTCAGTGTTGGCAAACTTCCAGCAAGATAAACTTTCTTGACATTACACTGGCAAGAGTAAAATTGCTAGAAGGATCCATGTTGTTCTTTGATGAATTTCAAAACACTCCACCAGCCTATGTTCAGCATATAATAGGTGCTCAATAAATATTTGTTGAATTCAATCATACTGCAAGTGGGTAGAGGCTTTCTACAATTCTCTTTAACTGTCTGCCACAAGCACCTCAAATATGATTCATGATCCATGACCAAGCGATTTGACTTCCTGACATTTTTTTCCTCCCTAGAGAATTACTCAGAGTTGTCAATGGAAATGTTTATATTTTATTTCATTTTACTTTATCAGAGCACTGCTCAACTCTGGTTTATGGTGGTGCAAGGGATTAAACCTGGGACTTTGGAACCTCAAACATGAAAGTCTTTTTGCATATGCATTATGTTCTTCCCAGCCCTCCACTCTCAACTGAGATGTTTATAGAAAAATTACGGAGTCGGGTCGTAGCGGGTTAAGCGCACGTGGTGCAAAGTGCAAGGATCAGCGTAAGGATCCCTGTTTGAGCCCCCAGCACCCCACCTGCAGGGGAGTCGCTTCACAGGCGGTGAAGCAGGTCTGCAGGTGTCTGTCTAGCTTTCTCTCCCCCTCTCTGTCTTCCTCTCCTCTCTCCATTTTTCTCTGTCCTATCCACTGACAACAACAAGAATAACTACAACAATAAAACAAAAAGGGCAACAAAAAGGAGTAAATAAATAAATATTAAGAAAAAAGAAAATTTATGGGGGAGTCGGCGGTAGCGCAGAGGGTTAAGCACACGTGGCGTGAAGCGCAAGGACTGGTGTAAAGATCCCTGTTTGAGCTCTGGTTCCCCACCTGCAGGGGAGTCGCTTCACAAGCGGTGAAGCAGGTCTGCAGGTGTTTATCTCTCCTCCTCTCTGCCTTCCCCTCCTCTCTCCATTTTCTCTGTCCTATCTAACAATGACGACATCAATATAAGTAAAACAACAATGAAAAAAAAAAAGAAAAATTATGGTGGGGGCTAGGTGGTAGCACGCCTGGTTAAGCACACATACCACCATGAGCAAGGACCTGGTTCAAGACCCCACTCTCCACCTTCAGGGGGGATGCTTCACGTGGTGAAGCTGGTCTGGAGGTATGTATCTTTTTCTCTCACCCCCATCTGTCACTTCTCTCTCAATTTCTCTCTATCTAGTAAAAATTAGAGAGGAGAAAAGGGGAAAATGGTCACTGGGAGCAGCGGATTTGTAGTACAGGAACTGAGCCCCAGTGAAAATCTTGATGGAAAAAAAAAAAAAAAAGAAAAACCACCACCAGGCATGATCTATGGTAACAAACACCAGAAATCATGTAACTAGCCAAAGAAACACACCCTAGCTCACTCAGAGAAAGAGTCCAGTGTCCTTTCCACCTCAAAAGCCCAGTAGGATGCTCACTCCCCCTGCTACCCGCTTACCTTTAGGATTTTGTGACTCAGTTCCCATCCACATCCCTGAACAATCTACTCCAAACAAAAGGGCCTCCTATTGGCCCTGGGGGACAAAAAAGAACACAAAACCTCTATGTTCTGATTCAGCACCTCTGTACTTAGTGCTCCTTTTGCTGGCAACAGTGTGCACTCTACCTGGTGTGCCATCGATCATCCCCTCTGCTCCACTTGCTGGAATGTCCAGTTAGGCAGGCAGTCTTCTGGAGTTTTTCCCTTCCTATTTTATAATCTCAAAACATCTTCCCTCCACCTTGCCATCACTCTTCCTCCCAAGGTCATCACATTTCCTGTTTCCTGTCATTTGCTTACCTTTTCTTTTCTTTTTTTTTTTCTTCTTTTCTTTTTTTGCCTCCAGGGTTATTCCTGGGGCTCGGTACCTACACTACAAATCCACTGCTCCTGGTGGCCATTTTTCCCTATTTTGTCATTATTATTATTAATTATTATTGTCATTGCTGCTGTTGGATAGGACAGAGAGAAATCGAGAGAGGAGGGGAAGGCAGAGACGGGAAGAGAAAGCCACCTGCAGACCCGTTTTACCCGCTTGTGAAGTGACCCCCCTGCTGGTGGGGAGTTGGGGACTCAAACCGGATTCCTATGCCAGTCCTTGAACTTTGCACCATGTGCGCTTAACACGCCACACTAACGCCCGACCCCCCCTTACCTTTTCTCATTGTCTCCTCCAACTTGAGCCTAAGCCACATGAGAATAAAGAATGGGTTGACTGTTTTCTACTCATTTATTATTATTATTATTATTTATATTTTATTTATGTATGATTGGATAAAGACAGAGACAAATTGAAAGGGTCCTTGTGCACTGTATTGTGTGTGCTTAACCAGGTGCGCCACTGCTTGGCCCCCATTTTTTATTATTTACTCTTCATTTCTACTGGTGGTTTAATAGGGGTTGGCACGATAATAAGATGGCAGGGTTATAAAGTTTCACACCACACCCATCACCAAAGTTCTGTACCCCTCACCAATAACAACCATAGTTCTCTCAAAGTCTAAGAGACAGGTTGCTTATTTCTCCTTTTCCCTCCTGCTCCTCCTCTTCTTCTTCACAAGTTCATATGATTCAGCTATATATTTCTCACATGAGTGAGGCCATCTGGCGACTGTCTTTCACCTCTTTTCTTACTTCATTCAAGCATAATCACCTGCAGTTCTATTCATTCTACCCCAAAGGATACAATATCATCTAACTTTTACCTCTGCGTTCATAGCTGTATATCCACAATAGCCAGTGGGCGGGGACAGCCTAAATAGCTATTGAGAGATGACTGGATAAAGAAGTTATGAAATGTATACTCCATGTTATACTACTCTGCAATTTAAAAAGATGATATTGTGTCCTTCGGGACAAAATGAATGGAATTGGAGGTGATTAAGCTTGGTGAAATAAGTAAAGAGATGAAAGACAACGGCCAGATGGTTTCACTCATATATAGAATCTAGAGAACTGAGAAAACACAACCTCGCAAAAATATAAAAGTAAACAAACTATCTCTGGTGAGACAGTGGTTATTGTTGGGAGGATGGGGCACAGAATACTGGTGGTGGGTGCAGTATATATAGTTATACCCTGTAATCCTACAATCTTGCAAACCACTATTAATTACAAATAAAATGGCTTAAAATAAGTTATAGGAGATATACCTCAAGGAATATTGCATTGTGGTAAAAAAGATGATACTGTATGTATCATTTGGGAGAAAATGGTTTGGCTCATATGTGGAATCTAGAGAATAATCTCTTTCCTTCAGAGTTGGCTGTGCTGTACTTGGATGAGTATAGAAGGCATCTAGTAAGCACTCAGTAAATATTAGTGACCTTGAGTCAGTTTGAGTTGGAAGCCCATTGAAGAACTGGCGTAAGGATCCTGGTTCGAGCTCCTGGCTCCCCACCTGCAGGGGAGTCGCTTTGCAAGCAGTGAAGCAGGTCTGCAGGTGCCTGTCTTTCTCTCCCCTTCTCTGTCTTCCCTTCCTCTCTCCATTTCTCTCTGTCCTATCCAACAATGACGACATCAATAACAACAGCAATAATAACTATAACAATAAAGACAACAAGGGCAACAAAAGGGAATAAATAAGTAAATATTAAAAAAGAACTACTTAAAAAAATTACACACACACAGAGGAAACTCTGCAGGAGATGCACCCCGGATCAACCACAGCTATCTCTGACTTGTGAGGTGATGGGTAACCTTGTGTTCTTTCTTCGTCCAATGGATCTAAATCATTTATTTATTAATTTGGGGCTTAATAGTTTACAGTAAATACAGATGTTGGTACATTGGTAAAATTCTCAATTTTCTGCAAAACACTCCCACCTCAAGCCTAGGTCCTCCCCCACCATCATTAAAAATTTTTTTTTTCATTATTTATTGGCTAGAGACAGCCAGAAATCAAGAGGGAAGGGGGTGATGGAGAGGGAGAGAGACAGAGAGACACCTGTAGCACTGCTTCACCACTTGCAAATCTTTCCCCCTGCAGGTGGAGACCAGGGGCTTGAACCTGGGTCCTTGCGTATTGTAATACGCTCAAGCAGGTGTGCCACCAGCTGGCCATCCGCCACCATTAATTTTTTTTTTTTTTTTTAACGATTGTACAAAGTAACATGGTCAGTGATAGATGTCATGCACAGCAGCCTCCCTGACAGGCTGGGCCATAGCCCCTCTGTGTGTAGTAGGTGAACTCATTCAAATTTGTGGCATCATACCATATGATGTTTGAATGGTGAGTTGTCTTTCTGAGAAGGTACCCCCATCATGAGACACACTGACTGTACAAAGTTCAGACTTTAAAAATATATATGTTTATATATTGGATAGAGACAGTCAGAAATCAAGAGGGAAGGGGAAGATAGAGAGGAAGAGAGACAGAGACACCTGCAACATTGCTTTATCATGCATAAAGCTTTCTCCCTGCAGGTGGGGACCAGGGGCTGGAACCTGAGTTCTTGTGCATTGTAACATATGCACTCAGCCAGGTGTGCCACCACCTGGCCCCACAAAGCTCAGACTTTTGAAGAATAACTCAAATTCCAGAGGGCTTAGGTGGTCCAGTAGAGCATATATGCTACCATGAACAGGACCTGGGTTCAAGCCCTGTCTCCACCTGCAGGGAGGAAGCTTCATGAGTAATGAAGCAGTGCTTCAAGTCTCTCTGTCTCTCTCTTCTTCCCTCCTTCCCTCCCTCCCTCCCTCCCTCTTTCCTTCCCTCTCAAATTTTTTCTGTCTCTTTCCAAAATAATTTAAAAAAATGTTTTAAAGGAACCCAAAGTCCAACATTACCGGTGATGTTCTGAATAATAGAATCATGTGGAGTCTATTTATTACCATTTCTTTTCCATTTCTTATACCAGAGGAGGAAACACTTGGTAATGAGATTTTCATTTCATTTCATTTTTGTCACCAGGGTTATTGCTGGGGCTCGGTGTCAGCATTGCAAATCTACCACTCCTGGTGGACTCTTTTCTTTCTAATTTTTTTATATGATAGGCTAGAGAGAAATTAGAGGGGAGGGTGACATAAAGAGAGGGGGGAGAGAGAGAGAGAAGGAAAGAGAAAGAGAGACACCCGCAGAGCTGCTTCACCATTTGTGAAATATCCCCCCTGAAGTGGGGAGTTGGGACTCAAACCCCGGGTCCTTGCACATGACATTGTGTGTCCTCAACCAGGTGTAACACTTTTAGTAATGAGATTTTAAGAAGAACCAAAATGATCACCATTCGACCAACCAACCCTTCCTGAGCCTCTACTCCATGCTAGGCTCTATGGTAGATGCTGGAGATGCTAAGTCTTTGTTCCTCAGAGAAGGGATTCAGGGTCTAGCAAAAGGAGACAGTCCAGGAAGTAGAGAAAGCATAATGGTTCTATGGAAGATTCTCCTTTCTGAGCCCGCAAAGTCCCAGATTCAACTCCCAGCAGCACCAAAGGCCAGAGTTGAGTAGTGTTCTAGTCCTATCTATCTATCTATCTATCTATCTATCTATCTATCTATCTACCTACCTACCTACCTACCTACCTACCTACCTACCTTGCTCTCTGTATCTCTCTCTTCCATTAAAATAAAACCAAATTAAAAAAAAGAAGAGGAAGCCCAAAGTTTATAGATGCTGTGGTTATGGTCTGTATATGGTGAGGGGGAGGCAGGCAAAGGAGAGATGGGAGGCCAGATCCAGAAAGGTTTCATAGAGTAGATGACACTTGAATTGTTTTAATTATTTAGCACCAGGTGGAGAGAGAAGGGATGCATTTTCTTGGGAAACCAATGGTTCATAAACTTGAACAAGAGTCAAAATAATCTGGAGAGAGCATCATTTAAAATGTCTGCTTCATGGGGGCGCTGGGTGGTGGTGCAGCAGGTTAAGCACACATGGCACAAAGTGCAAGGACCGGTTCAAACCCCTGGCTTCCCACCTGCAGGGGGTTCACTTCACAAGTGGTTAAGCAGGCCTGCAGGTGTCTGTCTTTTCCCCTCTCTGTCTTCTCCTCCTCTCTTGATTTCTCTTGGTTCTATCCAACAACAACGACAGCAATGGAAACAGTAACAATAACAACAACAAGGGCAACAAAATGGGAAAAATGGCCTCCAGGAGCAGTGGGTTCATAGTGCAGGCACTGAGCCCCAGTAATAAGCCTGGAGGCAAAACAAATTTGCTCCATGGATCAAACCCCCCCCACCAAAACAAACAAACAAAAAACAACCAAACAACCCCCCCACAATTCCCATCCAGCAGGTCAAAGGGGAAGGCTGAGAATCTGCATCTTGAATACTTGAATAACACTGACAGGAGCTTCTATGCCAGGCACTGAATTAAGTGAGACAAGTTAGACTGAGGAAGATAACTGTGTGACAGCACCCACGGGTGGAATCTGCAGAAGGCCAAAGTCACAAGACCAGGGTACGGAGTTGAGACAGGTGTGGGTTCAAGGTACAAGCCTGCATAGAGTGGGAATGCACATGGTATGCTAAGTAGACACCATAATCATCAAACTTGCTAAGGGACTAGAACCACAAAGAAACAGTGATTACGGGGGCTGGGCAGTGGTGCAGTGAGTTAAGTGCACATGGCGCGAAATGCAAGGACCAGCATAAAGATCCCGGTTTGAGCCCCCAGCTCCCCACCTGCAGGGGAGTCGCTTCACAGGCGATGAAGCAGATCTACAGGTGTCTATCTTTCTCTCCCCTTCTCTGTCTTCCCCTCCTCTCTCCATTTATCTCTGTCCTATCTAACAATGACGACATCAATAACAACAACAATAATAACTACAACAGCAATAAAAAACAAGAGCAACAAAAGGGAAAATAAATATTAAAAAATTCTTTTTATTATATTTATTTATTTGATAGAGACAGCCAGAAATTGAGAGGGAAGGAGGAGGTAGAGAGGGAGAGAGATAGAGAGACACCTGCAGCCATGCTTCACCCCTTGCAAAGATTTACCCCTGAAGGTGGGGGACCGAGGGCTTGAACCCGGATCCTTAGGCACTGTAACATATGCTCAACTAGATGCGTCACCACCCACCTCCCTCTTTTTCTCTGTCTCCTCTTTCCCTCTTGACTTCTGGCTGTCTCTATGGAATAAATGAATAAAGATAATAAAAATTAAATTAAAAAAGGAAAATAAAAAGAAAAAATAGAAAGGTGACCAGGAGTGGTGGGGTCTTGACCACTGAACCCCAGTGATAACCCTGGTGGAGAAAAAAAAGGTTCTAAGTGTCACTGTCATAGAATGGCGATCATATTGTGCTGTTGTATGCATTCGATTCATGTCATGTTATCTGTCAAACACCTTTTTAAATATTTATTTATTTATTTTCCCTTTTGTTGCCCTTGTTGTTGTAGCCTCGTTGTGGTTATTATTATTGCCATTGTTGATGTCGTTCGTTGTTGGATAGGACAGAGAGAAATGGAGAGAGGAGGGGAAGACAGAGAGGGGGAGAGAAAGATAGACACCTGCAGACCTCTTCCACCGCCTGTGAAGCGACTCCCCTGCAGGTGGGGAGCCGGGGGCTTGAACCGGGATCCTTACTCCAGTCTTTGTGTTCTGTGCCACGCGCGCTTAACCCGCTGTGCTACCGGCCGACTCCCCAGAGAGTTTTCTTATCTCTGGCTCATAGCTGAAGAATCATGTGTTCAGGGCTGGCAAAATACCTCACTGGGATAGTGCACTACTTTGCCATGTGTGAGACCCAGAATTGATTCGGTCCCCACTGCACTGAAGGAAGCTTTGGTACTGTGGTCTCCTTCTCTCCCTCTCTCTCTACTTTCTCTGTTTCTCTAAAAAACAAAAAACAAACAAACAAACAAACAAAAACATGGTACAGAGAAGTTAAGGACTGTGCCCACAGTCAACCAGCGAGGAGGCTGCAGCATCAGAACCTCAAAACACTGCGTCTGGCTCCAGTGTTGGGTGGTTTACTATAAACGATTTGATTGGATAAAAAGGGACACTCAATGCTTTAACAAGTGGGAAAAAGCCCAAGCTTGTCAGGTAAAGGAGGGACTACAAAAGCTGAAAAAAGGAGTGGGGCATAGTGGTTATAAAAAGAGACTGTCATGCCTGAGGCTCCAAAGTCCCAGGTTCAATCCCCCGCACCACCATAAGCCAGAGCTGAGCAGAGCTCTGGTGTTTCTCTCTGTTTCTCTATCTATCTATCTATCTATCTATCTCCCTCTCTCTCTTTCTGTGTCTCTCTCAAAAGTAAAATAAGTAAAGTACTTTTTAAAAAAAAGCTGGGAAAAGGCAAGAAATTGGCTTACTTCAGAATGCCCTTTTTGGTCAATGGCAGGCCACCCTATCACCTGGGGCTCTAGTCAGAGAATCCTTGAATTTCCACATAGATACAATAGACCTACACTTCTATAGACCTCTCTCTCCACCATCACTGGTTAGGAACATCAATTATCATAAGCCCTTTTGAAGGCCTCTCCAGGACCTTGCCCTCACTATAGAGTAACAATGGTAGGGACTGCCCCACTTTCTGAAGGGAGGCTGAGTCAATCTATACAGCCACTCCATGAAGATTGGTCCTGAAATTAAGGCAGCCTAGGATATTCTCAGTTATGATCATTCACTGCAAGCTTAGACTGACAGGGACTCAAGGTTACATAGGCTCCTGTGCTGAAAATGAATATACATGGGCCCCGGGTCAGACTGATGTGGTAAACAGTTAATTATACTTAGATATTTTCTTCAATATTGGGAGCTACTCTCTGACCTAATTCAGCTTTCTAGTCCTGTTCTCAACTCTGACATCATCTTCCCAGACAATATTTTTGGTCAGCTTCCATGTTAGCTATCAGACTTCAGCAAAAATCACTAAAGTCATAGGCCCCTAGAAACATACTTCTGTTCCTAAACAAAAATGGACTTCTAAGATTATTTTCACCCTAAAATACCTATTCTCATATGTTCTTGGTCTCTGTTTATTTTATTTATTTATTCATTTGTTTGTTTATTTATTTATTTATTTGAAAAATAGGAGGAGAGAGAGAAAGAACCAGACATCAATCTGGTATATGTGTTGCCGGGAATCGATCTCAGGACCTCATGCTTGAGAATGTAGTGCCCTAGTCACCTCCCGGACCACAGTTCCTGTTTATTAAAGATTTGTCCTGCTTTATAGCTTACCACCTTTTAGCCACCAAGTTACAGATGCGACCATGATTTCATCCTGAACCCCCTGGGCAGACGACCTCACCAACATGTTTCAGAACCCCATCTTTCTAGAGCCCTGCCCCACTAGGGAAATACAGAAAAAGGCTGGGGGTATCAGTTGACCTACCAACACCCATGTCCAGTGGAGAAGTAATTAGAGAAGCCAGATCTTCCACCATCTGAACCCCATAAACAATTTTGGTCCATACTCCCAGAGGAGTAAATGTTAGAGGAAGATGGCCAAAGGGCTCTGAACTCCAATTCCATCAGGACCCGGAGACAGAAGAGGGGAACAAAAAAGGACTATATATATTGTCAACTCACATCTGTGATCTTGGGAGAATTACTGCAGTTTCCAGTGGAGGGAATGGGGACACAGAACTCTGGTGGTGGGAAAGGTGTGGAATTATAAACCTGTTATCTTCTAATTTTGTAAATAAATATTAAATGACTAATAAAGATTTTAAAAAAACATTTGACTGGAGGTTGGACACACAAGTACTGGGGTTCAACCCCCCCCAGTTCCCACCTACAGCAGGGAAATTTCATGAGCAGTGAAGCTATACTATAGGTATCTCTCTTCCTCTCTTTCCCTTTCCTTTTGAGTTTTTCCTGCTTCTGTCCAATAATACATAAACAAAGACAGAACAGAAAAACATTTATTATTTTTAAAATTTTTTCCCTTTTGTTGCCCTTATCATCGTCATTGTTATTATTGATATTTTTGCTGTCGTCGTTATTGGATAGGACAGAGAGAAATGGAGAGAGGAGGGGAAGACAGAGAGGAGGAGAGAAAGACAGACACCTGCAGACCTGCTTCACCACTTGTGAAGCGAACCCCCTGCAGGTGGGAGCCGGGGGTTCAAACTGGATCCTGATACTGGGCCGTGCACTTTCCGCCATGTGCGCTTAAACCGCTGTGCCACTGTCCGGCTCCCACAGAAAAATATTTTTAAAATAAAGCTATTTGGGGGCCAGGTGGTGGTACACTAGGTTGAGTACACACAGTACCATGCACAAGGTCCTGTGTTCAAGACCCCACTCGCTACCTGCAAGGGGGTAGGAACACTTCATGAGTAGTGAAGCAGGTCTTCGGGTATCTTTCTCCCTCTCTATCTCCTCCCCATCTCAATTTGTCTCTGTCACATCAAATAAAAAAAATAGAAAGGAACAAAAACTAAAGTTATTTGATTCTCTTTTCAACAAATGTACTAGGACTAAGGTGATTCCAGAACAGGAAAACACATTGCCGAAGACTGGAGAAATAATCTGAGCACACAGAGACATGGGGGTGGGAAACTGTGTCCATTCTGGGAAGACATTTCCATGACTCCTCGTCGCTGACAAAGTCAAGTTCAAAGTTCTTGGTGTGGCTAGCTGGACGGTGGCAGACTACCCAGTTTCACCCCTCCACCCCTTGCCAAAAGCCCTGGTGGTTGACAGCTTGTGACTGAATCCTCCTCCTGAGTGCAAGTAGGGCTGAAGAGAGCTTGCTATGTGGTGCAGGGGGTAAAGCTTTGGGTTTAAAAGCACATGGCCCCAAGGTCAATTCCTGGCATTGAGTATGCCAGAGTGATGCTCTGGCTCTCTCTCATGCTAAACCCTTTCCAAAAAGTGCTCTTTGCCCAAAGCTACACTGGTATCTTAAGAAAGCCTGGAGGTAAACAGGGGGTGTTAAATAAGGCCTGTCTCCTTGGGGACCAGGTAGTGTCGTGCCTGGCTGAATGCACATCTTATAATGCACAAGGATCCAGGTTCAAGCCCTTGGTCCCCATCTGCAGGGGGGAAAGCTTCACAAGTGGTGAAGCTGTGCTGCACGTCTTTTTTCTTACTCTCTTTCTCCCTATTTCTTTCTTTTTATTTCTCTCGATCTCAAATAAATAAATAAAAAGTCTGTTCCCTTTGCTCCAGCCAAGGACTCCTCCATGGTGCCAGCCATGCAGGTCCCAATGACAGCCTTGCTTCTCGCTCTTTTTTAAAAAAAGAATTTTGGGGGGTTGGGCACACCTGGTTGAGTGCACATGTTACAATGCACAAGGACCCAGGTTTGAGCCCCCAGTCCCCACCTGCATGGGGAAAGCTTTGCAAGTGGTGAAGCAGTGCTGCAGGTATCTCTCTGTCACTATTCTTCTCTATTTCCCCCTTCCCTCTTGATTTCTGGTTGTCTCTGTCCAATAAATAAATAAATATAATAATAAAAAAGGAATTACAGCTGGTAATCTGCATCTGTGTGCAGCACAACCTAGGCAGTAGCACAGCAGGATAAGCGCACTTGGTGCAAAGTGCAAGGACTGGTGTAAGGATCCCAGTTCAAGCCTCCAGCTCCCCACCTACAAGGGAGTAGCTTTACAGGCGGTGAAGCAGGTCTGCAGATGTCTATCTTTCTTTTCCCCTCTTTGTCTTCCCCTCCTCTTTGTAAAAAAAAAAAAAAAAAAAAGAATTTTTAAAAATCTTTATTTAAGGGAGTTGGGCTGTAGCGCAGTGGGTTAAGCGCAGGTGGCGCAAAGCACAAGGACCGGCATAAGGATCCCGGTTCGAACCCCGGCTCCCCACCTGCAGGGGAGTCGCTTCACAGGCGGTGAAGCAGGTCTGCAGGTGTCTATCTTTCTCTCCCCCTCTCTGTCTTCCCCTCCTCTCTCAGTTTCTCTCTGTCCTATCCAACAACAACGACAACAACAATAATAACTACAACAATAAAACAAGGGCAACAAAAGGGAATAAATAAATAAAATAAAATATTTTTTAAAAAAATATTTATTTATTTATTGGAGACAGACAAAAATAGAGAGGGACTGAGGTGAAAGGGGAGAGAGAAAGAGAGAGAGAGAGAGAGAGAGAGGGAGAGAGAGAGAGAGAGAGAGAGAGAGAGAGGCATCTGAAGCTCTGTTTTACCACTCGCAAAGCTTTCCCCTGCAGATGGGATCCAGGGGCTCAAACTCGGGTCCTTGCATATTATAATATGTACGCTCAACCAGGTTTACCACCACCCAGCCCCGACAGCCTTGTTTCTCCAGGGAACCCAACCTTAGGCTCTAGCCTCCTTTGCTATGGCCTCAGGCTGCCTGCGCAACTTTCTCTCCTTCTGCTTTCTCTTTCCCTTCGTCTCTCCAGATACATCAAAAACAAGGAGTGCGATAGCCACAAGCAGGTCACGCCTATGCTTCATGCAGGCTGTAACATTCATCTCTCACAGCAAGTTAGGCTTTTTCTCTCTAGAGGAAGTTAAGGGGCTGGGGGAATAGCTCACCTGGATAGTGTGCTGGTGAGCCATGTGTGTGATCCACGTTTCAGCCCTGCCTCCACTGAATTGGAAGAAGTTTTGGTGCTATGGTGTCTGTCTCTGTGTTTTCTGTCTCTATCTAGGATAGATGGATAGTTAGATAGATAAAAGAAGGAAGGGGTCAGGGAAGGAAGAAAGAAAGGAAGGGGCCTGGCAGTGGCACACACAGCTGAGCACACACATTACCGTGTGTAAGGACCCAGGTTCAAGCCCCCAACCCCCACCTGTAGGGGGAAGCTTCATGAGCAGAGATACAGGTCTGCAGGTGTCTTTCTTTCTCTCTATTTCCCCCCTCTTTATTTCTCTCAGTTCCCCCTTGGTCCTACCATATAAAATAAAAAATAAAAAAGGAATAAAGATAAGGACACTATCACCGTCTCTTTACAAAGGATGGACCTGATACACAGTGAGACCACATAACTGGCTCTTAGTCACACAGTCAGAGGCAGAGCTGGCATTGGAACCCAGAAATCTGGTTCCAGAGCCCATGTTGCCCATGCCAACACATGTGCCTTTCCACAGCATCGGGCAAGTGCAAGTACTGAGGATGCCTGGGAGGGGTGGATGGCTGGAACAGGGATATGAATGACGAGCCTATGTGAAGGAGACCTGAGGGTCTGTCTCTACAGAGCCAAGAGCAGAACTACAGAGGGGACCTTGTACAGAGATGGGGGCTGTTTGAAATGTGGTTCATGTGGGGCCAAGAGGTGGTATACGTGGCGGAGCTCACATGTTCCAGTGTGCAAGGACCTGGGTTCAAGCCCCTGGCCCCCATCTGCAGAGGAGGAAGCTTCGTTAAGTGCCAAGTCTCTCTTTCCCTTTCCTTCTATCTTCTCCTTTCTTCTCAACTTCTCTCAGTCTCTATTCAGTCAATAAATAAATACAATTGAAAGAAAGAAAAGTGATCCACAGACCAGTTTGTGGCTTCAGCTGGGAGTCTGTGGGAAATGCAAATTGAGGCTGGGGAGATAGCATCATGGTGATGCAGATGACTCCCATGCCTGAGGCTGTGAGGTCCCAGAGTCAATTCCCAACACTGCCATAAACCATAGCTGAGCAGTGCTATGGTCTCTCATTAAAATGAATAAAATATGGGGGGGGGGAAGAAATGCAGGCTGGTTGGCAGGATCCCACCCCTGTTGAATCATAAACATGAAAGTCATTCTGTGCATTGATCTTTAAAAGACACAGGCTTAAAGGATTGCTCTCAGCAGAGATGGTGAGGAATGTGTCCAGTTGGATGTTTGGACTAAGGGCTCAGGGCAGAGGTCTGGATCGGAAAGATAAGAACAGCAGCTCCGGGCCTGTGGGTGGCAGCTGAGCTCAGGGGTGCTGAATCACAACAGCAGAGATGATGAGGGACAGAGGTCTCACCAAGGTTCATTGCATAATGTACGGCACCAGTGCTGAACAGTGTTGACCCTGGAGATCTGAGTCGGGTCAAAGGCATGTTTATCTGCCCTTCACGTTGTGTTGATTTTTGAAAGTACTGGCTATCAGCACACAAGCAAATACATTTACAGTCAGCTTGGGTTTCTGCTGGCTCTTAAGGGAAGTGCCCTGGGTGCTGACACATAGTTAAGAGCTAGAGGAGCAGGTGCCTTGGTAAGAAGGCACACGTGTGAAAGAGATGCTCTCCCCTGTACTGTGCCCCCAACACAGAGACCACACACTGCCAGATGTATTTTTAAATTTGTGTAAACTCCATTTGCTCTGTTCTGGTTAATGGTAAGGGGTTTTTATCCCTCTGAATCTGCTGAATAGAAAGAAGTAGAAGGAGAGAACATGTTCCTTGGTCAGTTTTCAGTGTATCCACTGTTATTCTACCCTCAGCCCTGTTACTTGGTCACTTTTCAGTTTACACATTATCACTCCTCCACACTAAGCCTGTTTCCTGCTGAATTTCAGTGTGTACGTACCTACTCCTCCACAAATCTTGTTTCTTGGCCAATTTTCAGTGATCCAGCGTTACTCCTCCCCCAGTCCTATTAGGACTTGGTCATTTTTCACTGTATATATTGCTATTCCTCCACCAAGGTCGATCACAATTTCCAGCATATACATTGCCCCTCCTCAACTCCTACTTCTTGGTCACTATCAGTGTATCCATCAGCACTCCTCCACCAATCCTGTTACAGGATCAATTTTCTACCTTTTTTTCTTGCCTCATTGCTGGGGCTCGGTGCCTTCACTGAGAATCCACTGCTTCTGGAGGCCATTTCCCCCCATTTTTGTTGCCCTTGTTATGGTTGTTATTGTTTCCATTGTTGTTGGAGAGGACAGGGAGAAATCGAAATCGAGAGAAGAGGTGAAGAAAGAGAAAGGGGGAGAGAAAGACAGACACATGCAGACAGCTTCACTGACCGTGAAGTGACTCCCCTGCAGGTGGGGAGCCGGGGGCTCAAACCAAGATCCTTATGCTGGTCCTTGTGCTTTGTACCATGTGTGCTTAACTAGCTGTGCTACCACCCGGCCCCCAAATTTCTACTTTTTAAAATATTTTATTTATTTACTTTTTAGATAGAGACAAATTGAGAGGAAAGTGGGAAGTAGAGAGGGAGAAAGAGAGAGACACCTACAGCGCTGTTTTGACACTTGTGAAGCTTCTCCCCTACAGGGGGAGACTGGACGGTTTGAACCCAGGCCCTTGTGCACTGTAATAAGACTGCCCAACCAAGTGACACCACCTGATCCCTAATTTTGTTCTTCTTATTATTAGTGATTTAATAATGATTTATAAGATTATAACAGGGGTGTAATTCCATAGAGTTTCCACCACCAGAATTTTGTGTCCCATCCCCTCTACTGGAAGCTTAACTTACTCTTTATTCCTCTGAGATACGAACCAAAATTCTTTATGGGGTGCAGACGGTGGAATGTCTGGATTTTGTAATTACTTCTCCACTGGACATGGACACTGGAAGGTCAATCCATATCCCCAGCCTGAGGCTCTGGGATACATTGGTGAGGTCGTCTACCCAGGGAAGTCAAAATGGAATCCTGGTAGCATCGGCAACTTGGTGGCTGAAAGGTGGTAAGATACAAAGCAGGAAAAATTGTTTAAGAAACAGGAACCCAAAGGTAGGAATAGAGCAGATGAAATTAGGGGGTCTTTGGGTGGGAAGAAGCTAGGAAGTCTATTGTAGGTATGTTTCAAAGACTGCATGCTTTAGTCATTTTTGCCTGAGTTTGACAGCTAACATGCAGGTGGACAAAGAATATTGTCTGGGAATATTGTCAGAATTGAGAAAAGGCCCAGAAATCTGGATTAGGGCAGAGAGTAGTTCCCTTAATCCAGGAAAAGTATATAAATACCATTAACTGTAAATCCCATTGATCTGTCCTCGGGCCTGTGTCTATTCATATTCAGCACAGGAGCCTGTATAGCTTCTGCATCCCTGTCAGTCTGAGCTCACATTCCATGGTCACAGCTAGGAACATTCTAGGCTGCACTCATTTCAGAACCCATCTTCCTTGAGTGGCAGAGTAGGCTGCCCAGCCTCCCTTCGGAGAGTGGGGCAGTCCCTACCATTGCTGCTCTACAGTGAGGGCAAGGTCCTGGAAGGGTTCATGAGAGAGCTTATCATGATGTTCCTGATGGAAGTGACCTGGTCCCTGATTTTCAATGGAGAATTTTTTACTTTTCCACTAATCCTGTTTCTTGGTCAGTTTTCAGTGTATATATTGTCGCTCCTCCACCAAGCATGTCTCATGGTTAATTTTCAGCATATCTGTGGTCACTTCTTCATTCCCACCTTACTCACATTACTTATCTGGCATCTATTAGGTTGATGATTGCAAATAAGAAAGAACAGCCTAGGAAGAATCTCAGGTGCATGGGGCGGGGAGGGGGGTGTATTGCAGGCATCTGTAGGAGAGGAATTCACCGAGGAGACTGAGAATCAAAGTTCCTAGCTGTTGAAAGCTAGCTGGGAGAGGGCGGGCTGGCAGAAGCCAAACATGGAAGAGAAAGCTTGTAGGAAGGAGAGGATCCCAGGGCTGTTCTCTGCAGAGGGATCAAGACAGATGGACAGACTTTCATCTTTCATTTGGACTAGACCATTAGGAAATCTTGGGTAACCTGTGCCAGAGGTCTTTCTGCATGGCTTGAAAAGAGTCCTTGTATGGGTCTAGTGCTCTCCTTTCACATCTGCCCTTCTTCACCATGGTGGAGCGGGGATAGCAAGAAGGTAGATTTCTGGTCTTTCTGGAAACTGTAATAGACTCTGGGCTGTAGGAGCAGCACTAATAGATGTCTACAGGTTGACCAGACAGGAGAGGGGGTGGGTATTGACTAAATCTGTGACAGGTGGCAGGGAGGGAGACTGGAGTGAGTACACTGCAAAGAATAGGCAGGTGGAGGGAGGGGAGGGGACGGGACCTTATACCTCATCCTTCAAGAAGGAGGCCAGAAAGCATCAGGGCTACCCTTCCCCCCCAGGACAAAATAATTCACCCCACACAGCCAATTGTCCCCCAGACGTAGGAGGCAAGGTTAGCTGCTGGAGGTACACAGTGGGAAGGGAAGGGAGGGGGGAAGAGCAGAGACCTTGAGTGACAGCCAAGGTTAATATTTTCACCATTCACTCCATAGGGGCTTTTAGCAAC
This sequence comes from Erinaceus europaeus, assembly GCF_950295315.1. Taxonomy (NCBI): domain Eukaryota; kingdom Metazoa; phylum Chordata; class Mammalia; order Eulipotyphla; family Erinaceidae; genus Erinaceus; species Erinaceus europaeus. The sequence goes on from NC_080185.1 coordinate 42,639,444, forward strand.
AGGAAGAAAACAGGAGCAATGCAGGTATTATGTTGCCTAGGCAACCCAGCAGATTGTGAGAGCACCAGTAGGTTGTTTTCATTCTTATTAACTCGTTCACATCCAGAGTCGGGCAAGAGAGAATCACTGGGTAGCTGGGGCCAAAATGGAGAGAATTCTGAGCTAGGGAAGACAGCATACCAGTTGACACCACCATAAGCCACAGCTGAGCAGCGCTTTCTCAGGTCAAAAGGATGATGGTGATAATGATAATGGTATAATAATGGAATAAGATAATTCTGCTGCATATGACCCAGGTTTAAATAAAATGAAAGGAATCATCAAACATGCAGTTTTAAGGTGACAAAGACAAGGGCAGGGGAGATAGCATTTTAAAAAAGAAAGAAAGAAAGAAAGAAAGAAAAAGAAAACAGGCTTTCATGCCTGAGGCTCCCAGCACCGCCGTAAGCCAGAGCTGAGCAGTACTCTAGGGAAAAAATATATAAATAAATTAAAATAAGGTGTCAGATTCTCCCATCTCTTCATGCCTCATACCTGTGTTGTCTTCTCTTACTCCCTTCCCCCCTTTCCGCCCCCCCCCATATCAATGTGGATGTATGGGTATGACCTCAGGACCCTACCAACCAGAGAGTTTCAGGTTAAACACACAAGGATTATTCCTCTTGGTCTGGGGACATAGCTTAATGGTTCTGTAAAAAGTCTCATGTCTGAGGCTCCGAGGTCCCAGGTTCAATCCCCAGTATCACAAGCCAGAACTGAGCAGTGCTCTAGGGGAAAAAAAAAAAGAAACTATTCTTTCTCCTTTAATCTATCCCTCACCTCTGCAACGACAAGATAATCTAGCCCTCTCTTGTTTTCTTTACTACTGATTCATTGCTAAGTAAACTTGATTTTTCTCTCCCTTATTCAATCCTGTCTTCAAGGATGACCAGGGCTTCTTGGAAGGAGGGTCAAACGTTACTTGACACAGGAAGAGAGTAGAGGCTTTACTTAAAAAAATTTTTTTTAAAAAAGATTTATGGGAGTTGGGCGGTAGCGCAGCAGGTGAAGCATACGTGGAGCGAAGCACAAGGACCAGCATAAGGCTCCCGGTTTGAGGCCCCGGCTCCCCACCTGCAGGGGAGTCACTTCACAGGTGGTGAAGCAGGTCTGCAGGTGTCTATCTTTCTCTCTCCCTCTCTGCCTTCTCCTTCTCTCTCCATTTCTCTCTGTCCTATCCAACAACGACGACACCAATAACAACAACAACAACAACAATAAAACAACAAGTGCAACAAAAGCGAATAAATATAAAATTAAAAACAAAGATTTATTTCATTTCACACAAGAGAGACAAAAAAAGAGGGAGAGGAAGAGAGAAAAGAGCATCACTCTGCCACAACACACATGATGCAAGGGATTGAACTCAGAACCTCAGGCTTGAGAGTCTAGCACTCTAGCTGCCGCTCTACTTACTGAACCAGTACTCCCCCACCCCCCTCAGGGTATTGAGAGACTGGGGTTGTTCTGTTTGAGAGTGGAGACCTCTGGGGGTGGGAGGAGTGCAGTACAGCCAACCTCACCCCACCCCATCCTGCTACCCACATTCCCAGCTTAGGATGAATGAGGGAAGGAGGCTGATGCAAAAACACCTGGGATCTTAGCCCCAGCCCGTCACACCTAAGAAGTTCATTGCAGAGGTGGGGGAGACAGCATAATAGTTCTGTAAGCAAGCTTCATGTCGGGGCTAAGCGGTGGCTCACCTGGTTGAGTGCACATGTTATCAAGCACAAAGACCTGAGTTTGAGCCCCCAGTCCCAACTTGCAGAAGAGAAGCAGGTCTGTAGGTATCTCTGTCTCTCTTCCTCTCTATCTTCCTTCCCCCCTTCAATTTATTTCTGTCCTATAAAATAGAAAGGAAAAAATGGCCACTGGGAGTGGTAGATTTATAGTGTCAATACCAAGCCCCAGCAAAAACCCTGTTGGCAACAGAAAGAAAGAGAGAGAGAAAGAGAGAGAGAGAGAGGAAGGTCTCATGCCTGAGACTCCAAGGTCCCAGGTTCAATCCTTAGCATCACCATAAGCCAGAGCTGAGCACTGCACAGGGTATGTCTATAGTCTCTGATGGAGTTTTAGCCTCTGGGATGGGTCACCTTCCCCATGCTGGTGCTTCCTCATTCCTGTTGGCTTTAATATCCACACCGATATTCCATCCCACAGCCCAGCTTTCCAATTCACTACCTTCCCTTGCCATTTCCTCTGCCCAGTTGTTATCTACTCTCTTTTTTTATTTATTTTTACTTATTTTATTTATTTCATTTATTTATTTATTCATGAAGAAGACAGATAGATATATATTTCATTTATTTATTCATGAAGAAGATAGATAGATAGATAGATAGATAGATAACTAGACATCACTCTGCTACATGTACTGCCGGGGACTGAACTTGGGATTTCGTGCTTGAGAGTCCAGTGCCACCTCCCGGACAACAGTGGTGATCTGTTCTCTTGGGCACATACTATACTATACCTCTCAAAAGCTCAGCCCTTGGGAACCCTTCAATTGTCCTTCTAGTCCCTAACTGTGGATGAATGGCTGAACTGTAGCAGTAGACATGATACTCTAAAGGCTTGTCTCACTTGAAAACGATTGAGGGTTGACATTTATGACAAACCCACAGCTAACATCATCCTCAATGGGGAAAAGCTAAAAGCTTTCCCCTTGAAATCAGGAACCAGACAAAAATGTCCACCATTTCCACTGTTATTCAACATAGTCCTCAAGGTCCTCGCCAGTGCAATCAGACAATAAAGGCATACAGGTTTGAAAAGAAGAAAACAAACTATCACTATTAGCATATGGCATGTATCATATCTAGAGAACTTCAAAGACTCCAGCAGGAAAAAAAATGACTGGAAATAATTAATAAATTCAGTAGCGTAGTAGTATACAAAATCAGTACACATAAATCTGTGGTATTTCTGTACACAAACAAGGAATTAGAAGAACAGGAAATACAGGTCTCGATCCCATTTACGACGGAACCCCAAAATATAAAGTACCTTGGAGTGAATCTCATGAAGGAGGTGAAGGATCTTTATAACAAAAGCTATAGGACATTTCTAAAAGAAATAGAGAATGACACACAGAAATGGAAGAACATTCCTTGTTCCTGGATTGGAAGGCTAAACGTTGTTAAAATGACCATTCTACAGAGGAGGGCTTACTGCAGGTCAAACCGTTATGTGGAAAACTGGGAAATGTTATGCATGTACAGACAACTGTATATTATTGTCAATTGTAAACCATTAATCCCCCAATAAGGAAATTGAAACAAAAGGCCATCCTACCAAAAGCAACCTACAATTTCAAATGCAATTCCTATCAAAATTCCAATGACATTTTTTAAGCAAATGGAACAACTTATCCAAAAAATTGTCTGGAACCACAAAAGGCCACAAATTGCCAAAGCACTTCTGAGAAAAAAGGAAAAATATGGAGGTATCACATTGCCAAACTTCACTTTATAATACAAAGCAATAGTAATCAAAACAGCCTGGCACTGGAATAAAAATGGACACTCGGGTCAATGGAGCAGAATCAAAAGTCCAGAAATGATTCCATCTCACACATATACAACCACCTAATATATGACAATGGGGTCAAAACCATTCAGTGGGGTAAAGAAGGTCTCTTCAACAGATGGTGCTGGGAAAACTGGACAGCCAAATGCAGAAAAGTGAAACTAAACCACCACCTAACACCATACACCAAGGTCAAATCAAAATGGATTAAATATCTAGATACTAGACCAGAAACTCTAAAGTTTATGGAATAAAATATCAGTAAAAATTTGCAGGACTTTCACATCAAAAATATATTTGGAGACTCAACCCCATGAGCATGGGAAATGAAAACAAGAGTAAATAAATGGGATGACATAAAACCAAGAAAATCTACACAATGGAAACAAATTCCACAGGAATTACCAGGCAACACAGTAAATGGGAGAAGATGTTTGCACATCCCACATCAGATAAGCGACCGATATCTAGCATCTAAACAGAACTGGGACAGATTTACAGAACAAGCAAAAATAACTCAATGAAAGACTGGGCCAAAAAAAAACCAAAGAACTAAAGAACTAAACTTTGCTAAAGTTTTCTCAAGAAGAGATACACATGGCCCACAGACACATGAAGAAATGCTTCACTTCACTTATCATTAAAGCAATATAAATTATAAACCACACTGTGATACCATCTCACACCTGAGAGAATGGCTTCCATCAACAAATCAGGAAATATCTACCCTATAGCCCTGCAATTACTCTCCTGGGGATATATTCTAAGGAACCCAACACACCCATCCAAAAAGATTTGTGGATACCTATGTTCACAGCAGCACAATTAGTAATAGCTAAAACCTGGTAGCAATCCAAGTGTCCAACAACAGATGAGTGGCTGAGCAAGTTGTGGTCTATATACACAATGGAATACTACTCAGCTATAAAAAATGGTGACTTCGCCGTTTCCAGCCCATCTTGGATGGAGCTTGAAGGAATCATATTAAGTGAGATAAGTCAGAAAGAGAAGGATGAATGTGGGATGATCTCACTCTCAGGTAGAAATCGAAAAACAAGATCAGAAGAGAAAACACTAAGCAGAGCCTGGACTGGAATTGGTGTATTGCACCAAAGGAAAAGACTCTGGGGTAGGTGGGTGGGGTAGAGTTCAGATCCTGGAACAGCATGGCAGAGGACCTAGTGAGGGTTGTATTACTGTGTGGAAAACTGGGAAATGTTATGCATGTACAAACTATTGTTTTACACATTAATCCCCAATAAGGAAATTTAAAAAAAATAGGAAGTGACAGGTGTTGGAGAGGTTGTGGAGAAGAAAAAACTCTGCTACACAGCTGGTGGAAATACACTCCACTGATACATAACTTTTGCACATGCAGAGTTTTGCTATTATATTATGCCCATTTTATGACGCACAAACTGAGATGGAGGTTAAGTTGCCAAAGATCATCCGTTTAGTGAGTTCTCTGTCAGATGATCTGCCTTCTTTTTGTCTTCAATCAGTCTTCTGTCAGAGGTGCCCAAGTGGGTGGGTAAAATTCTGCATAAGGTACAGCCTTATTAAGCCCAGTTTCTTTGACTCTCCTCATATCTGCTTATTTAGGCTGAGACCTCACTTTTCTTTATGGGCAATAATGACAACAAGCTCTGAGCGTATAAATTATTCTGCCAACCTCTAGTCAGTACCTTCAGCTAAACTGCAAATTGAATTGCTGGGCTGGCTGAATAACTCATTAATGATGAGTTATCTGCTTCACTATGCAGGAGGCCCAGGTTGGAGCCCAGCCTCCACTGCACTGGAGAAAGCTCCAGTCTTGTGGCCTCTCTCTCTCTCTCTTTCCTCTCTCCTCTCTCCTTCTCTCTCTCCCTCTCTCTCCCTCCCTCTCCCTTTCCCTCTCTCTCTCTCCCTCTCATGAAGGCCAGGAGAAGTGAAGTCCTGGTGACAGAAAAGACAAATTCAACCCGAGTCAAAAGCTATGCTCTGACACCATCTCCCCAGACAATACCTTTAGCCCACCTGCACTTTAGCTGTTGGGCTCAGGCAAACATTAGTAAAGTCCTGGGCCCCTTGGAATATACCTAAAGTAGATCTACTAGCTTTTTACAAAATGGAGACCCCCAAAACTCATCTGCTATATTCTTGCCTTTAGGTTCCCGACTATTAAACAAATTTTTAAAAAATGATTTAAAAATATTTATTTATTTATTCCTTTTTGTTGCCCTTGTTGTTTTTTTATTGTTGTTGTAGTTATTACTGTTATTGTTATTAATGTCATTGTTGTTGGATAGGACAGAGAGAAATGGAGAGAGGAGGGGAAGACAGGGAGAGAGAAAGATAGACACCTGCAGACCTGCTTCACCACCTGTGAAGTTATTCCCCTGCGGGTGGGGAGCCCAGGGCTCGAACCCGGATCCTTACACCAGTCCTTGCACTTTGCGCAACCTGCATTTAACCCGCTGCACTTTCGCCCAACTCCCATATTAAACTATTTGTTCTGCTTTATATCAATGCTTTTCAGGCACCGAGTTGCAGATGCTACCATCATGCCAACCTGACTTCCCTGGGCAGATGACCTCACCAATGTGTCCTCGAACCCCACCTCTCCAGAGCCCTGCCCCACTAGGGAAAGACAGAAACCAGATGGGGGTATGAATCAACTTGTCAACACCCATGTCCAGTGGAGAAGCAATTACAGGAGCCAGACCTTCCGTCTTCTACACCCCATTATGATCCTGGGCCCATGCTCCCAGAGGGGTAAAGAACAGGATAGCATCATCCATCTATCTCACTACAAGTCTGGATAGAGCAAAGTATTTGGTAAGGAAGGCGTCCCTCTATCCTGCCTACCTTCTAGAACTAGACCTCAGTCTCCTCTTGCCTTTGAACTGCAACTGTGACACAGACATTGCAGGTCTCTAACTTGTAGATGGCAGATTATGGGGGCCTCTCACCTCCACAGTCATATGAATGAAATATCTATCTATCTATCTATCTATCTATATCCTATCGCCTCTTGTTTCTTAGAATTGTCTTTTTATTTATTTTGCAATAAGCATGTTCCATGCAATACTTACTGTTTTGCTTGTTTGTTTGTTTGTTTGTTTGTTTATTGTGACCAGGTAACTGGTTACCTCATTCTTCCACCTGCTGGATCCTCCCCTGCAAGTCACTGAGGAGATTAATGTATGAAGAGCAAACAGCTTCTCTGGGTTCAAGGGGAAAGAATTATGGCTAGGGAGGTGTTGCAGTGGATAAAGTGTTGGACTCTCAAGCACAGAGTCCTGAGTTTGATCCCCGAGATCGCATGTGATAAAGTCATACTCTGCTCTGATTCTCTCCTCCTTCTTCATTAATTTCTATTTTAAATTAGGGGCCAGGTGGTGGCACACTCTGTTGCATGCACACATTACCATATTCAAAGACCTGGGTTCAAGCCCCTGGTCCCCACCAGCAGGTGGAAAGCTTCACAAGTCTTGAAGCAGGGCTGCAGGTGTCTCTCTGTCTCTCTCCCTCTCCTTTCAATTTCTCTCTGTCCTACCAAATAAAATAGGCAGGGAGAAAAAAAGGAAAAAATGGCCACTGGGAGTGGTAGATTCAGTGCTGGCACCGCGCCCCAGTGATAACGCTGCTGGCAATTAAAATATTTTTAAGTTAATTTATTTGTCTATTTATTTTAGATAGATAGTAACAGAGCATTGCTCTGGCACATGTGATGCTGGGGATCAAACTGAACCTCAGGCTTAAGAATCTGAGAATCGGGAGTCGGGCAGTAGCGCAGCGGGTTAAGCACAGCTGGTGCAAAGCGCAAGGACTGGCGTAGGATCCCGGTTCAAGCCCCCAGCTCCCCACATGCAGGAGAGTTACTTCACAAGCGGTGAAGCAGGTCTGCAGGTGTCTATCTTTCTCTCCCCCTCTGTCTTCCCCTCCTCTCTCCATTTCTCTCTGTCCTATCCAACAACAATGACATCAATAACAATAATAATAACCACAACAATAAAACAACAAGGGCAACAAAAGGGAATAAATAAATATTAGAAAAAAAGAATCTGAGAATCCTGTGGTCCGAGAGGTGGCGCAGTGATAAGGCTTTGGATTCTCAAGCATGAGGTCCTGAGTTCGATCCCTGGCAGCACATGTGCCAGAGTGATGTCTGGTTCTTTCTCTCTCCTCCTATCTTTCTCATGAATAAATAAATAAAATCTTTACAAAAAAGAATCTGAGAATCCAATCCTGTTTTCCTTACTCACTGTGCCACCTCCTGAGTTGTCTCTAACAGATCCCTCTCTCCACCATCACTGGTCATCTCCATCTGGAACAACATCATAAACCTTTTTGTGGGCCTCTACAAGACCTTGCCCTCAATGTAGAAATAACAATGGCAGAAACTGCCCCACTCTCCAAAGGGAGGCTGGGTCAACATATTCTGCTACTTAAGGAAGACTGGTCCTGAAATGAGTGCAGACAGAACACATGTGCACATGTACCCATAAGTTAGGGGAAAATATACACCTTAAAGCAAAAGTGCACAATAGTTTGCAGTGACCCAAAAACAGCAAGCAAGTAGAAAAATCTAAAAAAAAGAAACCAAAAAATGATACTTATATACCTTTCCCATATTTGGTAGCTACTCTCTACCCTGATCCAGCTTTCTAGTCCTATTTCCAACTCTGACACCATCTGCCCAGACAATACCTTTGGTCCAGCTGCATGTTAGTTGTCAGGCAAAAATTAAATTCCTGAGCCCCTTGAAATATACTTAAAATAGACCTACTAGCTTTTCCCAAAATGGAAACCCCAAAACTCATCTGCTATATTCTTGCCTTTAGGTTCCCAACTATTAAACATTTGTTCTGCTTTATGTCTTGATGCTTTTTCAGGCACCGAGTTGCAGATGCTACCATGATGCCAACCTGACTTTCCCAGACAGAGGACATCACCAATGTACCCTGTATCCCCACCTCTCCAGAGCCCTACCCCACCAGGGAAACACAGAACAGGGTGGGAGTATGGATTGCACTGCCAATGCCCATGCCCAGCAGAGAAGCAATTACAGAAGCCAGACCTTCTACTTTCTGCTCCCCATAATGATCCTGGGTCTATGCTCCCAGAGGGATAAAGAATAGGAAAGCTTTCAAGGGAGGACATGGGATACAGAACTCTGGGGATGGAAACTGTGTGGAATTGTACCCCTATAAGGGGTTTTGTCAATATTTTTACATTATATTTTATTTTTATTTTATAAATATATTAATGACAATTAAAAAACGAATGTTCCTAGCTGTGACCATGGAATGTGAGTTCAGACTGGCAGGGATGCAGAGGTTACACAGGCTCCTGTGCTAAATATGGGGCCTAGGTCAGATTGATGGAGTTTACAGTTAATGGTATTTTTGTACTTTTCCCATATTTGGGAGCTACTCTCTGCCCTGATCCAACTTCATTGCCCTCTTCTCAACTCTCACATCATCTGCCCAGACAATAATCTTAGCTCACCTGCAAGTTAGCTACTGGGATCAGGCAAAAATCAGTAATGTAATGGGCTTCTTGGAATATATCAGAATAGACTTCCTAGTTTCTTCTAACATGAAGATCCCCAAATCTCACCTGCTCTATTCTTACCTTTAGGTACCTGATTATTAAACAATTTGTTCTGCTTTATATATTAGTGCTTTTCAGCCACCAAGTTGATGATGCCAACCTGAATTCTCTGGATAGAAGACCTCACCAACATATCCTGGAACCCCACCTCCCAGAGCCCAACCTCACTAGGGAAAGATGGAAACAGGCTGGGGATATGGATCAACCTGCCAACGCTCATGTCCAGCAGAGAATCAATTACAGAAGCCAGACCTCCCACCTTCTGTACCTCATAAAGATCTTGGGTCTAGGCCTGGGTGGTGGCGCACTTGGTTAAGCGCACACATTACAGTGTGCAAGGATCTGAGTTCGAGCCCCTGGTCCCCACCTGCAGGGGGAAAGCTTTGCAAGTAGTGAAGAAGGGCTGAGGTGTCTCTCTGTCTCTCTCCCTCTCTATCACCCCCTTCCCTCTAGATTTCTGGCTATCTGTATCCAATACATAAATAAAGATAACAAAAAAAAATTTAAAAAAAAAAAAGATCTTGGGTCCATATTCCCAGAAGGGTTAAGAATAGGGGAGTGGGAGTCGGGTGGTAGCGCAGCAGGTTAAATGCACGTGGCACAAAGCACGAGGACCGGCATAAGGAACCCGGTTCAAGCCCCTGGCTCCCCACCTGCAGGGGAGTCACTTCACAGGCGGTGAAGCAGGTCTGCAGGTGTCTCTCTTTCTCTCTCCCTCTGTCTTCCTCTCCTCTCTCCATTGCTCTCTGTCCTAAAAAAAAAATAGGGACGCTTCCAATGGAGGGGATGGGATATGGAACTCTGGTTGTGGGAATTGTGGGAATCCCACAGACTTGCCAATCATTATTAAGTCACTAAAAAAAAATAAATAAAATCAGAGAGAAAGAGGGAGAGGGAGAGGGGAAGAGGGAGGGGAAGAAGGGGGGAGGGGGAAGGAGAGGGAGAGACAGAGAGATAGAGAGAGACAGAAAGAGAGAGGAGAGCAGAAATGTGAGAAGAGAACAGAGCCATAGCGCATGCCAAGACTCCTTGGGGGGCTGCTATTTTTTTTTCTCCCGAAGCAGCAGGCTGGGATGCCAGGGTCACTGGCTTCCTGTCATCTTTAAAGGGCTGTCACGTTGGTCCTCTCTGCTGGGAAACACACTCAGCTCTGGCTACCCTCCACGCCCAACCAACAACCTTCTTTACAGATGACCTCAAAGTCTATGGCTTCTGAGTGCTCCCAGGCAGGGCTCACCTCCTGTCTAGCGACAGCCCCAAGGGAAGCCATTGTAACACACACCCCCTCAGGGGGTGATCTGGGGGCTCCAAGCTTGTGGGTGGTTAAAGGAGTCACTCACGTCTTTCCAGGGAGCACCAAGGACAGCATTCATCATCTGGGAGCCACAAGGAGGCATCTACTGGGAGGTAGCTGAAAGGAAGAGCTGGCTATCACTGGGCAGCTTCTGGCCTTGTTTTTGAGAGAAAGATGACCCAGATGGTCACAAGTGGGCCACAGTGGTATGGAGCCAAGCAGGGAGGAGGCAAACCCCACCACTTTCATTGGCTACCTTGGAGACTAGGCTCCCCAGTTTATTTTCAGGTCCCCACAGGGGACTGCCTGGAGGAGGTATTTGGGGATGTGTATATGTATGTACTTTATTGCCACTAGCATTATTGTTGGGGCTTAGTGCTAGCACTACAAATCCTCTGCTGTTGGGGCCTGCTTGGCCCCTGATCTAGGCCCAGCAGACACTCCGTAAGCCTGGCTCCAGTTTCGCTGAAGGTCACTAACTTCCTCAGAGTGACACAGCACTTCCTGTAGGCCTTAGGCCGTGCCTGAATTCACCTCTGCCCTCCAGCTGATGATGCATAAAGAGCATAGGCCCCACCGACAGTGACGCCACCTCACACCACCTCTAACGTCATCTCATCCTACCTTTCCATCCCTGCCTCTACCCCCTGCCTATAAAAATGGCCTTTTCCTCAATAAAGCAAGTCACTGCCTTGACAAAACTCCCGACTTGGTGTCTTTTCTTTTCTCAAGTCGCCGACACTCTCCCTCCCACTCAGCCCCAGAAGTGGGGTCCGGCTGGTCCAGATCTCCCTCCTCGCGACTACCTGTCATCAGGGAGAACCCAACACTCTGCTCCCAGCAGTGACTAAGTTTCCTTCCTTACTACTTTCCTCCCTTTTTCCCTCTCTCCCTCCTTTCCTCCCTCCCTTCTTTCTTTTCCTTCCTTCCTTCTTTCTCCTTTGTACTTTAATTTGACAGAACAGAGATAAATTGAGAGTGAAAGGGGGAGATAGAGAGGGAGAGAAAGAAAGACATCTGCAGACCTGCTTCACTGCTCTTGAAGCTCCTCCCCCCACCCCCCAACCCCCGCAGATGGGGAGTGGGAACTCAAAGTGGGAGTCCATGTGCATGGTAATGTGTGTGCTCAACCAGATGTGCCAACACCCAGCACCCCCTTTTTCAAAGACTTGTTTGTTAAGGAGGGGGAGAGAACCAGAGCATCACTCTAGCATGTGACACCAGGTTGAACTCAGGACCTCATGTCTGAGAGTCCAAAGCTTTCTCCGCTGTACCACCTCCTGGTTCCTGCCTTTTCACTGGGGCTTCCTATGCTTAATTCCATGGCTCCCAGATGACTCTATTTTTCCCCCCCAGATAGGGTTGAGAGTCACACAGAGAGAAGGAGAGACACCACAGCACTGCTCCAACGCTTCCCTTTTTCATGGTGCTCCCATATGGTGGCAGTGGCTTAATTCCTGACCTGACCTAGGCTTTTAAAATATAATAAAAATAGCAAATGCTATTTATTTATTTATTTATTTATTTATTTTTGTTTGCTTTTTTGCCAGAGCACTGCTCAGCTCTGGCTTACGATGCTGCTGGGGACCGAATAAAGGACCCCAAGCATGAAAGTTTTTGTGCAGAAAGAACTATGATGCTATCTCCCCAGCCCAGCCTATTTTAATAAAGCTAAATCTGATGAAGCTAACTTTATACTTTCTTGTAATGATATGTGTTTTATAGAAAGGACTTAAGGGGGCCTGGTGGTGGTGCAACCCGTTAAGTAACACAGTACTAAGCACACACAGTACTAAGCACAAGGACCCGCACAATGATGCAGGTCGCCCCTGCTCTCACTTCCCACCTGCAGGGGGGACGTTTAACAAGCAAAGAGGTGAAGCAGGTCTGCAGGTGTCTTTCTCTCTCCCTCTCTCAATCTCTCCTCTCTCAATCAGTCTTACCCAATAAAATGAAAGAAGATGGCCACTGGTAGTAGTGGATTTGTAGTGCTATCACCGAAATCTAAGGATAACCCAGGAGGCAAAAAAAAAAAAAAAAGGAGTTCGGCGGTAACGCAGCGAGTTAAGCGCATGTGGTGCAAAGCTCAAGGACAGGCGTAAGGATCCCGGTTTAAGCCCCCGGCTCCCAGCTGCAAGGGAGTCGCTTCACAGGCGGTGAAGCAGGTCTGCAGGTGTCTATCTTTCTCTTCCCCTCTCTGTCTTCCCCTCCTCTCTCCATTTCTCTCTGTCCTATCTGACAACGACGAGAACAATAATAACTACAACAACAATGAAAAACAACAAGGGCAACAAAGGGGAAAACATAAATAAGACAATATAATATAAAAAATATTTAAAAATAATATAAATAAGACTATAATATAAAAAAGAAAAATATAAAAAGACAATATTTTCAGAAATATTAAGGAGGTAAGAAAAGTGAGGCTCTCATAGGATTGGGCGGGGCTGGTAGGTGGTGCACCCAGTTGAGTGTCGTATGCTTTACATTGGTTTGTTCTAACCCTCCCCCGCCAAGAGAATTGGATCAGTCCAGTTAATTTCCCGGCCCGCTTGGCCCCGCGCCAAGGAACCCCGAGAGAGGGTTCCTGAGTTCGAGAGTGCTAGAGTTTCAGAGGGTTCCCCAGTATGAGAGTTCCTGAGTTCCAGAGTAAGGGAGAGGGTTCCTGAGTTCGAGAGAAAAAGAGAGAGTGCTTGTGCCGCGCAAAGAGACAGCAGAGTTCTGTTTGGTGATTAGTTTGTGTTAGTTTATGAATCGTTGTTCCTGAATAAAGAAATACAGCTTCCCTGCCCAGCCGTTGTCTCCGCGTCTCTGTTACCCGCCCGTAAAGCTAGCCCGGCAAGAGCCTTGCAAATTTTAACAACAGTTGAGCACACGTTACAGAGTGCAAGGACCTGGGTTTAAGTGTCCAGCCCGCACCTGCAGGGTGAAAGCTGCAGTGGTGAAGCAGTGCAGCTGGCATATCTACCCCATCTCTCCTTTCCCTGCTTCCCTCTCTGCCTCTGTAATCCCCTTCTCTCTATATGTCTATTTCTCTCCAATAAGTAATACAAATAAAATAAAAATTGAAAAGAGTCTCACTGCATTTGTATATGTGGAAATCCACGAGATCTGAACATGAGTTGAAACCTGCAGCTGAACAAGTACAATCTCCCCTAAGGAGAATATGTGGACATGTCATGCAATGATTTTTGCTTATTAATTATTTATTTTGCAGACATCAAAGAGAGAGAGAGAGAGAGAGAAGAGACCCCCCACCCCCTCATAGCAGTACTTTGTTTTCCTCTGTGCACAATGGTCTTTTTTTATCATTCTTAAAATATTTAGTCAAATGTATTTATTTTGGATAGAGACAGAAACTGAGAGGGGAGAGGGAGACAGAAAGAGAGACACCTGCAACACTGATGCATTACTGTGAAGCTTTCTCCTTGCAGGTGGGAACCGGGGGTTTGAACCCTGATCATTGCACATGGTAACATGTGCCCTCAACCAGGAGTGCCATTGCCAGGTCCCACAATGTTCTCATTATTAAATCAGGGAGACACATGCTTGACACATTCTGATAGCCAGAAACTTTCAGAAGAGTTAAAAAGAGACTGTTGTAGACTACGAATCATTCAGGCAGAAAATGACAGATTTACCCATCATGTTTTGATGAGAACAAATAGTTGTTTGCACATTTTTCTTGCCACACCTGCTCTGGCCTGCCCAGTAAAAACACATTAACCAAAGTGTGCAAATGGGTTAAGCATGGTTTTTGAAACAACAGCAATGGGAAAGCACCATCTTTACAGTCGGTAAGCTCTGTTCTGTGCTTACCTAGAAAACCCGGTGACATTTGTAAATGGGTACCTTTAGGCAAGCTTTGTGCTTTGTAAATATCTCTGTGAAATACAACATTTCTGTGCATTAAGGTGAAATGCAACAGAGTAATCCATAATTATTCTTCCATTAATTGCTCTATTTATTAGGATAACAATGGTACAATATTCCCAACAGTCTTATTTGATCCCAAGCTCCTTGGATTGGATTTAAAGTGAGACCAAGAGCAAGTAAATGAGGAATGCCACCAACTTAAAAAAATTATTATTATTAGCTATGTACCAGGTTTGAGTTAAAACAAAAGGATTGAAATCTGATAAAGTATACAGTCAAATATGGCAGGCATTCACTTTGGGTGTAAAAATAATTCATTGCATCTATCTAATCTTGTAATTAAGATTCAGATGTGTTCAGAATGATGAATTTGTACTGACCTACCAAAATAAAAGACATTGCAGCTGCAGAGAAAGAGAGAGAGAGAGAGCGAGAGAGAGACTGTTTAGAAAGCATATTATGGGGACTGGGTGGTGGCACACCCGGTTGAGCACACATGTTCCCATGAACCAGGACCCAGTTTCATACCTATGGCCCCCATCTCAGGGGCAAAGCCTCATAAGCAAGGAAGCAAATGTTGCAGGTGTCTCTCTTTCACTCTTTCTCTCTCTCTCTCTCTCTCTCAATTTCCCCCTCTCCTTTCAATTTCTATTTCAATTTTTCTATCAAAGAAAAAGAGGGGATAACAAGAAAAATTAAAAGGAAGTCGGGCAGTAGTGCAGTGGGTTAAGCGCACGTGGCACAAAGCGCAAAGACCAGTCTAAGAATCCCAGTTTGAGCTCCGGCTCCCTACCTGCAGGGGAGTTGCTTCAGAGGCACTGAAGCAGGTCTGCAGGTGTCTATCTTTCTCTCCTCCTCTCTCCACAACCAAGCTCCTAAAGTAATGGGTGCACCATCACCCAGCTCCTAAAGTAAATAAATCTATAATTATCTTATATAATATAACGACCTATGTGAATCAGTAAACACACACACACACACACACACACACACACACACACACACACACACAGTTTTGGTCTTGCAGTATTGCAGCCTAAGATCAGGTCTTCCCATATGCTTGATACCATTCATACAAATCTCTGGCTGAATCCTGAAATTTTAAGGGAGACAAAGAGAGAGGGAGGGAGACAGAGACAGAGAGAGAGGGAGTGAGAGAGATGCAAAAATATTGAAACAACAGTCCAGCATCTATGGAATTCCACTTACTTCTGTCTGTGTACTCTCATGTGACTTATTCTATTTCATCTAGTTGTATTTTTTTACTTTATTTGTAGCATTTTTTGGGGGGTGAATGGTTTACAGTACAGTTGTTGACATATTTCTTAATATCAAAAGATTTAAACTGGACTTCTTACACATCTAATTCAATGACAATTACTAAAGAGATAGGACTATTCTTTACCACATCATAGTTCAAATCTACCCCTTCTTTAAAGATCTAGCCAGAATAACACACTCTCCCAAGGGCCTTAGGGCTCCTATAATTGAAATAGGCCACCCAATATATTCTTTTTTTTTTCCAGAGCACTCGTCAGCTCTGGCTTATGGTCGTGCAGGAGACTGAAAACCTGGTACTTGGGAGCCTCAGATATGCCAGTCTCTTTGCATAAACATTATGCTATCTACCCCACCCCCTAATATAGTCTATTGTAGCATTCTATACTTTTCCTTTACATTTGACCACAATGGAAAGCTTACATTTTATAATGTGGTTATTTACTATTGACTTCTAGACAGGAGGCTCTCTGAAAGCAAGAACTGCATCTGTCTCTCTCCCCTGTGCTTACAACAATATGATTTATTGTACTGCATTTCATACTATTTGCAATACAACAACAGGGATAACTACTTGGGAAAGAGACCACGTGGCTGACAAAGCCAAAAAAAATTTTACTATTCTGCCATACATGGAACAAGTTTGCTGACCTCTGATCTAATCCATGCTTAGTTTAAAAGGCCACTATTTTGTGGACTATGTCCAACTGTGCTTCTTTAATTCTCTCTCTTCCCCTTCTACTGTGACCACTGTCTGAAATCCGCTCCCCCCCCCGTTTAAGTTCTATGCTTGCAACCATATTCTTGCATCTTCTATCTCTCTTCTGCTTTTATTCCCTCATTATCCCCAAAGATGATTTCTAAGAGTACATCTTTGATACTGTACCAACTCTTCGAGGGTTTTCTTACTGCACTGAATAAAATCTGCACTGCTCAGCAAAGTAGTCCAGGTTTCCCGCTGACTTTTCCTATGTTATCTTTTCCATCATACTTCCAGCTAGCTTCAATCTAGTCCTACCTCCCTCAGCCCACTTCTAGGACTTTGAGCAGTTGTCCTCTGTGTGAACCCTTTTGCTGCGTTTTCTGTTGATCTCTCATCTATCCTTTAAGCTGGTTATCACAAACGTTTTATTTCCCTAAAAGCCTATCCCATCCACTCCTCTACTGAGATTACTGCCATTTCTGAGTTTCTTGAATGCTTTAACTTTTACTTCAATTTCTGATTTATAGTGTCTTGTCTGTATGTCTACGCAGACTATCTGTTTCTCATGGTCCACTGAAATTTGTTCAGGACAGGGACTGTCTTCTATTTTATTCGTCTCCACATCCTTTGCAAAACAGAAGCACCCACTCTTTGCAAATGTCCTCACTGAAAGCTGGGGTTTAATTCAGTAAAGTGGGCTGCATTGGATCGACCTTCTCGTGGTGCATCCCGTGAGTACCCATTCATTGGGGAAACTGACGATCCTTCCTAGCCGACTGAATCCACATGGATCCCAGTCACTTTCAAAGCCAGCAACAAGCAGCTCCTGACAGCTTTCAACCTGATGCTGTTGACTGTCTATGGAAGAATGGCAAACGCTAGTAGAAGAAGAAGAATTCAGTAAAGTAGAAAAACTACCTGCATTTAAACGCAAAGTATACTTCACCTGTTTAGGGTTCACTAGGATGAGTGACACATGTGCAACACACGATGCCTTCCAAATGGTCACACACCTGTGGACCGAAGTTTAAAATCTGCTTCCAGCTCCTTCAAATACTTGCGAAGTGCTTCCGCCTAAACCCTGCCCCATAGTGATTGGCGGACTATCTTTCCAATCATCCCTCTTGCTTCTTTCTGAAGTAGCCAATCAGAGATCCAGAGAGCCTCCTGGGTACTAGACACTGTTACTAGGCAGAACCAGGGAATGGGGGGTGTGGCTCTTTAGAGCTGGCCCGGAAGGGAAGGTACCAACTCTGCACGCGGTAGGGGAAGTGGGCGTGGCGGAACCTTGGGGCGCACCAATCGGAGTGGCCGCTTCCTTTCTCTCCCGCCTCCTAGCCAAGCGACAGAAATTGGAATTGTAGGGTCGCCGCTGGCTACTCCCCCAGTGTCAGAGTCGCCATGGCCCGGAGTCCCGGGGGTCCTGGCAGTCCGAGGGCAGGGATGGAGGGTGGAGGGGGCGGGGAAGGGGGTACGGTCGGAAGTATTGCAGAACCCCACGTGGACAGCGGCGGACAGATGTGTGTGACTCACACACATCTTGGGGAAGGTGTGCCTCCCCCGGGCTGGAGCCCGATCAGCCCTCTGTTTCCCGCGAGGTGGTCCGGTGGGGTTCGGTGGAACACCCCCCTAAGGTGCTGGCTGGGGTCCTGGCCAAGATAAAATGTGGCTGATTCCCTTTTCTCCCCATCCCTCCACTGACATCAAGAGGGATTGGGCCCCTGATGAATTAACATGAAATACTCTCTTTGGTCTTGAATTGCTATTCTAGCCTGTGCTCCTAAATCTAAATTTAATCAACTATAAATTCAAAGGGGATAGGATTTCTTGTAAAGGAAGTCAAATAAAATGCCAATTTGGTAATGATCAGATGCTGTGTACTGTTTGATACTTTTGATATTTGTGCATTTAGAATTTATTAATTTTATATCAATAGTACTATGTCAATAAATCTAGAAAAATAAAGTTTACAAACCAAGATATATGTGTGTGTATATAGAGAGAAAAATAGTGGTCTGGAAGGTGGCATGGTGGATAAAGCACTGGATTCTCAAGCATGAGGTCCCGAGTTCAATCCCCAGCAGCACGTATACCAGAGTGATAACTGGTTCTTTCTCTCTCTCCTATCCTTCTCATTAATAAATAAATAAAATATTTTTTAAAAGAAAAAGAGCAACTGCTTACTACACTGGCTATAATTTTTATTATTAAAAAATTTTGTAAAACCAATGACTACTAATCATAGATTTTGGCTATGAATAAATATCAAAACAACTGAGTCTTATTTCTTTATTTTAGAGACAGAAATTAAGAGACAAGAGGGATATGGACAAAGAGAATGAGAGACACCTGCTTCACTCATGAAGTTACCCCCCCCCCCCCAGATGAAGATTGGAGGCTTGAACCTGGGTCCTTGTGCACTGTAATGTGTGCACTCAACCAGATGTGCCACTGCCTGGCCAAAGCAGTTGAATTTTTAAAAAGGAAAATTATGTTTAAATTTGTCATTAGTTACTTCCCTCGTTTCCAGATATGCCCTGTTCAAATCTTTCACCTCTATGAGTCAGTCTAAGTACAGTTCATAACCATCATTCTTTTATTTTTTTAAAGATTTTATTAGTGATTTAATATTTCTTTACAAAATTATAAGATAACAGGGATGTAATTCCACACTATTCCCATCACCAGAGTCTGTGTCCTCATTTCCCTCCACTGGAAACTGCAGTAGTTCTCTCAAGGTCACATATAGGTGTTGACTATTATTTCTACAACTATGGCAATATATATATTGATGACCATTAAATAGCACAATCATATGTATATCCATTTCTGGCTTCTGTAATTGCTTGTTCACTGGACATGGCCGTTGGCAGGTCAATCCATACCCCAGCCTGTTTCTATTTTCACCTAATGAGGTAGGGCTCTAGAGAGGTGAGGTTCCAGGACACCCTGTTTGATGTCGTCTGCTTTCAGGAAGGAATCATAGTAGCACCTGCAACTTGGTGTCTGAAAAGCAGTAAGATATGAAGCAGGGCAAAATGTTTAATAAACAGGAGACAGAAAGTAGGAATGGAATAGGTGAGGTTAGGGATTTTAGGGTGGAAAGAAGCTAGGAAGTATGTTTTAGGTATGTTCCTAGGGGTCCCATAACTTTAGTAATTTTTTCTGGAGCTTAAATGGTGGTGGATTAAAAATATTGTCTGGTAAGAAGTTGTAAGAGTTGAGAATAGAAATAGAAAGCTGGCTTCTGTTAATTGCTTCCTTGCTGAACATGAGCGTTGACAGGTAGATCCTTACTCTAAGCCTGCCTCTCTCTTTCCATACTGGGGTGGGCCTCTGGGGAAGCAGTGTTCCAGGATACATTGGTGGGGTTTTCTGTCCAGGGAAGTCTGGTCGGCATCATGCTAGCATCTGGAACCTGGTGGCTAAAAGGAGAGTTAACATACAAAGCCAAACAAATTGTTGACCAATCATGGACCTAAAGGCTGCAGTAGTGTAGCTGAAGAGTTGGGGGCCCTTCCGTTTTGTAGATAGCAAGTAGGCATATTTTATTTTATTTTATTTATTTATTTTTATTTTTTTCTAATCTAAGGGAGGACTATTATTCATTTCCATTTTACTGTTCCTGTATAATAAACTGGTAAATGTAAGTAAAGTACTTGACCGAGTTCTGTAAAATCTTCTAATGAATTTTTGAAATGAGAAGGGGATTGTGAGAAGTGTCTCCTTATAACTGGTCAGTCAGAAGTACATGTACCTGCTTCCCTACCTTTGACAATGACATCTAGTTCCCAAACTGGAGGCAGTCTCATGGGGATGTCTCTCTCTCTCTCTCTCTCTCTCTCTCTCTCTCTCTCAGGTTGTGTCCTTCAACTGTAAAGTTGGTGCTAACTCTGGGAGTTGGTATCATAATTGAAGTGAGATCTCATGCAGGTAGCTTAATGGCTAGAGCACTAGATTTACAAGCATGATGTTCTCATTTCAATTTACAGCATCACGTGTGCTGGAGTGAGGCTCTGATTCTACCTCAATAAATAAAATATTTTGAAAAGATTGAAGTGAATGTTGAGTACCAAATTTATATCCAAGAAATTACAGATGTCCCTTAGGTAAAAGAGAACTTCAAATCAGAAATTCAACTTTATCCAGATCTTCATGAGGAAAAAACAAAAACTATTATTATGTAGTTTATATTTCTCCAGATCTTATAGTTCATAACCATCTTGTTAGTTCTTAAATGTTTTAGGAGAGGACTAAGACTATAGACAGAAGAAAAAGAAATATGTCCATAGATGCAAAATTTGGAGTGATATAGTCACATGCCCAGGAAAGTGGGCAGTACCAGAACTTAGGTGAGGAGACAAAAAGTGGATTTTCTGGGAGTCAGGCGGTAGCACAGTGGGTTAAGCGCAGGTGGCACAAAGTGCAAGGACCGGCATAAGGATCCCGGTTCGAACCCCTGGCTCCCTACCTGCAGGGAAGCCGTTTCACAGGCGGTGAAACAGGTCTGCAGGTGCCCATCTTTCTCTCCCCCTCTCTGTATTCCCCTCCTCTCTCCATTTCTCTCTATCCCATTCAACAATGATGACATGAATAGCAACAACAATAGTAACTACAATAATAAAAACAACAAGAGCAACAAAGGGGATAAATAAATAAATATCTAAAAAATAATTTAAAAAAAAGAAGTAGATTTTCTGTACTTTGGTTTGGTGCAGTGAGATTGATTTGGGATTCTGGCTGTCAGAATTGTGAGAGAACTGAGTTGTATTATTTTACATCATAAAGTTTGGGGTAACTTATTATAGCAGAGAAAAAAGCCCAATATATATATTAGTACTCAGAAGTGGGGTACTCCTGTAACAAATATCTAAACAATGTTTCTATGAATGGTAGATATTTCTGGTTAGCACTCAGAAGGAAATAAAACACATGGTACAGAAAACTGAAAGGAGGGTTCATGACCTCCCTTCTGGGATTACTCTAGACTCTGGATACCTTTGTCATAAATATCCGGTTTTAGTACAATCTTCCCCTGCTATCCTCTTTTTTTTTATTTTTAGTTTTTTTTTTATTTAAGAAAGGATTAATTAACAAAACCATAGGATAGGAGGGGTACAACTCCACACAATTCCCACCGCCCAATCTCCATATCCCACCCCCTCCCCTGATGGCTTTCCCATTCTCTATCCCTCTGGGAGCATGGATCCAGGGTCATTGTAGGTTGCAGAAGGTAGAAGGTCTGGCTTCTGTAATTGCTTCCCCGCTGAACATGGGCGTTGACTGGTCGGTCCATACTCCCAGTCTGCCTCTCTCTTTCCCTAGTAGGGTGGGTCTCTGGGGAAGCTGAGCTCCAGGACATATTGGTGGGGTCTTCAATCCAGGGAAGTCTGGCCGGCATCCTGATGACACCTGGAACCTGGTGACTGAAAAGAGAGTTAACACACAAAGCCAAACAAATTGTTGAGCAATCATGGACCCAAAGCTTGGAAAAGTGGAGAGGAAGTATTAGGGAGGTACTCACTGCAAACTCTAGTGTACTTCTGCTTTCTTACTTTGGTGCCATACTCCAAACTCAGTCAATTTCTGCTTTGCGTTTCTACTTCTTCTTCTTTTTTTTTTACATGCATAACATTCCCCAGATTCCCATTTAACAATACAACCCCCACTATTTCATTCATCATTTTTCATGGACCTGTATTCTCTCCACCCACCCACCCACCCCAGAGTCTTTTACTTTGGTGTAATACTCTAATTCCATTTCAGGTTCGACTTGTGTTTTCTTTTCTAATCTTGTTTTTCAACTTCGGCCTGAGAGTGAGATCATCCCGTATTCATCCTTCTGTTTCTGACTTATTTTACTCAACATGATTTTTTCAAGGTCCATCCAAGATCGGCTGAAAACGGTGAAGTCACCATTTTTTACAGCTGAGTAGTATTCCATTGTGTATATATACCACAGCTTGCTCAGCCACTCATCTGTTGTTGGACACCTGGGTTGCTTCCAGGTTTTGGCTATTACAAATTGTGCTGCCAAGAACATATGTGTACACAGATCTTTTTGGATGGATGTGTTGGGTTCCTTAGGATATATCCCCAGGAGGGGAATTGCAGGGTCATAGGGTAGGTCCATTTCTAGCCTTCTGAGAGTTCTCCAGACTGTTCTCCACAGAGGTTGGACCAATTGACATTCCCACCAGCAGTGCAGGAGGGTTCCTTTGACCCCACACCCTCTCCAGCATTTGCTGCTGTTACCTTTTCTGATGTGTGACATTCTCACAGGAGTGAAGTGGTATCTCATTGTTGTCTTTATTTGCATTTCTCTGATAATCAGAGACTTGGAGCATTTTTTCATGTGTTCCTCGGCCTTTTGGATCTCTTCTGTGGTGAATATTCTGTCCAAGTCCTCCCCCCATTTTTGGATGGGGTTATTTGTTGTCTTGTTGTTGAGTCTGGCAAGCTCTTTATATATGTTGGTTATTAAACTCTTATCTGATGTATGGCATGTAAAGATCTTCTCCCATTCTGTGAGGGGTCTCTTGATTTGGGTAGTGGTTTCTTTTGCTGTGAAGAAGCTTTTTAATTTGATGTAGTCCCATAGGTTTATACTTGCCTTAGTCTTCCTTGTAATTGGATTCGTTTCATTGAAAATGTCTTTAAAATTTATGCGGAAAAAAGGTCTTCCAATATTTTCCTCTAAGTATCTGATAGTTTCTGGTCTAACATCCAAGTCCTTGATGCACTTGGAATTTACTTTTGTATTTGGTGAAATACAGTGATTCAGTTTCATTCTTCTGCATGTTTCAACCCATTGTTTCCAACACCATTTGTTGAAGAGACTCTGCTTCCCCCATATAATAGTCTGGGCCCCTTTGTCAAAGATTAGATGTCCGTAGGTGTGGGGCCTCATTTCTGGGCTCTCAATTCTATTCCACTGGTCAGTGTTTCTGTTCATGTTCCAGTACCAAGCAGTTTTGATGACAATGGCCCTATAATATAGTTTGAGATCTGGCAGTGTGATGCCTCCGGTTCTGTTCTTTTTTCTCAAGATTGTTTTGGCAATTCTAGGTCTTTTCTGGTTCCAGATAAACATTTGTAGCATTTTTTCTATTCTCCTAAAAAATGTGCTTGGGATCTTGATGGGGATAGCATTAAATTTGTAGATGACTCTGGGTAATATATTCATTTTGATGATGTTAATTCTTCCAACCTATGAACATGGAATATCTTTCCACTTCTTTGTGTCTTTTTCAATTTCTTTGAGTAGTGACTCATAATTTTCAGTATACAAGTCTTTCACTTCTTTAGTTAAGTTTATTCCTAGATATTTTATTGTTTTTGTTGCTATAGAAAAAGGAACTGATTTCTGGATTTCAATTTCTTCTAACTTAGTGTTTGCATAGAGGAATGCCACTGACTTTTGAATGTTAATTTTATAGCCTGACACCTTACTGTATTGCCTGATGATTTCCAAAAGCTTCTTGCTGGATTCCTTAGGTTTTTCCATGTATACTATCATGTCATCTGCAAATAAGGAGAGTTTGACTTCTTTTCTTCCAATCTGTATGCCTTTAATTCCTTGTTCCTGCCTGATTGCTATGACAAGAACTTCCAACACTATGTTGAATAGTAATGGTGATAGTGGGCAGCCCTGTCTAGTACCTGATCTGAGGGGAAATGCTTCCAGTTTTTCACCATTGAGTATGATGTTGGCTGTAGGTTTGCTATATATAGACTCCACTATCTTCAGGAATTTTCCATCTATTCCTATTTTTTGTAGTGTTTTGATCATAAAGGGATGTTGTATTTTGTCAAAGGCTTTCTCTGCATCTATTGATATGACCATGTGGTTTTTGGTCTTGCTTTTGTTGATGTGGTGGATCACATTGATTGATTTACGTATATTAAACCAACCTTGCATGCCTGGGATAAATCCCACTTGGTCATGATGAACAATTTTTTTGATATACTGCTGTATCCGGTTGGCTAGAATTTTGTTCAATATTTTTGCATCTATGTTCATCAGAGATATTGGTCTGTAGTTTTCTTTTTTGGTTGTGTCCCTGTCTGCTTTTAGTATCAGGGTGATGTTGGCTTCATAGAAGCTGGCAGGGAGTATTCCAGTGTCTTCAATCTTCTGGAAGACTTTTAAAAGTAGAGGTATTAGTTCTTGTTTGAAAGTTTTGTAGAATTCATTTGTAAAACCATCTGGTCCAGGACTTTTATTTTTGGGAAGATTTTTGATAACTGTTTCAATTTCATTAGCTGTGATGGGCCTGTTCATGTTATCCACTTCCTCTTTACTTAGTTTTGGCAGTTGGTAGGTATCTAGGAAATCATTCATTTCTTCCAGGTTCTCTAGCTTGGTGGCATATAGTTGTTCATAGAAGCCTCGCATGATATGTTGAATTTCTGCAGTGTCTGTTGTGATTTCTCCTCTTTCATTTACTATCCGATTTATTTGGGTCTTCTCCCTTTTTTGTTTTGTGAGTCTGGCTAAAGGTTTGTCGATTTTGTTTACTCTTTCGAAGAACCAACATTTACTTTCATTGATCTTTTGTATGGTTTTCCTATTCTCAATGTTATTTATTTCTGCCCTAACTTTAGTAATTTCTGTCCTTCTGATTGCTTTAGGATTCCTTTGTTGTTCTTCTTCTAGGTCTTTGAGATGTGCAATCAGGCTGTTTATTTGTGCCTTTTCTTGTTTCCTAATGTGTGCTTGTATAGCTATGAACTTCCCTCTTAGGACTGCTTTAGCTGTGTCCCAAATATTTTGATAGCTTGTGTCTTCATTTTCATTGAACTCTCGAAACATTTTGATTTCTTCCTTGATTTCCTCTTTGACCCAGAAGTTGTTAAGAAGTGTACTGTTGAGCTTCCACATTTTGGCACTGTTACTAATCTTTTGTTGATTGTTAAGTGTTAGTTTAATTCCACTGTGGTCTGAGAAGTTGCTGGGATGATTTCAGTGCTCTTGAATAGGCTGATGCTGTCTTTGTGGCCTAACATATGGTCTATCCTTGAGAATGATCCATGTGGATTTGAGTAAAATGTGTATTCCAGTTTCTTGGGATGAATGACTCTGAAAATGTCCAATAGTTCTAGTTTATCTATCTCTTCATTTAGCTCCCTTATGTCTTTACTGATTTTCTGCCTGAATGATCTGTCAAGTTGAGATAGTGGGGTGTTGAAGTCCCCTACTATGATTGTGTTACTGTTAATATATTGCTGTAGCTCTTTCAGTAGAAGTTTGATGTATTTAGATGGCTTCTCATTGGGTGCATAGATATTAATAATTGTTAAGTCCTCTTGATTGACTGATCCTCTGAGCATTAAGTAGTGTCCATTCCTATCTTTTTTAATCTTATCTATTTTAAAGTCTATCATGTCAGATATGAGAATAGCTGTTCCTACCCTTTTTTGTGGGCCATTGGCTTGAATGATAGTTTTCCATCCTTTCACTTTAAGTCTGTGTTTGTCTTGTTGCGTTAGGTGAGTTTCCTGTAGACAACATATTGTTGGGTTGTGTTTTCTGATCCATCTTCCTACTCTGTGTCTTTTAATAGGTGAATTCAGGCCATTGACATTTATTGATATCAAAGATTGAAGATATTTTAACGCCATTCTTGTAGAGTTTTAGAGTGTTTTGATATATGTTCTATTTGTGGTGGTCTGGTTGTTTATAGGAGACCTTTCAGAACTTCTTTCAAGGCAGGCTTGGTGATGGTTGCTTCCTTCAACTGTTGCTTGTCTGAGAAGGTTTTGATGCTTCCATCTAGTCTGAATGACAATCTAGCAGGATATAGTATTCTTGGCTGAAAGCCTTTCTCATTGAGCACTCGATAGATATCTTGCCATTCTCTTCTGGCCTGTAGTGTTTGTATGGAGAAGTCTGCTGCTAATCTTATGGGTTTTCCTTTGTAGGTGACTCTTTGTTTTTCTCTTGCAGCCTTGAGGATCCTTTCTTTATCCTTATTCCTTTCCAATCTAAGTATGACATGTCTTGGTGTCTTTAGGTCTGGGTTAATTCTGTTTGGGACCCTCTGGGCTTCTTGAATCTTTATGTCTTTGGTGTTGTCTAGACTAGAGAAATTTTCAGCTATTATGGCCTGGAGAACGCTTTCTTCCTCCCCTTCTCTTTCTTCCTCTGGTAAGCCAATAATGCGTATATTGTTTCTTTTGAAGTCATCCCATAGGACTCTGTTGTTGTTTTCAGCATCTCTTAATCTCTTTTTGAGATCTCTTACTTCTTTTTTAGTTGTCTCTAATTCATCCTCAATCTTGCTAATTCTGTCTTCAGCCTCATTGATTCTATTCTCTCTGCCCTCTACTGCTTTCTGGAGTTCATCTATTTTGTTGCCCTGCTGTGATACTGTTTTAGCTTGTTCAGCTAGTTGCCTTCTTAGCTCAGCGATTTCAGCTTTCAGCTCTCTAATAACCATGAGATAATTAGAATTTTCTTCCATATTCTCATTTGTTGTTCCTGCATTTCTGATTACAATTTTTTCAAATTCTTTACTCACTCCTGTTATTATTTCCTTAGCTAATGTTTGGATGTTGAACTCGTTGTTTTGTGCTTCACCCTCTGGAGGACTTTTAGCTGGACTCTTGTCCTGGTTCGAGTCTCCAATATTTTTTCTTGTTGTTTTAACCATTTTATATAAGTTAACAGTTTTTTCAATCCCTGAGTTGGAGTTCAGTGGTGTAAAAGCCTTTTTTTTCCCCCTGTAGGCTATGGGAGCCTGAGGGCTTTTAAACTATCAATAGGCTTCTTGGCTTAATCACTGACTCCTGACCAAGAGATAAAGCAGGGTGTGGCAGAGATAATCCAGTGGCTATGCAAAGAGACTTTCACAGCCCCTCAGCTATGCCACCGAGGTATAGGTCTTCTCCTGAGTTTCCCGGTTAGATCTCTGTACCCTGGTGTCCCTCCCTGTTGCTGCTCCAGATTCTGAGGGTAGTAGCAATGGAGACTCAGAGTTGCACTTGGTGAGTCTCTGGGGAGTCCTTTCCTCCCTTCAGCTGTCCCCTTGTTGGTGGAGCAGACTGGAGGTGGTGTCTCCACTGACAAACTGTCGAACTGTTAGCAGTCACTTAATCTCTCCTTAGGCCCCTCTCTCCTCTCTGTCACCAGCCACGCGTGTTTGTACTCACGGGTGATTTACTAGGTTTCTGTGGTCATTCTAGTCCTGTCTTGTTTCGGTCCGGGTGGTCTCCTTTGGTATTCCTAGTTGATAGGGGAGAGGAGAGGAGAGGAGAGAAAGTGATCTGCTGCTCGTAGCTCCGCCTCCCGGCATATTTTAGTTATATTTCACAGGGCCTGTGGCTATACTAGTGTTTTGTTTTTTTTCCTGAGCTTGAAATCTGATATGCAGGTGGATCCTAATTATTTTCTGAGGAGATTGTGTCATAGTTGGCAGAAAGACCAGAAAATTGGATCAGGCAAGAGAGTAGCTCTCAAATATGGGAAAGATGTATAAATATTGTTGACTGTAAACCCCATATATTTGATAAAATCTGGGGCCCAGATTCAGCTTGGGAGCCTATGTGACCTCTGCATCCCTGTAGGTCTGAGTTCACATTCTGTGGTCATAAGCAGGAACCTTCCAAACTGCCCCAATATCAGGACCCATCTTCCTCAGGTGTAGCATAGAGTATTTTGTCCAGCCTCCCTTCGAAGGATGGAACATTCTCTACCATTGTTGATCCAAGTTGAGGGAAAGGTCCTATGGGTGCCCACAAAGGGGTCTATTGTATTGTTCCTGCTAGGAATGACCGGTAACAATGGAGAGAGGGATTTATTCGAGGTCTAGGCCCATAATGTCTGTTTGGGAATCTCAGGACTCCCTGAATATGGCCCCAGCTGATGGGGTGGCCTGATAGTGACTAAAGAGTCATCTTTAAAGTATTCCAGACTCTTGCCCTTACTCAGCTTTTGCAGTCCTTGCTTTGAGGAGGTTAGCTTTGGAGTGAGTGAGATAATTGTAATATGAAGTAGGTGAGAAGGGTATCTAAGGCTAAGTAGACACAATTTTATTATGAACTTTATACTGACTCACTATAGACTATTGTGTATTTTTGCTTTCAGGTATATATTTTGCCCTAATTTATGGATACATGTGAACATATGCTCTATCTTACAGAACCTGGTCTATATCTAGGTTTTAGGATTTTTTTTAGGAATGAACCTCCTGGAATGGAATTTGAATACTATGAAAGGAAAGGTCTCACCCGAGTAATGAGGCTGAAGGGTTGACATTCCATGCCTGATGTCTTTGGACACAGTCTGAAATGAAGCATGCTGAGGTAGTACTCCTTGCGTTGATTAGGTTGGGATAGGCGGATGCAATATCATTTGGTATGAATTGAGAGAAGCATGCAGGGAAGTGAGCCCCACCCTAAAAGTTCCAGGACTGAGGGAAATATAGGCTCTAGAGAGGAAGCAGGGGGTTCCTGCTGTCTTAGGATTTAAGAAGACAATAGTTATTGCTGTAATCACATTATTTGGCAATTGGGTTAACTTTGAAATATCCCTTTGTTAGTATTTTATGTCCTTTGATATTATTTGTATATAGCTGTGCCACCAGTTGCTTCTGTTCTCCCTGGTCTAAGCTTTTAAGAGATTCAACATATTAAAGACTCAGCCTATGAATTTAAAAAGACTCAGTCTGTGATATAAAAGGTTTGAGACATTCAATCAGTTTTCCCCTCTCATATTAATTAAATAGTGGTTTATATTACAACAAATTGATAGGACTGTACATAAACACCATTCCCACCACCAAAAGACTATGTCCCATTCCCCCCACCCCATGAAGCTGAACATCCACTCTCACCCTCAACCCAGGGTTTTTATTTTGGTGCCCTACTCCAAATTCAGTCAAATCCTGCTTTGAGTTTCCCTTTCTGTTCTTCTTTCTCAACTTCTGTTGATGAGTGGGATCATCCCATACTTATCTTTATCTTTCTGACTTAGCTCACTTAACATAATTCCTTCTAGCTCTATCCAATATGGTTCAGAGAAGGTGGGTTTATTGTTCTTAATAGCTGCGTAGTATTCCATTGTGCATATATACCACAGCTTTCTCAGCCACTCATCTGTTATTGGGCACCTGAACTGCTTCCAGGTTTTAACTATTACAAATTGTGCTGCTATGAACATAGGTATACACACATTTCTTTTTGGTTGGGTATTATATCCCTAGGAGAAGGATTACTGGGTCATACGGAAGGGCCATGTCTAGCCTTGTGAGAGTTTTCCAGACTGCTCTCCAGAGAGGCTGGACCAGTTTACATTCCCATCAGCAGTGCAGAAGGGTTCCTCTGTCCCTACAGCCTCTTCAGCATTTGTTGCTGCTGTCCTTTCTGATGTATACCACACAGGAGTGTGATGGTATATCAGTGTTGTCTTTATTTGAATTTCTCTGACAATCAGCGACCTGGAGCAATTTTTCATGTGTTTGTTCGCCTTTTGGATCTCTTCTGTAGTGAATATTCTGTTCATATCCTCTGCCCATTTTTGGATGGGGTCATTTACTTTTTTGTTGCTAAGTTTGCTGAGCTCTTTGTATATTTTGGTTATTAGTCTCTTGTCTGATGTATGGCATGTGAAGATCTCCCATTCTGTGAAGTGTCTCTTTGTTTGTGTGATAGTTTCTTTGGCTGTGCAGAAGCTTTTCAATTTGATGTAGTCCCATTGGTTTGTTTCTGCCTTAGTCTTTCTTGCAATTGGGTTTCTTTCATCAACGATGTCCTTGAGATTTAGGTGGGAAAGTGTTCCACCAATGTTTTCCTCTAAGTATTTGATAGTTTCTGGTCTAACATCCATGCTTTGATCTATCTGGAGTTGATTTTGGTTTCTGGTGAGATAAGGTGGTTCAGTTTCATTTTTCTGCATGTTTCGACCCAGTTTTCCCAGCACCATTTATTGAAAAGAGCCTCCTTCCTCCATTTAGTACTTTGAGCTTCCTTGTCAAAGATTAGATGTCCATAGGTGTGGGGGTTTAGTTCTGGGCTTTCAATTCTATTCCACTGCTCTGTGTGCCTGGTATTGTTCCAATACCAGGCTGTTTTGATGATGATGGCCTTATAATATAGTTTGAGATCTGGGAGTTTGATGCCTCCATTTCTGTTTCTTTTCCTCAAGATTGTTTAGGCAATTCTAGGTGTTTTCTGGTTCCAGATAAATGATTGTAGTTTTTGTTCTATTCTCTAAAGAAGCTTGGTGGCACTTTGATGGGTATCACATTCAATTTGTATATGGCTCTGGGGAGAATATTCATTTTGATGATATGTATTCTTCCAATCCATGAGTATGGGATGCATTTCCATTTCTTGGTATCATTTTTTATTTCCTTGACATTTCTCAGAAGAGTTCAAGTAAGTAACTTGTGTAAGAGCAGAACATCAGGGATGAAGGTAAGATTTGAACACACAAAGTCTGGCCCTGGAGCCTGTAGTCTTTGTCAATATGTGCTCCACTACCTCTCAGAATTATGCTAGAGCTGTCACTGAGCCAGCATCATTATTGCCATGTTCCATATGAGAGAGCTGAGCCTCAGAGAGGATAAGGGGCTAGTTTATCTGTTGGTGCCAGCCAACAAGTCGAACCGAAACCTGGAGAGGGTGTGAGGATGAAGAAAAGACAGACATACAAAAGATGGGATCGGGAGGGCCAACAGTCCAATGACTGGGCGTACCAGTTTATTTTCTCAAAGTCCTTTTATAACACACACAGCAAGAAGCTTAATTATGCTGGCTCTGCATAAGGTTTCTCAAAACATAATCCAGGTGCATAAGCAAAGTACAGTTTCTCAAAACATAAGCAAGATACAGTTGGGGCAAAAGTTCATGTAGTTAGACAATTATCATTTTCCCAGGAGTCTGCAAAATGTTTATCTTACTTTCATTTCCCTTTGATCTATACCTTCAATTCTTTTTGATCCAATTAGAAAATGTGAGGAGCTTTGCAGAAAGGCTGCTTTGCAGGCCTCTTGCTCACAAGCCCAGGGGTCTTGCCTATCAAAGACCCGCATCTCCAGACATTTATCTTATGCAAAAAGACAAATTCAGGATCCTCTGTAAATAATGTCCTGCATTGCTAATGACAAAAATATAGCAAATTAAATAAAATGTATTATTTATCACTTAGGAGAGCGTCCCACTTTGGAGAGATGAAAGGAAAGACTTTGCAGGCACTTGACATCCTCAGCTATCTCTTTATTTCAACTTTTCAGATAAGTGTGACTAAAATAATCTTTCTCTCTAGCTCCTTCACCCTGGGAATTAAAGAAGGTATGAAACCAAAAAGCAGAATTGGAGCCTGGTCATTTCTGCTTATGCAGTATTTCTTCTGAGGAACCTTGTTTGCTGATCCAAACGGTTGACTTAGGCAGCCTCCAAATCATATAGATTAGTTGAATTCTGGGAAGCATCCTGTCCTCCTGACAAAATTATTGTTGCATTTATCTGGAAGAGTAAACAAACATGCATAACTGAAAATGCCAAGTCAGAGGACTAATACTATCAAAATGTGTTATACTACCATGCTATTTAGAACAGTGTGATGGTACTGAAAGAAGACACAGCTGAATGGAACAGAATAGATAACACAGCAACTAAACAAACCCACAAATGTGTTCATGTATATGTATGCTCTCTCTCTCTCTCTCTCTCTCTCTCACACACACACACACACACACACACACACATATATACACGAGTAAGTATGTATGAATTCATCAAATAAAGGAGAGATCACAAATCAATGAGGGAAAAGAGGATTGTTCAATAAACGGTGCTAGGATGATTTAATCTGGGGAAACAGTCCACTTAAGAAAAAAAAAATCCCCTGGCTTGCTTCTTGCTCCAGGCCAAGCATAAAATACCCTCCAAATCGCCACCTTCTTTTCCTGCGGAAACTAGTCCATTCCCTGTGGAAGCCTGAGACTGAACCTGCAACCCTTAAAGCTGGGTGTCCCAGGGGGAGGGTGTCCTTACAGCTGAAGGCAAACGGAGATAAGTAGTGGAAATCCTTTGGCAATCCCTCAAAGGTTAAAGTACCAGTGGTACATAGATACACAGATAACAGAAAACCTCTCACAGTAGGAGGCTGACTGGGGGGGGTTGTCTGAACCTCATTCCCCTTTGAACTTGGGTCTTGGACAGTCCTTTCACTTGTGTGGAGGCAATGGGAGGCCTAGGGTCAAGATGACAATTCACTCTCGGTGTTAAGTGCGTAGGAAGGGGAGGCAAAACAGGAGAGGAGAGGCGCAAGCCAGTACAGTAGAACCATGGGCGGAGGAGACATTTTTGATCCTTACTGGGATAGGTAGGGAGAGGGTGTTCTACTGACCTCTAGTGGATAGAAAATAGAGTTGCATCTAGGCATCCTATATTGCACAAGGAAAACTCCCACAGCCAGCCCCACGTATCAATTGAGCAGCGGCTGAGGGATTAGAGAGGAGGAGTTGGAACTCAGAACTGCCCCAGTGGTGCAGAGATATCAGATGACGTGTTCATATCTTCCAAAATGCTCTGAATAAGGGATTGACTCAGTAACCAAAGGTCTGTAGTGGGCAGTTGGCCTCACTTCTTCTGAGTAATTAATACATGAAGCCCCCGCTTCCTCATAATGAAAGTAAGAATTCTGATTCATGCACTGTTTAAAACTCAACTCTTTTCAAGTAAAACGGTAACCCCAACTAATGTGCAACAGAAGGTAACAATGGCGAGGTCAAGTAATTAGAACAGAATTATCATACAAGTGATTCTTCTTCTGAACTACTCTGTGGCCTGTTATTTTTAGTCATATGATTGACTTTCGTCTACCCCCGCCCCTTTTTTTGTAGTCGGAGCAAAAGGAAATCTTACCCGCCCATCTGCTGTGATTTATGGCTCAGAAGTCTACTTCAGGATTACATTTTAATGCGAAGAGTTGAAAATGGAGGTCAAATTGTGTGTGGGGAAATGTGTATGGGTGAGATACATCTATGTTTTTATGTCTAACACAGGCACCCCTCCTCCAGTATTCTCCAGTCACGGTGAATGATGCATACATAGTATGGGAGAGCCAGCAACATCTCAGGGAGAAGGTGCTAGACAGCCTTTACAGGATCTCTGCTTATGTTCTATGATTAGGAGAGGGGTTAAAGAGGTTTGCTCTGTGGTGAAAGCTATTGGGGAGAAGACTCCATTCTGTGATCAGATATCTCAATTAATTTTATTCATCAAGAGGGCAGATTAAAGGTCAGGAAATGACAGCCATTCCTGTTAGACAGGAGAGGGAGCTGTTTGGTCATTTCTGTGCTTTGATAATTTTTATGCTTCGTGAGTTCAGACGAGATTGAGGAGCAGGCTTGGTTTTACCTTGGTTCATCGCTGTGTTAAAGTATTGCACGGTAGGGGAGATAGCATACTGGTTATGCACAAAGACTTTCCTTCTTGAGTCTCCAGAGTCCCAAGTTCAATCCCCTGCACTACTATAAGCCAGAACTGAGCAGTACTATGGTCTTTTTCTTGCTCTGTATCTTTCTTTCTCTCTGTCTCTCTCTCTCTATCATGCTCCCTCTTGTGCACTCTCTCTTGCTATCTTATTCTCATCAACATAAAACAAATAAAAACACTTAAAAAAGATATTGCAGGGGCTGGGCAGTAGCACAACAGGTTAAGCGCATATGGCATAAAGCGCAAGGGCCGGTGTAACGATCCTGGTTCTAGCTCCCAACTCCGCACCTGCAGTGGGGTCACTTTGCAAGCAGTGAAGCAGGTTTTGCAGGTGTCTAGCTTTCTCTCCCCTCACTGTCTTCCCCTCCTCTCTCAATTTCTCTCTGTCCTATCCAACAGCAACAACAGCTATAACAACAATAATAATGATAGCAAGGGCAACAAAATGGGAAAAATGCCCTCCAGGAGCAGCAAATTTGTAGTGCAGGCCCTGAGCCCCAGCAATAACCCTGGAGGCAATATATATATATATATATATATATATATATATATATATATTCAGATTATTTGGGAGGCAGGAGTTATTGGGGTAGAGCACCGTACAAAGACACCAATCGACAGAAATGCTAAAGACAAAGACAGATTACAACCTGGGTGTACAGAGAGGCCCTGCCAAAATTAAGACTGACAGGCGGTTCTTTTATTAAAGTTTTTAAAAAATATTTATTTATTCCCTTTTGTTGCCCTTGTTGTTTTATTGTTGTAGTTACTATTGTTGTTGTTATTGATGTCATCATTGTTGGATAGGACAGAGAGAAATAGGGAGAGGAGGGGAAGACAGAGTGAGGGAGAGATAGACACCTGCAGACCTATGTCACTGCCTGTGAAGAGGCTCCTCTGCAGGTGGGGAGCCGGGGGCTCAAACCGGGATCCTTATGCTGGTCCTTGAGCTTTGTGCCATGTGTGCTTAACTCGCTGTGTACCACCTGACTCCCTGACAGGTGGTTCTGTCATAAGCCTTGGGTAGATGGAGTACATTTAAACACCTGATCAGGCCAACTGGAGATCAGTGCACACATGTGAAACAGTACTGAGGCAGGTGCCTTCGCATCAGCAGGAACCAAGGAGGCTCCCAAGCTTCTCATCTCTGTGGCTTCCTCCTGAGATGACAGAACCTCATCCAGATTCTGAGGAAGTGACTCTGGTGCAAACTTCTACCATCACACACGGAGGACAGAAGCTGAAGGCATCGAGAGGCGTTATGAACAGCAACATTCCAAGCAAAAATTCCCTCTTTGATTTTGACTGAACTAAAATAGATCATGAAAGTATTTGCAGTATGAAAAGAGATTAAAGTATAGTACTATACAAAAATAAATAAACAAATGAGTGTCACAGCAGTAGTGGAAAGTTGGTGCTGTGTGCAGAAAAATAAAAGTTGGCCCGCAGTGGTGAAATCACACTTATGGCAAGTTCCAGCAAGACAGAGAGAGAGAGAGAAAAAAAAAAACTTAGAAAGTTCCTGTGACTTTAAAAGTCAGAGAGGAAGTTCTCCCAGAGGGAGAGGGGAGGGATTAGGCTGGGCCTCCTGGCTGTGCAGCTGCGAATTCCAGAGGCCCTTCTTCAGCATTTTCCCTCACTTTCTAAGCCTTCAGTAAGAGGCCCTGTGAAGGGGGAAGGTTTTTAGAAGGTGCTAGGGACCCGTTTTTTGAGTCTCCACAGCTTGCAAAAATGCTAGCAGTTTCTTCAGGATCTTGGACTGCAGGCTTGGCAGTGTGAGCTGGAAAGCATTTGTGGACCCTACCAGAGGCCAGGATAGGGCTTTAGTCAGTCCTCTGAGGCCTTTTTCAACTAAAGGCTGCCCTTCTCTGCATGGCACTGCAAGTTCCAGAAGGGGCCTAGAGCCCCATTCTCACTAGAGTAGCTCCAGTGTCTGACATATAAGGGGCCCTTATGAATAGTTAATTAATTAATTAATTGGGTAGAGGCAGGGAGTAATCCAGAGGGGAGGGGGAGAGAGAGAGGGAGAGAGAAAGAGAGACACCTGCAGCCCTGCTTCACTGCTCCTAAAGCTTCCCCTTGCAGTTGAGGACTAGGAGTTTGAACCCAAATCCTTGGACATGGTAACATGTGGGCTCAACCAGGTGTATCACCGTCCAGCCCCTTGAATATTTATTTAAGTCAGGGTTGAGGAGTAGCCTGGGAGGTGGTGTAGTGGGTTAAGCATTGGACCCTTAGGCTTGAGGTCCTGGCTTTGAGTCCCAGCAATGTTTATGCCAGAGTAATGCTTTGTTTCTATCTCTTCCCCTTCTACTTCTCTTCTTCCTCTCTCCTGAGCAGACAGGTAAAACTTGAAGGAAATAAAATAACAAATTGGGGTGGGGAAAAGTCTATTTGGATGAGCCCTGCCAAGGCAACAGCAGGCTAAACTTGAAATTCAAAGAATCCACAATTTATTTATTATTTATTTGTCATCAGGGTTACTACTTGGGTGCAGTGTCAGCACTATGAATCCACTGCTCCTGGCAGCCAGCCATTCTTTTTATTATTTTTTAAAAATTATACTTGATAGGAGAGATAAATTGAAAGGGGAGGGGAGGGAAGTTTTGAGGGAGAGAGACAGAGAGACACCTGCAGACCTGCTTCACTGCTCATGAGGCTTCCCCCCTGCAGGTGAAGAGTAGGGGCGTGAACCGTCATGCCACCACTCAGCCCCTTCTAGCAGCTTAACAACATTAAGAGCTAATTTTTAATTTGTTAATTTTGGATGCCCAATAAGTGATGCTATGAATATCCAAATGGTCTTTGGCAGAAAGAAAAAAAAAGCTTCCCCAATCCTGATTTAAATGAAGGAATGAGCTATTGAATAAATGAGTGAATGGATGAGCAGATGAATGAATGAGGTGATCTAGTAATTACTGAAGGACCCATGACGGCTTGGAATCTCTTCAGATCTTTTAGATAATGACAGAGAGGCAGAGGGAGAGAGTGAAAGACTATAGCTTCGAAGTTTCCTTCCATGGGGTGGGGGATAGGTTCAAACCTGGATTGTACACATGGCAAAGCAGTGCACTGTCCAACTAAGCCATTTTGCCAGCCCCTATCTTTTTTTTTTTTTTTAGCTACAATTTCAAGACAGACTTCACTCTTCCCCTTAGGGGAGTTAGCATATTATAACCTATGTATTCCATTTACTTTGAAAATCCCATGGCTAGGATTTGCTGCACTATATAAGACGTTACCATGATTGATGTCGCTTAATGCTACTATTTACAAATAACTATATTTTATACACTGAAAAAACTGGTTGCTTCTGGTCTCCCTGGCCTAAGATTATAGGTGATTTAAAATTTCAAAAAAGTTATTATTAACTTTATTATTAACACATTAACAATTGAAGCCCAGTGTTAAAATTCAATCAGTTTACTAATTTGAAACCTTTAATGCTTAGACTGAAGGAATATATACTCAGAAATGATGTTTATGCATTAAAATCTCGAGACATTTAATCTATCTTCCCCTCTCATATTGATTAAAAAGTGATTTATAAGACCACAGTTAATAGGAGTATTTGTTAACACCATTCCTGCCAAGTCATGGGCCCCTTGGAATATACCTAAAATAGACTTTTTAACTTCTTTCAACATGAAGACCCCAAATCTCATCTTCTATATTCTTACCTTTAGATTCCTGATTACTAAACAGTTTGTTCTGCTTTATATCTTAATGTTTTTCAGTCATCAAGTTGCAGGTAGGAACAGGCTGGTGGTATGGATCAACCTCTTAATGCCCATGTCTAGCAGAGAAGCAATTACAGAAGCCAGACCTCCCACCTCCTACACCCCATAATGATCCTGGGTCCATGCTCCCAGAGGGATAAAGAATAGGAAAGCTTCCTATGGAGAAGATGGGATACAGAATTCTCGTTGTGGGAATAGTGTGGAATTGTAACCCGCTTATTCCACAATCTTGTCATTATTAAATCATCCCTCCTTATTCCACAAACTTGTCATTATTAAATCACTAATAAAAAAACAAAACAAAACAAAATAACCTATGCACTCATATAAACTCGTGTGTGTGTGTGTGTGTGTGTGTGTGTGTGTGTGTGTGTTCCAGGTCAGGAAAGCTGGGCTGTCCACCTGAAACTACAAGATGAGCAAACTGCTTCCAGTCCTTGGCTATTGTGAACGGAAGGGTGCATATACCCCTACTGATTAATGTTTTTATCTTGGGGACTTTTTTCTTTACTGTGTTTCTTTTCCATTTTGGACGTTTGTTTCTTCATTGACGCAAAAAGAAAACCTAGGGAACTTATCACCATTGTTACCCCTCAAGTCCTCCATGGTCTCACAGCCTTTGATTTTGTAAAAATAAATTTATTTATTAAATTACAGATTTATTTATTTTTTGATAAAGATGAGGAGAAGTTGAAAGGAAAGAGGATGGGGGGAGAGAAAGAAAGAGACTTGCAGCACTTAACTAAAAATGTGTGTGTGAGAGACCAGGTGACCACTCCAACATATATAATGTTTCATTTGTCTTTTTCTCTCCTGCTATAATGTGATGTTAAAGGTTGAACTCAAAGTCTCATGCGTGTAAGCCATGAACTCTATGACTGAACCACCTCTCTAGCCCCTAAGCCTTTTGTGACATATAATGTCCATCATTGTTTTGGTTTGTTTGATTAGAGATGGAGATGGAAATGGAGATGAAGATGGGGATGAGGATGGGAGTGGAGAGAGAGAGAGAGAGAGAGAGAGAGAAGAGTCCACAGCACTGAAGCTTCCTTCAATGTGGTAGTGGCCAGGCTTGAACCTGGATAGTGCACATGGCAAAACAGAGCACTATCCAAGTGAGCTATGGGTCTGGCCCTCACCAGTTTTTAATATATATTATTTATTCCCTTTTGTTGCCCTTGTTGTTTTATTGTTGTAGTTTTTATTGTTGCCATCGTTGTTAGTAGATAGGACAGAGAGAAATGGAGAGAGGAGGGGAAGACAGAGAGGCGGAGAGAAAGATAGACACCCTCAGACCTGCTTCACCCCCTGTGAAGCAACTCCCCTGCAGGTGTGAGCCGGGGGCTCGAACCCGAAAACCTTACACCAGTCCTTGCGCTTGGCGCCACCTGCGCTTTACTCGCTGTGCTACTGACCTTTCGGTATCTCTCTCTCTCTGGTTGGGGTGGTCTCCAGGGGAAAGGTAACGGACTGATTCTTTCTCGCTCACGACAGGGGTGACACGAAGTAAAAGACACCAGGGGACTCTTAGCGTGCCTAGAATACTAGAATCCGTCGAATCCGTAGAATCTGTTTATTAGCAAAGTGAGTTAAATAGAAAAGCAACAAAGGGAATTATTGTTGAAATATGTCAGAAATTACAGGTTTCTTAATGGTCGGCATGCCCCTAAGGTAGGGGGCTGGTATGACAGGAATTGATGAGATACAAGACAGTTATTCTCCATGACACAAGCAACTTAATTATCCAAAGATATTTGAGAGAAGCATAGGGGTTAAACCCATAGGGTGAGACAGAGAGAAGATGGATATCAAAAAGCCATATAGTTTGGAATTTCTCTTGTCTGGGGTCTGAGGTGTGTGATGAAGTGTGTGATAAGGTGTGTTCTTCTGTGATCAGAAGGTGACTTTGAATAAGTGAATCTGCGGCCATGTGGTCTGGCAGTTAATGGAAGGAAGTACTGGGGTTTCTGTGGGCCTGAGAGTTAAGAAGGAAAGAACCAAGTCTGAGTTTCCCCCCTTATGCTCACCTCAGTTGAGAGAGACTTACCAAGAGGTTATCTTCTCAGACCTCCATCCAGGGATGGGAGTGGTTCTCCCTAAGCTCTATCAGGCTTACACATGGTCCCAACACTGACCGACTCCCAAAGGATATATTTATTAATGAGGGTGGAGAGAGACGGGGTTGGGCAGTAGCGCAGTGGGTTAAGCACACATGGCGTGAAGCGCAAGGACCGGCTAAGGATCCTGGTTCGAGCACCCAGCTCCTCACCTGCGGGGGGGGGGGGGGGTCGCTTCACAAGTGGTGAAACAGGTCTGCAGGTGTCTATCGATTCACAAGCGGTGAAAAAGGTCTGCAGGTGTCTTTCTCTCCCCCTCTCTGTCTTTCTCTCATCTCTCCAATTCTCTCTGTCCTATCCAATAACAACGGCATCAATAACAACAATTAAAATAACCACAACAACGATAAAACAACAAGGACAACAAAAGGGGAAAAAATAGCCTCCAGGAGCAGTGGATTAATGGTGCAGGCACTGAGCCCCAGCGATAATCCTAGAGGCAAAGTGAGAGAGAGGTGAGAGAGAGAGAGAGAATGAGTAAGAATGAACTAGGGTATCATTCTGGTATATGCTACACTGAGGAGCAAACTCAGGATCTGAGAGTCTAACACCTCATCCACTGTGCTACTTCCCAACCGATGCCCACCATTCTTATTGGTATAAGTTAGAAGTAGAAGTCTCCACAGAAAGCTCCTGTTCAGCAAAGAACGCAAACAGTAGAGGAAGCGGTGTATTGGAATGCAGATATTACAATTGTGCCTCAGTATGTTGACCTGTCTCTGAAATGAGTTGCCACTAGGGGCCGTAATAGTCCAGGCTGCCTGAGGTAGGAGGTGTAGAGGAAGTAAGGGAGCAGGTGAGCAGTTCTCATCCCCAAGCCAGAGAGGTCCATATTGTTTTCACCCGTTTGTATCTGCCTTATAGCATTCAAGGGTTCTGACAGTTGCTTCTTTTTATCTCTCTCTCTCTCTCTCTTTTTATTTCTTTATTGGGGAATTAATGTTTTATATTCAACAGTAAATACAATAGTTTGTACATGCATACCATCCCCCAGTTTCCCATATAACAATACAACCCCCACCAGGTCCTCTGTCATCCTTCTTGGACCTGTATTCTCCCCATCCACCCACCCCCACCCCAGAGTCTTTTACTTTGGTGCCATACGCCAATATTTCTCTCTTTTTTAAAATTGCCACCAGTGTTATTGCTAGGGTTTCATGCTGACACTATGAATCCACTGCTCTAGTGGTCATGCTTTCCTCCTTTTCCTCCCCCTTTCTATTTTCTGTTTGATAAGACAGAGAGAAATTGAGAGGGGAGGGGAGAGAGGGAGAGCAAAAGAGATACCTGCAGACCTGCTTCACTGCTCCTGAAGTGTGCCCCTCCCCCACCCCAGCAGGTGGGTCTTTACACATGGTAATAAGTGTGCTTAATAAGTACTCCATCATCTGCTGCCCTGCTACCTTTCATTCTTTTTTTTTCTTTTTTTTTTTTACCAGAGCACTGCTCAACTCTGGCTTATGGTGGTGCAGGGGGAATTGAATCTGGGATTTGGGAGCCTAAGGCATGAGAGTCTCTTTGCATAACTATTATGCTATCTATCTCAACCCTTTCATTCTTGCCTAGACTGGCCAGCTCCTCATGGGGCACAAGCGCTTCCACACTACGATCATCATCTCTGGCATTATGCTATTCCACTGCAGAATACTGTGCCCCAGTATGGTTCCGTAGCCCCCATGTCCACTTGGTCGATTCCAAATTATATTCCTCCATGAGGATAATTTCTAGAACCATCCGTTCCACCCCGGTTCCATGGCTACCAGTTCTTAGCAACATCGCCCCGCCAGATATTCGTCGGGATGCGGCATCATCTAAGTTCATTTCCCACATCTACGCTTGACCGGACCTGCCAATATACGCGGATATCTTCGCCCACCCTGTCCAACGCTTGACATCTCGTCATCCAATCTGGTCCCCTACGCCTACACTGAACTTCTCTGTTCCAGACTCTTGGAAACAGAGTTGGCAGTCAGCTGAGGTCAAGAACAAACACCTCATCACAGACCCCTGCAAGCGTCAACCCGGCTTTAACCTAGCATGTTATGATTGGGCCCTCCTCAGTCGCTAGAACAGGCCATGGCCCCGGTGCGCCGCTATGTTCCATCGCTGGGGAGCCAGAGACGACCCGAACTGCCCCTGCGGCTACAGACAGACTATGACCCACATAGTCAACGACTGTCACCTCTCCAGATTCAAAGGAGTTCTTGAAACTTTACATCAGGCTCAACCTGACGCTGTTGACTGGCTATGGAAGAAGGGCAAACACTAGAAGAAGAAGAAGAATTCTTGCCTATCTCACCCGCAGAATCATCAACTCCTTGTGGAGAGAGAATCTCAGTTTTGTTTGTCATTGGTTTTCTAGTGCTGATAGCAGGACTTGGCACAGAGTAGGTGTTCTTTGAATATGAGTTGGCTTTCCAGTAAAATGATTGGAGTTGAACTTGGGACTCTACTGGTTAGACATGTGTCCCAGGTGATCCTGGCACCCACCAAATTTTGACAGTCATTGGGCAAGGAACACACAGGGAATGCTAGGAACCTGGGTGGAATGTGACTGCTTAAATACTCCCAGCTTCAAAATCCCTCTCTCATTATATTGTGATTTAGTTCAAATTTCTTTTTTCATTTCCTCCTCTCCTCCTCTTCCTCTTTTGATAGAAGCAGAGAGGGAGAGAGAGAGAGGAAACAACACTGAATCTTCCTTCAGTGTAGAGTGGGGGCCAGGCTTGAACTGTGGCCATGCACATGGCAAAGCAGTGCACTGCCCAAGTAAGCTATTTTTGCCAACCCAATTATGGACACTTCAAAGTACACAGACAAAAATAGAGAGAGCATTGGCATGAATTCCCATGAGCCTCCAGTGTCAATGCTGAGCAACTTATGACCAATCTGTCTCAGCAGTCCTGTTACTCTGCTGGTCCGGAACAAACGTAAACTCAGGGGGTGAGGGAGATAGCATAATGGTTCTGCAAAGAGATGCTCATGCCTGAGGCTCCTATGTCCCAGTTTTTTTTTATTTCTTTATTGGGAAATTAATGTTTTATATTTGACAGTAAATACAGTAGTTTATACATGCATAACATTTCTCAGTTTTCTCATATAATAAAAAAACCCCCACTAGGTCCTCTGTAATCCTTCTTGGATCTGTATTCTCCTTCACCACCCACCCCAGAGTCTTTTACTTTGGTGCAATACGCCAATTCTAGTTCAGGTTCTCCTTGTGTTTGCTCTTCTGATCTTATTTTTCAACTTCTGCCTGAGAGTGAGATCATCCCATATTCATCCTTCTGTTTCTGACTTATTTCACTTAACATGAATTTTTCAAGGTCCATCCAAGATGGGATGAAAACAGTGAAGTCACCATTTTTATAGCTGAGTAGTATTCCATTGTGTATATATACCACAACTTGCTCAGTCACTCATCTGTTGTTGGACACTGCTGGGGCTCATGTGGGGTGGCTCCGGCCAGGAGGTAAGCTTACCAGTTCTCCCTCTTTGGCTCTAAGGGGCTCAAAGATCTAGACAAGAGACATCAGGGAGCATT
This sequence comes from Erinaceus europaeus, assembly GCF_950295315.1. Taxonomy (NCBI): domain Eukaryota; kingdom Metazoa; phylum Chordata; class Mammalia; order Eulipotyphla; family Erinaceidae; genus Erinaceus; species Erinaceus europaeus. Next base: position 42,682,606 of record NC_080185.1, read on the forward strand.
TTGGTACAAACACTTGATTTATTCAGGGGTGGGCTTGGTATATATAGAAAGTTAAACAAAGAACATTTTTCAAATACGTCAGAAATTACAGGTTTCTTAAAGGTCAGCTTGCCCCTATGGTAGGGGGCTGACATGACAAGAATTGAGAGGAGCCAGCACTCCTGAAGCTTCCCCTGCTCCCTGCTGGTGGGAACTGGGGACTTGAACCCAGGTCCTCATAAATAATGTGTGCACTCTATTGGGCTCTATTGGGTGAGTCAACACCTGTGCCCCTTCCATCTTAGGTTCTGCCTTTGTCTTACTTCCAGTGTGTAGCTCTGTACTAGCCCTTAAAAATGAATGAATGAACATGACTTTCTCCACTTGGGCCTTCTGGTCTAGCAAGATATGGATTGTACTGGGGAGGTGGGGATGGGGGGCTTCAGATTGCCCCACCTGAGTATAGCGAGCCAAGGGTTTCCTGCTCAGGGGCACTTGCCTGGTGGTTTCTACATTCCCCCATGATAAGCTATAGATGGAAATGAGGAGTCATGGAGTCCTTCAGGGAGCATTTCCTGTGCAGGTCAAAACTACTCTAGGTTTCCAGAAGTGGGTGAGTGGGGGTGGGGGTGGGGGTGAGCACCCTTCTGCCTTCTAGCCAGCACTCCTGCCTTTCCAACTGGACTGTAGCACCCAGAAACAGGACAGCAGCCCTTCAGAAACAAAAGGAATTTTGAGAGCCAAGCTGGGACCGGTCTTGTATCTGTTGTTTTGTGATGGCTGCCAAGCAGTTTTCTTCCCAGACACCTCTGGGAAGGGTCAGAGTAGCCAGTGGGGAACTGAAGTGGATGCATTTCTGGCCTTCTCAGCAGAGGTAAGCCTCCACTGCTCAGGCTCTTTGGGAAGGGGTGGAGAGGGGATGTTTGGGAAACTAAGACTCAAGAAGATGAATGTATTTTGTTAATCTCCTTGTTGGAAGTTTCCCGGATGTCAGAAGCTGTCACCAGCCCTTTGTGAGGTTAACCTGCTGACTTTAACAAGCATTGAGGTAGTGATTAAGATTCTTCAATGTCTGAGAACTCAACCTAGACTGTGACCCCAGTAAATATCCAGGTAGCCATTTATTTGTGTGTATTTATGTGAGCTTTACATGTGCTAGAATGTTAACTTTTCTCCCCAGAAGGAGAGTTAAGACAAAGGTTTGAGAGATTCCAAGTAATTGACCCTCTATCCTAGGTCCTAGGCAACCGAATCATCCAACCTGAGCTAATTTTGTTCAGTGTTGACTTGGCAAAGCAGACAGATGGCAGTATTTAGGAAAGCTGCCAAAGCCATTTCTACCTTAGAGACTACATAGGCTAGCTTCAAGCTGGGTTTCTTCATTCATTTGTATTTTCTTATAGGAGTCAATCTGGGAGCTAACACCATTACTGAAGGAAACTGTGCAGGGCATGACTGTTTTGGAAGTCAAAGGAATCACAGATAGGAAGAAAGGACCCTTGGCATCATATACCACCTGGTGAGCCATTAAGGAAATGAAATATATAAGTAGCAAGGGCTTATTTGGAGCTTCTTCTAGACCGGATTTTGATTTTATGAGCCTAAAGTGGCACCCAGGAATCTATCTGATCACTCTCCCTAGGAGACTTGGGATCTATAGTGAGTCAATTATCTATTTAAGCCTCAGGGTACTTGGCACAATGAGAAAACAGACTAGCTGACCTCCTGGGTAAGTCAACTAAACCAAACCAATAAAGTGACCTATGTTGTTGATAGCTGTAGGCTTGCCCAGGTAAGAGTCATTCAAAAGTTCAGAAAAGGAGGAATTTCTAGCTGGACTGGGGCAAGAGTGCTCTTTCTTCATGGAGAAGGGGTTGAAAGGAGACTGAGGTAAAGTTCCATATCTATCTCGTCTACCACCAAAGTTCTGTGAAAATCCCACCCCCTTTTCCCATACTCCCATAACTACCATAGTTCTCACAAATTCTTAGAGATAGCTGTGCCACTTTTTTTTTTTTTTGGTGTAAGTTAATGTGTGCCAATTCCCTGCTTTTCATATATGTGTAAAACTGACCAGTACTTGTCTTTCACTTCCTTCCTTACTTCAGTAAGCATTAATCACCTCCAGTTCTATCTAGTTTGTGTCAAAGGAAACAGTATTGATCTTTTTAACTGAAGTTGTGCTTTGATTTTAATAGAATAGTTTGCATTTTGGGGCCAGGTGGTGGCACACCTGGCTAGTGCACATGTTACAATGCACAAGGACCCAGGTTTGAGCCCCAAGTCCCCACCTGCAGAGGGAAAGCTTCACAAGTGGTGAAGCAGTGCTGCAGGTGTCTCTGTCTCTCACCATCTCTATCCCTCCCTTCCCTCTCGATTTCTGACGGTCTCTATCCAATAAATAAATAAAGATAATAAAAATATTTAAAAAGAAAAAAAAAAGAAAAAAAAAAGAAAGGAGACTTGGAGAGAGTGAAGGAACTATGTAGCCAATGGCTCAAGGTTATTGGTACTACTTCTTTATCTCTTCTGAATACTTCTTCCTTTAATTGTCAAGGGACTTTATTGCTCCAAGTTGACTTTTTCAGATAGAGAGACAAAAGAAAAGGAAATATACCACAGCACCAAAGCCCTCCCCTCAGTGTAGTGAGGGCCAGGCTCAAACCTGGGTTATGTCCATGACAAAACAGGCCAACTAGCCAGGTGAGCTATCTTGCCAGCCTGAATAATTTTTTTAAAATATTTATTTTATTTATTTATTCCCTTTTGTTGCCCTTGTTGTTTTATTGTTGTAGTTATTATTGTTGTTGTCATTGTTGGATAGGACAGAGAGAAATGGAGAGAGGAGGGGAAGACAGAGAGGAGGAGAGAAAGATAGACACCTGCAGACCTGCTTCACCGCCTGTGAAGCGACTCCCCTGCAGGTGGGGAGCCAGGGTTCGAACCGGGATCCTTATGCCGGTCCTTGTGCTTTGCGCCACCTGCGCTTAACCGGCTGCGCTACAGCCCGATTCCCTGAATAATTTTTTTTTTTAAATTTATTTATCAAAAGGAAACACTGACAAAACCATAGGATAAGAGGGGCACAACTCCACACAATTCCAACCACCAGAACTCTGTATTCCATCCCTTCCCCTGATAGATTTTCTGTTCTTTAAACCTCTGGGAGTATGGGGTGCAGAAGGTGGAAGGTCTGGCTTCTGTAATTGCTTCCCGGCTGAACATGGGCATTGGCAGGTTGATCCATACTCCCAGCCTGTCTCTCTCTTTCCCTAGTGGGGCAGGGCTCTGGGGAAGCAAGGCTTCAGGACACATTGGTGTGGTAGTCTGCCCAAGGAAGTTCGGTTGGCATCATGGTATCACCTGGAACCTGGTGGCTGAAAAGAGTTAACATATAAAGCCAAGAAAGTTGTTGGCTAATCATGGACCTAAAGGCTGGAATAGTGCAGATGAAGAGTTGGGGGGTCTCTGTTTTGTAGATAGTTAGTAGGCCTATTTTAGTTATATTCCAAAGAACCCATAACTATAATAGGTTTTTTTTTTTTTTGGTAAGGGGAAATGGAATAGTTGTGTTAGGGATAAGGAGTTACATACAGTGAGCTCCAGTCAAGATCAAACCTGAAGTCATTGGAAATTTCTCATTTCCCCTTAATGCCTAAGTTAGGGAAACTCTATCATCTTTGTTTATTTATTGGATAGAGATAGTCAGAAATCAAGAGGGAAAGGGGAGATAGAGAAGAAGAGACACAGCGAGACACCTGCAACATTGCTTCACCACTTGCAAAGCTTTCCCCCTGCAGGTGGGGACTGGGGACTCAAACCCATGTCCTTGTGGATTTTAACATGTGCACTCAACAGGTGTGCTACCACCTGGCCCTGTCAGGGAAGCTCAATAAGGCACTGGCCTATTGTTACTGGGGACAGAGACTTAATGAGGTCTCTAACTTACTATATAAACCTTCACTAAATGCTTGATGTTGGGCCAGGTTTTTGTGTTAAGTGCTAAAGAGGCAGAGATGAATAAAAGACTACTGTCCTTTCCCTGAACAGTCATCAGTTTAGGTGGACACTTAAATGGGAAGAATATAGTCAAGGTCTTTTCTTTTTATTAGTGGTTTAATAATGATCAACAAACTGTGGGATAAGAGGAGTGCAGTTCCACACAATTCCCACAACCAGAGTTTCACATCTTATCCCCTCCATTGGAAGCCTCCCTATTTATCACTGGAATATGGATCAAAATTCTTTATGGGGTGCAGAAGTTGGGACATCTGGCTTCTGTAACTTCTTCTCTGCTGGACATGGACATTGACAGGTTGGTCAATTCATACCCCCAGCCTGTTTCTATCCTTCTAAAGTGGGGTAGGACTCGGGGGAGGTTGGGTTCCTGGACACATTGGTTAGGTCATCTGCCCAAGGAAGTCAGGTTGGCATCATAGTAGTATCTGCAACTTGGTGGCTGAAAAGCATTACTATATAAAGCAGAACAGATTATTTAGTAATCAGGAACCTAAAGGTAAGAATATAGTAGATGACATTTGGGGTCTTAATGTAGGAAGAATCTAGGAAGTCTATTTTAGATATATTCCAAGGGGCCCATGATTTTACTAATTTTTGCCTGAGCCCGATAGCTAGCATGCAGGTAGGCTAAAAGTATTGTCTGGGAAGACAGTGTCAGACTTGGAAATAGGACTAGAAAGCTAGATCAGAGCAGAGAGAAGTTCCCAAATGTGGGAAAAGTATATAATTACCACTAACTGTAAACCCCATCAAACTGACCTAGGGCCCATGTCTATTCATAATTAGCACAGGGGTCTGTGTAATCTCTGCATTCATGCCAATCTTAGCTCACATTCCATGGTCATAGCTAGGCACATTCTAGGCTGCACTCTTTTTAGGACCTGTCTTTCTTGAGTGGCAGAGTATGCTGACCCAGTCTCCCTTCAGAGAATGGGGCAGTTTCTACCACTATTGTTCAATATTGAGGGCAATGTCCTGTAGAGGTCTATAAGAGGGTTTATGATGCTGATGCTGATGGAGATGACCAGTGATGGTGGAGAGAAGGATGTGTTAGAGGTCTAGGCCCATAATATTTGTGTGAGAATCCCAGGATTCCCTGACTAGGGCCCCTTATGATGGGGTGGCCCGGTAGTGACCAAAAGAGCCATCATTAAAGTATGCTGGTCTGTTGCCCTTATCCAGCTTTTGGAGTCCTTACTTTATCTGACAGGGTTAGACTTAGAGTGATTGAGGGAAGTGAAATAAGTAGTAGCTGAGGAGGATATCTAGGTCTAAGTAGAAACTACTTGATTATGTTCTTTATGGTATCATTTTTTTTCAAGTTCTTACATGTGTGAAGGAGAGGCCATAGTGTATGGGTTGGAAGGAGCTGGAGATATCTCGAAGAGATCTTCTAGATCTTCACACACAGGAGGTAAGTAAGATCCAGCTGGTTGGGGAACTTCAGGGGAGCACTTTCTGGGTAGAGATGGCACGGAAGTATACAATATTACAGCATACCCACAATAAACTGTAGGTCTACTGTGCTCTTGCCCTATTTGAGTTTATGCAAACAGTCTGAGGTGTCAAGAGGAAGAAGTGTTGAGCAAAGTTGAGCTGGGGCCAATGTTGGTATTTCCACTTTACCCTGAAGGCCTTGGGAAGGTAGGAGGGTGTTCTGAAAGCAGGAAGCTGGCTTAAGTAGCTTTGAATTTGATGTTTCCTTTGATGGCTCTAAGGATGGTGGAAATGGAAGAGTAATAACCATCAGAATAACTACCAAGATGATTTTTTAAAAAAAGATAGTTTATTTTAATGAGAGAGATATAGAGATAAAGACACAGAGAAAGACCAGAGCTCTACCCAGTTCTGGTTTATGTCTGTTCTGGGGCATGTAAGTCTTTTGCAGAACCATTATACTGTCTCCTCTGCACCTGAGATGACTTTTTTTTGTTCCTGATCTGAGAAGAATCAGTGAAGGCAAGGGAGATGTGCAAAGGACCTTACATGCCTGAAGTCCCAAAGACCCCAGGTTCAATCCTTGACACCTCCACATGCTGGAGATGACCAGTGTTCTAGCCTCTCTCTCTCCTTTTTTCATAAAATAAACAAACACATCTTTTAAAAAGAGACCTAGCGGGTAGCTCAGTAGTAGAGCACAGGGCTTGTATGTATGAGGTCCTATGCTTGATACCTGCTACTTCATGTGTAGAGTGGTGTTCTCTCTCTCTCTCTCTCTCTCTCTCTCTCTCTCTCCTGCTTTCACTTTCATTTCATAAAGAAAATATTTTATTGCTAAAATTAGTATTGGCTTAACATTGCTTTGCAAAATTGTTAAGCACTTTTACTTTGAGGTATACAATTGCCCCTAATTTATGTATACATGTACTCAGTCACCTAGAACCTAGCTTTCATATAATTACTTTTTATTGTGGTGAGTTTTTTTTTCTCTTGAGGGTTATTGCTGAGGCTCCATGCTTGTGTGATTCTACTGTTCCTGGTTGACTTTTTTTTTTTTTTTCAGATAGGGCTGAGAGACAGAAAGGGAGGTGGAGTGGGGGGTGAACACCATAGTATGACTCCACTGCTCACAATAATTCCCCATGCAAGTACTCCCATGTGATGGTCAGAGGTTCAAATCTGGCTTTTTATGCATGCTCATGTTTGCTCTGTACTGGACTATCTATCTCCTAGTCCCCGTGTAGTAAGAATTTTTAAGATCTACTTTTCAGCACCAGGTAGTCAGAGTTGTTAACTGTAGTCACTGTGTTGTACATTAGATCCCTAGAACTCAGTCATCTTCTAACCAAACGTCTGTACATCTTGAGAAATATCTCCCATCACCCTACCTCCCAGACACTAACAAGCACTATTCTACTTTCTGTTTCCATGAGGAGAATCCTACTGTACTGCTAGTGGGAATGTGGATTGATTTAACCCCTGTGAAAATCAGTTTGGATATTCTTCAGAACACTAGAAATGGATCTACTCTATGATCTGGCAAGATCTCTCCTAGGAATCTTTCCAAAGAACACAGAAACATCTATCCAAAGAGATCTGTGTACATCTCTGTTAAGAGCAGCAGACTTTGTAAGAGCCTAAGTAAGGAAGCACTTCAGATGTCCAGAGGCAGAAGAACGGTTGAGCATGTTGTGGTATATATGCACAGTGAATTACTCAGCTGTAAGAAGTGATAAAACCATCTTCTTTGTCATATCTTGGGTGGAAGTTGAAGGACATGCTAAGTGAGATAAGCCAGAAGAAGAATGAATAATAGAAGAGCTTACTTATTGGTAGGAATTAAGAAACAAACTAAAAAAGGGAAAGTACAAGGTGAAATTTGGACTAGGTGTGTGGCCTGTTACAGCAAAATCTAGGGCTGGAGTGGTGGTGAAAAGGAATTGAGAGAGCGGCTGGGCAGTGGTGTACTGGGTTAGGTGCACATAGTATGAAGCACAAGGATGTGCTCTAGGATCTGGATTCAAGCCTCCAGCTTCCCACCTGCAGGGGGTAACTTCACAAGTGGTGAAGAAGGTCTGCAGGTGTTTATCTCTCTCTCTCTTCCTCTGTATCTTCCCCTCCCCTCTCAATTTCTCTCTGTCCTACCCAAAAAGTTGAAAAAATGGGCACAGGAGCAGTGGATTTGTGGTGCAGGCACTAAGCTTAGCAATAACGAGGCAAAAGGAAAATAAAAGGGGAGGGGTTGGAATTGAGAGAGGGTTGGGGACAAGTTGTAAAGATAGCAGAGGAAGACTCAAATTGACAGTGGGAGTGGTAAGCAGACACATATGGGGAGATAAGAGATAAGAAACTGTGTCCATGTGACAACTGTTCCACACACCATTATTTCTCCAATGCAATGATTTGGGAAAAAAAAAAAGAAGTAACTTAGGGCTTGGCAAGATAGCCCATTTGGATAGTGCACTTGCTTCATCATGCATGTGACTCTGGTTCAAACCTGGCCCCCACAACACTGGAGAAAGTTTTGGTGCTGTTAATATTTATTTATTTATTCCCTTTTTTTGTTGCACTTTTTTTATTGTTGTAGTTATTGATGTCATCGTTGTTGGATAGGACAGAGAGAAATGGAGAGAGGAAGGGAAGACAGAGAGGGAGAGAGAAAGACACCTGCAGACCTGCTTCATTGCCTGTGAAATGACTCCCCTGCTGGTGGGGAGCTGGGGGCTCGAACAGTGATCCTTACGCCGGTCTTTGTGCTTTGCGCCATGTGTGCTTAACCCACTGCGCTACTGCCCCACTCCCAGTGGATCTTCTTCTCTTTGTCTTTCTGTCTGTCCATCTCTAGCTGAAAAAAAAAAATGGCCCAGAGTGGTGAAACCCTTTTTATGACAACTGATATAGAACACGAATCAATGTTTGTTTTTTATAAATACAAACAACCAAACAAATATATTCTTGCACCTCCTTGGATTCCTGGAAGGAAACCTCCCCCGCCCCTGTCAGATAAAGACTTATTGGGGGTGAAGAGGAAATCAGGGTTTTCCTGTGTCACCATTTGACACCTTTGTATATAGTTAGAGTTTTTCATCCATCTTTTCTCTTCTCTCTGTGTGTGTGGGGGGGGTGTGTGGTTTGAGGCTAGCTGCCCTGGCATTGGATCCTGATTAAAAAAAAATTGCCACCAGAGTTATCACTAGGGCTTGATCTGGTACTATGAATCTACTGTTCCTGGTAGATTTTTTTCCCTCTATTTTATTTGATAAGACAGAAAGAAATTGAGAGGGGAAGGGGAGATAGAGAGACAGAGAGACACCTGCAGACCTGCTTCATCACTCATGAAGCAACTTCCCTGCATGTGGAGAGTGGGGGCTTGAACCTGGGTGTTTGTGCATTACAAAGTGTGTGCTCAACAGGGTGTGCCACTACCTGGACCCCTTGGATACTGATATGTCCCACTGTTAATCATTCTACTCAGGAGACCCTTGGCCAGGCAGAAAAAAACTGGAAGCTTCTTCTTCAGGAGGCTGAGTCATGGAGGAAATAACAGCAGGAGGCCGTTGGGGTCAACTGGTGCCAATCACTGATTCCAGATCCAGGGGCCCCCTTCTCTTCCAGCTGCCTCGGCAAGGCTGCCAGGCAGTTAGCTCTCTGCATGGCTAGGTGGTGGAAATGTCATTTGCTCTTCCAAGCCAGGCCCACTCTGCCTGTGGGGACAGCTAACGTCAGTCCCTGGCTGAGCCTCTGCTTCTGGACTGTTTCTGTTGGTCGGGAGGAAGGATGGAGGCTTTGGACCAGGAGAGGAAATGCCAGGAGAGGAAATGAGAGGAAATGCCACTTGGCAGGATTTCTGGCCCTGGGGGTGGCAGCTGTGGTATCCCCAGCAGCCTTACACTTCCAAGCTCCGGTCTAGATGAGGTGTGAGTGACAGATGCCTGCGTTGCACTTCCCAGGGGATGTTGATTTTGGAGATGGCTTCTTTTGTCAGAACAGAAGTTGAGAGAAAAGAATACTGGATTCTGGATGCTTCCTTAGAACCAATCCACCTCCAGGCTTCTGAGGGTGTCTGTGGGGGGTAGGGAGGGGTGGGGAGAGTGTATGGCTGCACCTTGGCGCCTTCACACAGCCAGGAGGGGGGAATGAAGGGAACTGATGTGATGTCACCATAGCTAGGATCTCCCCCATCCTTCCACCTTCACCTCAACTTCATCAACCCCCTCTGAGCCCCAGTGTCCACTCCGCAAGGGTGAAGCAAACATGCAGGCAGATGGGTGCGTGAATATTTAGAAATAGTCCACATGGTACACCTGGTAGAGTGCACACATTACAATGCACAAGGACCTGGATTCAAGCCCCCAATCCCCATCTGCAGTGTCATGAGTGGTGGAACAGGTTTGCGGATGTCTCTCTTTCTCTCTCCCTCTTGATCTCCCTTTCCCTTCTCAATGGCTTTCTGTCTGGCCAAAATAGAAACAAACAAACAAACAAAGAGCAAAACAAAACAAAACAAAACAAAAAAACAGGCTACCAAGAGTGGTGAATTGGTCATGTAGACACTGAGCCCCAGTAATAACCCTGGTGGCAAAAAAAAAAAAAAAAGAAATGGTCCATGTTACTTATGCACACATTGCATCTCTGCTCAGCCAGGGCATGTGGTCCCTTAAAACCACACCTGGAGAACAGTTCATGCTTTTTTTTTTTGCCTCAAGCATTATTGCTGGGGCTCAGTGGCCATGGCTGGTGCGCTGCTATGTTCCATCGCTGGGGAGCCAGAGACGACCCGAACTGCCCCTGTGGCTCCAGACAGACTATGACCCACATAGTCAACGACTGCCACCTCTCCAGATTCAAAGGAGGTCTCGAAACTTTACATCAGGCTCAACCTGACGCTGTTGACTGGCTACGGAAGAAGGGCAAACGCTAGAAGAAGAAGAAGTGCTAGCACTAGGAATCTACCACTCCCGTGGCCATTTTTTCCATTTTTGTTGTTGTTATTGGACAGGACAGAAAGAAATAATTGAGAGAGGAGAAGGAAGTAGAGAGGAGGAGAGAAAGATAGACACCTGCAGATCTGCTTCATTACTTGTATTTTTAAAACATGTTTTAAATCTTATTTATTATTTATTTATTGATTGGATAGAGACAGAAATTGAGAGGGGAGGGGAAGATAGAGAGGGAGAGAGACAGAGAGATACCTGAAGCCCTACTTCACCGCTCGTGAAGCTTTCCCCCTGCAGGTGGGGACCAGGGACTTGAACCCATATCATTGTGCACTTAATGCGAGCGCTTAACCAGGTATGCCACCACCTGGCGCCCTGCTTCACCACTTGTGAAGCATCCCCCCCCCACACACACAGCTGGGGAGTGGGGTCTTGAACCTGGATCCTTGCTTGGGTCCTTGTACTATGTGCGGTTAACTAGGTGCACCACCGCCCAGCTTTCTAAGTCTTTGTTCTGTTTGTAATAAAGCATCATTCTAAACAGGCTATAGAACACAAATCTCCTCTAAGTTGGGTTTGCTCTCCTCTAACATAAGGAATGAGTCTTGGGGTGCACAGTGTTGGCTCACCTGGTGAAGCACACAGGCTACTATACTATATACATGGACCTGGGTTAAAGCCCCTGGTCTTCACCTGCATGGGAAAGCTTCATGAGTGGTAGAGCAGTGTGGCAGGTGACTCCTCTCCTCTGAGAGACAGAGAGAAATTGAGTGGGAAGGAGGAGTTGGAGAGGGAGAAAAAGAAACACCTGCAGTACTGCTTCACCACTTGTGAAGGTTTGCCCCTGCTTGTGAGGACCAGAGACTTGAACCAGAATCCTAGTGCCTGGTAATGTGTGTGCTCTACTGAGTGAGCCACAATTTGGGTCCTATATTTACCTTTATAATGATCCATATGTAAACAACCCCCCTTTAGGCCTCCAGTCCCACGGTGACACCTGCCCTGCTCCTCTCCCTCCCCACTCCACGTCCTCTTCATTCTTTCCTCTTTGCCCTTAATGACAATGCACACCTTGACCCACTGACAAATGTTGGGGGTGGGTGGAGTGTTGTTGCGGCGGTCTGGTGTCGGGCTGCACCACGAGAGCGGACGTCCAGAGCAAAGGGGTACACAAATCTTTATAATAGGATGGGGGGGTAGGTTTGGTTCAGACCACGTGGAGCCAGCCGGCAATGGCCGAGGGGGGGGGGAAGCAGGGAGCGAGACCTCCGGGCTTTTTATTGGGCGACAACCAGGGGTGCCGTGTAGGGCCAGGATTGGTTGAAAGGGGGCACTCTAGGATTTAGCGGGGCATAGAAAAACCTGGGGGCGGAGCCAGGATTGGTTGAAAGGGGGCACTCTAGGATTTAGCGGGGCATAGAAAAACCTGGGGGCGGAGACTGCATCAGAATAAGTCCTCAGCAACAGTGGAGGGAGGTCCCCCAAATGTGACCTTCCCAGGCTCATCTCCTTTAAGGGTGGCTCAGTTGGCCTTTAGTTCCTGCACCCCTCTGTGCCCAGTATCCCTGGGGCACTGTGAGGGCAGATGTTCCAAAGTCAATCTGAGTCATCAGTGAGAAACCACAGTCTGGCTCTTTTAGCTCACCCTCCCAAGCGTCATGGGGCATCACTCTGCATAGGGTGCTGAGATTAGTAGGACCATAAGGATCCCCAGTCCTAAAGCCTGAAACCATCCACTGCTTCTTTTCTCTTTCTTCTTTATTTTTCTTTTCTTTCTTCTTCTTCTTCTTTTTTTTTTTTTTTGATAGAGACAGATAGGCTAAGATACAGATAGGCAAAGAGACAGACAGACAAAGAGACACCAGAAGAGAGGGACTGCCACACCAAAGCTTCCTTCAGTGCAGTGGGGACTAGTCTCAAACCTGAATCACACACATGACAAAGCAGTCAGCCCTTGATTTGCTTTGTGTAACCACACTGGAACCTCAATGACAGAATTAATGTACATCTCTGTTTTCTCAGATGCTGGGGCAGGGATACCTTTTTCTTTAATGAGAGCCAAGAGCCAGTGCTAGGTCACAGGCCTGTTCTCTGCTTCTTTGGCTTTCTTTTTAATTAATTTTTTTTTCTTTCCTCCCTCCAGGGTTATTGCTGGGCTCGGTGCCTGCACCATGAATCCACCGCTCCTGGAGGCCATTTTTTCCCCCTTTTGTTGCCCTTGTTGTTGTAGCCTCGCTGTGGCTATCATTATTGCCATTGTCGATGTCGTATAGGACAGAGAGAAATGTAGAGAGGAGGGTAAGACAGAGAGGGGGAGAGAAAGATAGACACCTGCAGACCTGCTTCACCGCCTGTGAAGCGACCCCCCTGCAGGTGGGGAGCCGGGGGCTCGAACCAGGATCCTTACGTCGGTCCTTGCGCTTTGCGCCACATGCGCTTAACACTGTGCCACCGCCCGACCCCCCTTTGGTTTTTTTAAAAAGCATTTTGTTGGGGGGGATTATTGGCTCGTAGAACAGTTGTTGGCACAGTTTCTCACCTCACCGTGATAGATATCTGCAAAACATTCTCACCCCCAACTTTGGTGATTTACCATCATGCACCAGGACCTCAACCCCCACTCCCACCCCTTTCCTCTCCTCCTCCCCCAGAGTCCTCCCCCAGAGTCCCAGTCCAAGTTTCCCTTTGTGGTTACATTTTCTGTCCTTGTTTCTTAAGTTCTATCCATGAGTGAGATCATCTAGTATATGTTTCTCTTGTTGGCTTATCTCACTTGGTACTCAAACTTGGTGTTTGTTAACCCAGGTGTTCGGGGGTTTTCCTGCAGACACAGAACACACTGGTCAGCACACTCTCAGAATGCATGACATGTATGCTGTGCCCTAAATGGGACCCACCATGTTCCACCATCTCTGTTGGGGCCTGTCCTTGAGCCTGTGCATCAAGCACTCTTTTCACATTCTTGTTTTTTGTTTCTTTGTCATACCAAGACTTGTTTAGAGATGAGAGCTTTTTTTTTTCCTTAAATTTTGAGAATCATTTTATTTGATAGGACAGACAGAATTTGAGAAGGGAAAGGGAGATAGAGAGGGAGAGAGGCGAGACACCTCAAGTCCTATTTCAGCAATTGTGAGCCTCCCCCAGCCCCTGCAGATAGGGACCTGGGACCTGAACCTAGGTTTTTGTGCATGGTAATTGTATGTGCTTAATCAAGTGTACCACCACCTGGCTTCAAGATGAGAGCATTTTCTTTGGGATTGAACAAGAGTACCAAATAGTGCTCAGATTGAGGTGGGAATGCTTACTGCCTCTTCTTCCTACAGGGTGAGACTGGAACCAGCTGTGGATAACCAAGGACTCAATTTTGTTTTTAAAAAGAGAGACAGTGAGACACCAAGAGAGATAGAGATAGATAGAGAGAATGAAAGAGACCGCAGCACCAAAACGTCTTCCAATGTGGTGAGGACCAGAATCCAACCTGGACTGCGTACATAGCAAAACAGTGCACTATCTCAACGAGCTATTTTTTTCCCCAGTCCAAGACAAAGGCTTTAAAGTAGGGAGACAGGAAAGGATAGAAAAGGTAATGGGGGCTTCCTGAGAGGTGGTTTGGTGGCTAGATCATTGGACTTGGGAGCGTGAGGTCTTGAGTTTGATTCCTGATTATCTTCTGTGCCAGTGTTGTGCTCTGATTCTCTCTCTCTCAAAAAAAAAATTGAAAAGGGGAATGAATTCAGTCCAGGGGTGACACAGTGAATGAAATGTTAGACTCTCAAGTTCAAGATTCCTAGTTTAATCCCTAGCGTTGCATGTGCCAGTGTGATGCACTGTTTTCCTTTCTTTCCCTCCCTCTTTCTCTTTCTTATAAATCAGTAGATAAGGAAATAAAACTTTAAAAAATGAAAAAAGGGGGGGGGGAGATAGTAACACAGTGTGCCGATAGCAGAGCAAAATGTCAGATGGTCATGTGAATGATGCACAGACACCTGTCAAGAGGAGATAAGAAACTAGACTCATGTGACAAGTGCCTTATAAATCACCATTTCCCCTTCTCCTCAAATAAAGTGATTAAAAAAAAAAAACTCTTCCTGAGCTGGGGAGATGGCATAATGATTCTGCAAAAAGACTTTCCTGTCTGATACTCTGAGGTCCCTGGTTCAATGCCTAGCACCACCATAAGCCAGAGCTGAGCAGTGCTCTCATCCCTCTCTCTGTATCTCCCTCATTAAATTGATTTATTTATTCATACATTTCCATGGCATGGCTTCATTTTCATTAATTTATCAACAACTTATTTATTTATTTATAATTCATTAATTATAATCAATTAATTTTCACTGATGATTTTTTCTGCAGTGTTATAAGGGCTGGACTCAAACCTAGGTCAAGTATATGACAAAGCAGTGTGCTAAGTTAGCTAATTTGCTGATCCTGTTTTCATTTTCCTCATTTTTAAAATTTTCTTAATTTTCATGGGGATTGAACCTGGAACTTTGAAGCATGAGAGTCTCTGCATAACCATTACACTATCTCCCCTGGATGCTTATTAAAATAAACTGAATAAGATGTATAAAAACAATCTCTTTCATCCTCTCTTCTGGTGCCACACCCCCCTCACGCGTGCCTGCTCAATTCATAAACGCCTGAAAGTGACTTATTTGACTGATTTACACTTTCTCTCTGAAGTTGCCAAGTGGCCTCCTCTGCTGGCGTCAGTTTCTCCCCAGTTTCTTCCCCTCCTAACCTCTGAGCACCTGGTATTTTGCACAGAGGATGCGGTGGCCCTGGGCAGTTGGAGGCAGAGAGGGGAAGGGAGTGAACCAGTGAACCGCCCCTAACCTTGGAAGGACCGAGTCCAGCCCTTACTGGCCTGGCTTCAGAAGACAGCTAGAGACTGGGGAGGAGAAACTTGGATCTGGCAGATTATTGCATCTGTCTGCAGACCCAGGGCTGTGTGCGAGGTGAGCGCTGGACCCTGCAGAGTGGCCCCCATGCGACATCCCACTCAAGATACGTGGGCTGCTGTGTACCCCAGTTAAAGGGGGTGTCAGCGACCAGCAAGGTTCCCTCCCAAGCACCATGGCTGGGCTGTACAGTTGCCTGAGGACCCCCGAGTAAGTGATGGGTGCAGTGAGATCCCCAGCTGTTCTCCACAAAGTGCAAGAACAAGGTGGGGGTGAGGAGCTCGGCCTGTGGATGTGAGGGTGGGCATCCAAGAGGGCATCAGCGACGCGGGACCTCTGGGGCTCTGGAGCTGCAGGCTGGAAGAGATGGCCTCGCGAGAGATGCGTGAGCATGGGCAAATGGTGGATGCTGACATGGTGGGGGCACTCCGGGTCATGCTTCTAGCAATTGGGGGCTGGGATGTGTTGGAGTTACAGCAGAAGTGCTTCCCCACTCTGCCCCTGATTTAGAAATTTTCTACCTGGCTCTCTTGAGTATTAGGAAGTGAGGGAGTAGGTTGGGCAGGCTGGAGGTATTCCTGATAAATGTGTGTGATTGTTGAAAGTTTTATTTTATGAGGGGGAGAAGGGAGAGTCACAGCACCAAAACTTCCATCAATGTGGTGGGGGCTGGACTTGAAGAGGGGTCACATACATGGCAACACAGCACACTATTGAAGTGAATTATTTTCTGGCCCTGTTATTTGTGGTGCCATCCTAGGACCCAGGAGTTGGTGTTTGGTCAAACTAACCAGCGACAAGGGATTGGTGGGTCTGGGTGGACTAACTCCAGACAGTAAGCATTTCCATAGAACTCGTGTCTCTGGTTCTTAGTGGCTAATCTGAGGGAGTGGTGATGGTGCTTGCCAGGCTCCAGGGCTCTTTGTGTTAGTCAGATTCCCCTACTCTAACAAGAGGTTCAGAAAGTGAGGCAGATATGCTAGGTGGCTCCCATTGATTGAAGAACCTCCTTGATGCCTGTTCCTTCAAAAAAAAAATCTAAACCACTGAGATTAGAGACCACACATGTTGCCCTTTAGTGAGTCCCAGCCACTGATATCCATGCTTTTTTTTTTTTTTTTCCACCAGGGTTATTACTGGGGCTCAGTGCTTGTAAGACTCCACCATTCCTAGTGGCCCCCTTTTTTTCCTTTGATAGATTGTGAGGGACAGATAGAGATGAACAGGGAATGAGAAGCAGAGAGAGTGAAATGGAGGATGTCATAGCACTGGTCCATTGTGAAGCATTGGACCATTCTTTCCTTCATGTGTTCCCATGTGGTGGTCTGGGGATTGAACCCAGGTCCTCACACATGGTAAAGTGTTCATTCTATGGGGATAGCTCACCTGTTGGACCCCTGTACATGATCCATCAATCTCTTTCTCTGACTCTCATTTACCTAGAATTTGCTATATTTGAAAAATATCTGCCTTAAAATATTTTATTCTTTCATTTCTTTATTTGGATAGAGATAGAGAAATCGAGAGAAATGTGGGGAAATAGAGAGGAAGATAGACAGATAGATACCTGCAACACTGCTTCACTGCTTGCAAAGCTTTTCCCCTGCAAGTGGGGGCTGGGTGCTTGAACCTGGGTCCTTGAGCATTGTAGTGTGAGCACTCAATGTGGTGCGGGGTGCACCACCACCTGGCTCCTCTTTGTTTTGTTTTAACTAGAGCACTGCTCAGCTCTGACTTATGGTAGTGCTAGGGATTGAACCTGGGATCTCACAGCCTCAGGCACAAAAGTCATTTGCAGAAGCATTGTGCTGTCTTTCCTGATCCCAGAATTTGCTTTTTTTAAAAAATTTATTTATTTACTTTTAACAGAGTTGGGGATAAGTTGACATGGAAGGGGGAGATGAGAGAGAGAGAGAGAGAGAGAGAGAGAGGGAGAGATACAGCACTAAAACTCCTCCTGTAGGTGGGAACTGATGGCTTGAACCTGCGTCCTTGTGCACTGTAATGTGTGCACTCAACCAAGTGTGCCACCAACCAACCCTAGAAATTTGCTATTATAAAACTTTTTTTTAATTTCAAAAGGAATAGGAACATTGAGAGAGAGAAAGGCCAGAACAACTTTCTGGCAACAGAAATTGAACTCAAAACTCCGTATTTGCAAGTCCAGAACTCTACGGCTACACCACCTTCCAGACTACCCTCATCTGCTCTTTTGATCCCTAGGCAATCAGATGCTGGAGGAGCGTTTTTAGCCCTACAGCGGCCTCTAGTGGCCGATGTCTCAAATTCTCTCCCCATCTCATCTACAAACTGTTCTCCAAAACTGGAGGTTTACCTGTTACCGGGGATTAATGATACACATGAAACCTGGCCCTATGTGAACTTCCGGTAAGGGTAAGTGGAAAGAAGAAAAGCACCAGAAATACACAGCTTCCCCTGATGAGCCTGCTCGTTCAGCCTAACTTCCACTCTTGCCTGCAGTTACGCGTTTCACGCCATCATTAGCAATCACCATGGCTCTTCTCTTGCTTTTCCCTTTCTCTTCTTCCCTGTTCTTTTTTTTTTTTCTTACAGTTTTCTTTCCATTTATAGGCACTCTGAGGCACTTGCAAAGTCAAGACTCCACCAGAGGGAGACACTGTCCCAGGTCTGCCGAAGGTCAGGCCAACAAGTTCTTGAATAAACTACTTGTCATCTTAGCCAGTTTACCACGAGCTTGTCTCTTTGGGTGACTTAAATCTCTATTAAAATTCGCATCAGAAGGAATGGTTTTAAAAGCTTTTTAGAGGGCTGGATAAATAGCTCACTTGGATAGTGTACTGCTTCGTCATGTGCATGAATCAGGTTCGAGCCTAGCTCTCACAGCATTGAAGGAAGCTTTGGTGCTGTGGTCTTTTTCACGTCCTCTCTGTGCCTTCTCTGAAAAAAAAAATAATAATTTTAAAAAGATATTTCTGCATATATTTAGCTGACAGATTTTATCTGATCCCTTTAGCATCTTTCTAAGGAATGTTGCATTCGTTGTAGGGAGACTTAATTCCTTTGAGAATACTTGAAATATGTGGAAAATATATGTTGTTCCATCAACAGTTCCAAATTTCAGAATTTTATATGGGAATGTTTATACTAGTTTCTTCTGAGATATTTAAATGCCCATTTTCTACTGGACCAACATAAGCCTGTTGAGGGGATTCTTTCATCAATTTCTCAAGTAGCCTTTTCCCCCCTTTCTGTTGTTATTTCTGGAAATTTGTAGCAGAAATGAAGTGTGTAAGTGGTTTCTCCTGCCATTCCCTAATTGATGTTCTACTTGAGGATTCTTTTTGTGTTTTAAATTAATTTCTTAGCCTCTCTGCATAATTTCATGGTTACAGTTAATAGGTAGTAGTTTGAGGGAGTCATCATAGAATACATTATGGTCACTCATTTTTGGTGTCTTCAAGCTTTGTTGCTGTTTTAATTAGTCTTAGCTTTTCATGAAGTCTTCAGTTAGTGAAACTATCCATTAATTCAGTGGCCTGGGAGATGACGCAGTTGGTAAAGTGTTGAATTCTCAGGCATGAGGTCCTGAGTTCAATTCCTGACAGCACATGTACCAGAGTCATACTCTGGTTCTCTTTCTTTCTATCTCTCACTTTATATTTATTCATTCATTAATTTATTTTAGATGGAGAGAGAGAAAATGAGAGTTAAGTGGGGAGCTATGGAAGGAGGGAGGGAGGGGAGGGAGGGAGGGAGGGAGAGAGAGAGAGAGAGAGTCCTGCCGCACTGCTTCTCTGCTCCTGAAGCTTCTCCCTTGCAGGTGGGGACCAAGGGCTTGAACCTGAGTCCCTGAGCACTGTAACATGCACACTCAACCAGGTGTGCCATCAGCCACCACCCTGCCCCTCTCTTCTCTCACAAAATAAATAAATAAATAAATAAATCCTTTAATAAATAAAGTTATCTTATTCAATGCCAGAGGCCACCATGAGTTTCAGGGCCAAGTGGAATTATTGAAAAGATCTGCCCTTTGATCACCTCACATGCACATGCTAACTAGAACCTGAAGTTTTTCAGCAAGAACTGTGGAGGGCAACTTATTCTCCCTGGCAGGGACTTGGTAATGTCTGAAGGTATCTGGCAACATCCTGAGACACCTGCAGTTGCTAAAACTAAAGGGATGGCGCGCTGCTGACATCTAGTGTCACATTCTAGAGAGCACAGGCAGAACTACCGCACAAAGAACTTCCCAACCCCTATTGTCAATAGGGGAAAGATTGAGAAGTCTTGCCTTGTGGCTAAGGAGGTGACGGTGGATTAAGCACTGGACCTTCAACATGACATCCTCTTGAGTTGATCCTTGGCATTTCGTGTATCAGATTCTCTCTCTCTCTCTCTCTCTCTCTCTCTCTCATAAATCTAAACAAGAGAGAAAAATCTTGCCTTAAACTAATTCCTTTTTTTTTTTTTTTTTTTTTTTTTTGTCCAGAGCACTGCTCAGCTCTGGTTTAGGGTGGTGTGGGGGAATTGAATTTGGGACTTTGAGTCTCAGGTATGAGAGTCTCTTTGCATAACCATTATACTATCTACCCCCTGCCTGACTAATGACTATTTACCAAGGTAGAAGTCTAGTGCCTAGACCCGTATTGTGTAATGGAAGCTTCTCTGGTGATGGAAGTTTCTTTAGATATTTTGTCCAATTGTAGTCTGACTCTGAGGAGGGTCTGCCAATCTGGAGACAAAAGACAGGCTCAGGAATTCATTCCCACCCCCTTCCTTTCTAGGTAGAAGGGCCAGGGGCTTGTGGTGGGAAGATCTGGGTCCTGGTTTGTTAGTTTGCTTCATTTTGCTTTTTTTGTTTGTTTGTTTTCTTTTTAAAATTTTTTTATTTAGGAGGCCAAGTGGTGGTGCATATGTTTAAGCACACATTACAGTGGGTAGTAAATATTTTACTTATTATTGGATAGAGACAGAAATTGAGAGGGGGCAAGAGATAAGGAGGTGAGAGACAGACACACCTGCAGCTCTGCTTCACCACTTGTGAAACTTCCCCCCTGCAGGTGGGGACCATGGGTTTGAACTTGGGCCTTTGTGCACGGTAATGTGTGTGCTTAACCAGTTGCACCACTACCTGGCTCTGTCATTTTAAAAAAATATTTCATTTATTTACTTTTGGATAGAGACAGAGAGAAATTGAGAGGAAAGGAGGAGATAGAGAGGGAGAGACAGCAGCAGCACTGCTTCACCACTCATGAAGCTTCCCTCCCCAAAGGTGGGGCACAGGGGCTTGAACCCAGGTCTTTGAGAATAGTAATGTGTGCACTCTACTGGATGAACCACCACCTTGCCTTGGGTCCTGACTTTCTGACCCTCTTCTATCTTCAGTAATACAAAGAGCACTGATTACCAGCTGGTGTGGCTTGAGGAAAAAGGTATTCTAATTTCAGATTGCAATAAAATAAACGTTCCTCCCTTTTTTTAAAAAAGAGCTGTGTGACAGAAATTGGCTTGTGTGGCAACAGGCAGAAGTGGGCTTTTTCCTGTGTCTCTGGGATCAGAGGGTCCTAGGTTTGTGTTCACAGGCTGCCACTTCCTAGCTTTCTTGAATATTTGTCTAATTCTTCTAAACCTCAGTCTTGTGATCTATAAAATAGGATAGTAAAAGGACCTACACTTGACAAGACTGTGGGTAGCTGATGAAGTGCTGTAAGTGTAATAAAGCAGGAGGTTCAATGGGCTTCTGAGAGCTGTCAGTAATGACTGCTAGAGATGTGTAATCAGTTATAGCAATGGTCAACATGTGAATGGAGCTTCTGCAAGGCTTACAAACAAGGCCTCCATTGAGGTATTGTTTATTTATTTAAATTTTCTTTTTTTTTAGAATGAAAACTAGGTTTTAATTTTTTAAATTTCTTTATTGGTGGGATTAATGGTTTACAGTTGACAGTAAATACAATAGTTTGTACATGCATAACATTTCCACACAACAATACAACTCCCATTAGTCATCTCCCATCATGTTCCAGGACCTGAAAAGAGTTCTGCCAATATTTTCCTCTAAGTGTTTGTTTGATAGTTTCTCGTCTAATATCCAAGTCCTTGATCCACTTGGAATTTACTTTTGTGTTTGGTGAAATAAAGTGGTTCAGTTTCATTCTTCTGCACATTTCAGCCCATTTTTTCCCAACACCATTTGTTGAAGAGACTCTGCTTTCTCCATTTAATAGTCTGGACACCTTTGTCAAAGATTAGATGTCCATGGGTGTGGGGGTTCACTTTTGGGCTCTAAATTCTATTCCACTGGTTGGTGTGTCTATTTATGTTCCAGTACCAAGCAGCTGTGATCACAATGGTCTTGTAATACAATTTGAGATCTGGGAGTGTGATGCCTTCAGTTCTGTTCTTTTTTCTCAAGACAGTTTTGGCAATTCTAAGTCTTTTCTGGTTCCATATAAACATTTGTAGCTTTTGTTCTAGTCTCCAAAAAAATGTAGTTGGGACCTTGATGGAGATTGCACTAAATTTCTGTATGGTTCTGGGTAGTATATTCATTCTGATGATGTTAATTCTTCCAATCCATGAACACTTCTTTGTCTCTTTTTCTGTTTCCTTGAATAGTGACTCATAGTTTTCAGTATATAAGTCTTTCACTTCTTTGGTTAGGATTATTCCTAGATATTTCATTGTTTTTGTTGGTATTTATTTAAATCTTCATTTGTGATAGCATAGTGGTTTACAAGATGATAAGGTAACGAGGGTTTTGCTATTCTAGTCTGCACCCATCACCAGTGTTCTGTGTTGCCCTCCCCCTCAACAATAACCACCATAGTTTTCACAAAGTCTTAGAGACAGTTTGACTTCTTCTTTTCAAGTTCATATGGTTTAATTCTCTATATGCAAAATCATCCAGTAGTGGTCTTTTACTTCCTCCCTTGATTCACTAACATAAGCACCTGTAATTCTATCCTTTTTCTTTTGTCCCAAAGGATACAATATCAACTTATTTATTTATTTATTTAAAATTTCTTTAGTGGGGAATTAATGTTTTTACATTTGACAGTAAATACAATAGTTTATACATGCATAACATTTCCCAGTTTTCCATATAACAGTACAACCCCCACTAGGTCCTCTGTCATCCTTTTTGGACTAGTATTCTCACCCTCACCCACCCCAGAGTCTTTTACTTTGGTGCAATACAACAATTCCAGTTCAGGTTCTACTTGTGTTTTCTCTTCTGATCTTGTTTTTCAACTTCTGCCTGAGAATGAGATCATCCCATACTCATCTTTCTGTTTCTGATTTATTTCACTTAACATGATTTTTTTCAAGCTCCATCCAAGATGGGCTGAAAACAGTGTAGTCACCGTTTTTAATAATTGAGTAGTATTCCATTGTGTATATATACCACAACTTGCTCAGCCACTCATCTGTTGAATATCAACTTTTAAAAATTGCAAGCAGTATCCCATTGAATATATAATGAATATATTCCATAGCTTCTTTATCCAGTCATCTGTCAGTGGGCATTTGGGTAGTTACTGCCTACTACTCCATATACTATAGTGGATGTGTCTGTTGTTGCTCCTGAGATCCTGGGTTCTGAGGTGTCCGAGGATTATAAAAAGATAGCCTCTGACACGTCTCAACCAGTCTAAGAGAGGTCTGGAGTGGACACACCAGCATATTTACTGAGTGTGACCCTGAACAGACATTTCTCACTATATTTATTGGCAGAAGTCTGCATTACATCAGGACATGGAAAAAAAGCCATCAAAAACATATCTGCAAAGGTACACAACTTAGGACAGTTAATGCTGAACCATCACAGCATACTTGCTTAGCCCTCCAACTATGCAGGAGACACATATTATGTCCGTATCACGCATTTCATAGTTTGAGAGGGGCAGCAGTAATGCCATAGAATGCAGCTTAGAGGTTTTCTTTTTTTTTTTTTTTTGTCTTCAGGAGCCTGTTGACCCAACTGCTTGTGTCATCCACCAGATGCCCTTCGGAGAACAAGCCTTGTAACCAGAGGGGAACATGAGTGACTGCAGGTGGTCAAGCATTCTTTTTGTTCTATACATAGCTCTTGAGTAATTGAAGAAATAGTACAGCAGAAAACAAGCTTGTGTCAATAAATAACAGGCATGATAATTCAGGGTTTTCTGACATCAAGTAATAAGCATCAGGAAATCAGGGGGTCTCCAACTGGATGCCAAGTGCTTTATATGAATTTGTTTACCAATTTGTGAGAGCAGAGCCCTTCTTACTCTCTTTTCAAAAGTTGTTCTGAACTCTTTTTTATTATGTTTTAATTAATTTATTTATAAAATAGAAACACTGACAAACCATAGGATAAGAGCAGTACAATTCCCACCACCAGAACTCCATATTCTGTCCCCTCCCTTGATAGCTTTCCTATTCTTTAACCCTCTGGGAGTATGGACCCAAGGTCATTATGGGATGCAGAAGGTGGGAGGTCTGGCTTCTGTAATTGCTTCCCTGCTGAACATGGGCACTGACAGGTCAATCCATACTCCCTGCTTGTCTGTCTCTTTCCCTAGTGGGGCAGAGCTCTGAGGAAGCAGAGATCTAGGACACATTGGTGGGGTCATCCAGGAAAGTTCGGTTGGCATCATGGTAGCATCTGGAACCTGGTGGCTGAACTCTTCCTAGTGTATAGTAGGCATTCAAAAAGTTAAGTGAGTCCTTACAGCTTGTTGAACAAACTGCTCTTGGCTCCACTTGACAGGTGAGATATTGAAGGTTTTCAACAGTTCAATGACTTGTGAAAGATCACATACTGGTAATTGACAAGGGCCAGGATTCAAACCTGGATTTGTCCAACTTCATAGTGTAGGCTTTTATAATCTCATTATGCTTATCTCAGAAGGCCAAAGTGTTAGCTCTCTGCAACAAAGGAAGTGTCAGAAACTACCAAATCAGAGGACTAAGAACTGCACCATCCCTAAGTCCCAGGGAGAACTATGGTGATTATCCGTGGGGTAGGGGTGCATAGAACTTTGGTGGTGTGAGTAGTGTGGAACTATACCCTTATTATATTAGAGTCTTATAGATAACTATTGAATCCCTAATAGAAATAATTCAAAAACTGCAAAAAGTAAACACTAGGGGGTTGAACAGTGGTACATTCGATTGAGTGCCAATGTTATAACAAGGACCTGAGTTCAAGCCCCTGAGGGAAAGCTTTACAAGTAGTGAAGCAGTGATACAGATGTCCTCTTTCTCTTTGCCTCTTTGTCTTCCATTTCCATTTCAATTTCTCTCTGTCTCTATCAACTGAATAAATAAGTACACACTAGTGAGACATCTAGACCTACATCATCTCACCTACTTCATCTCCCATCTCCCAAATTCTAACCTTAGATAGATTCATGTAGATAAGGAAATAGAGGCACTAAGAATCTGTATGCCCAAGGTTCAAGCACCATCTTGGTCAGGATCATCACTAGTCTGAAGTTCAAATCCTCAAAGGACACACAACCTGATAGGAAGAGGAAGACTTTTGTCTTCTGGGGACAAGGGCTAGGTGGGAAACAAATTAACAAAGTGCCTGGAATGCTCAATGCCATTTGACATATTTTTTTAAAGGACAAACAAAATGTTTCACTCATATAATCTGAACATTTGGCACTGTAGTCCTTGTTACAAATTATACAGAGTAGAACAACCCAATTAAGTCCGTTATCTATTATAGCATGCAAGGGGGATGTTCAAAATGAGGAACAGAGGCAAGATAGGAAAAAAAGAAAAGATAGAAATGTGGGAAAATATAGATATGAATAAGAAAAGAGTAACAGATAGTGAGCACTGTCTGTCAGGAGAGCTTGCTACTACAGAAAGGCAAAACCCTGTTGCAGTTTCCCATCAGCAAGGCTATTGTTTAACTTCTACTTACTGTTCTGAAGGCCTCAAGGGCCAAAGACCAATCCATTCTGTATCCTGTAGGCCTTTTTACTTCTCCCTTCCCCATTGCATTTTCTTACAAGCACCACGAGTCTGATAAAACAGAGAAAAGTAAGACAAAGGAAGACTTTTCTTTTTAAAAAATGTTTATTATCTTTATTTATTGGACAGAGACAACTAGAAATGAAGAGGAAAGGAGGAGATATAGCGGGAAAGGGACAAAGAGATACCCATAGTACTGCTTTATCACTCATAAAGTTTACCTTCTGCAGGTAGGGACCAGGGGCTTGAACCCGGGTCTTCTAGCACTGTAACATGTGCGTTCAACCAGGTGCACCACCACCTGGTCTCAAAGAAGATTGTTTTTTCTTTCATTTTTATTTATAAAAAGAAAACACTGACAAAAAGCATAGGACAAGAGGGGTACAACTCCACACAATTCCCACCACCAGAACTCCATATCACATTCCCTTCCCTGATAGCTTTCCTATTCTTTATCCCTCTGGGAGATTGGACCAAGGATCGTTATGGGGTGCAGACAGTGGAAGGTCTGGCTTCTGTAATTGCTTCCCTACTGAATATGGGCATTGACAGGCCGATCCATACTCCCAGCTTGTCTCTCTTTGAGGTGGTTCACTTTCTAACAAGGTCAGAAAACCTAGATATAGACCAGATCCCATGAGATAGGGTATATGTTCATATGTATCCATAAATTAGGGCAAAATATATAACTGAAAGCAAAAGTACACAATAGCCTGCAGTGAGTCAGTATATACAGCAAGCAAGTAGAAAGACCTAAAAAGACATCACAAAGTTCCTGATGAAATAGTGTCTACTTAGACTTAGATACCCTCCTCACCAACTTCCTATTATCCTTCCCTCACTCACTTAAAGCTAACCTTATCAAAGTAAAGACAGCAAAAACTGAATAAGGTCAAGAGACCGGCATAATTTAACCATGACTCTTTAGTCACTATCAGGCTGCCCCATCAGCTGGGGCCCTATTCGGGGAGTCCTGAGATTCCCAAACAGACATAATGGGCCTAGACCTCTCTCCATTGTTACTGGTCATCTCTATCAGGAACTACACAATGGACCCCTTTGTGGGCCCCACAGGACCTTGCCCTCAACGTAGATCAATAATGGTCTAGAGAATGTTCCATCGTTTGAAGGGAGGCTGGACAACATACTCTATGTTCCACCTGAGGAAGATGGGTCCTGAAATTGGGGCAGCTTGGAATGTTCCTTCTCATGACCACAGAATGTGAGCTCAGATCTACAGGGAAGATTGTTTTAAGACAGATGGAGTATTCTGGAAGCTCAGGCATGCCTGTCTGTTTACATAGTGAGCAGAGCCCTGGAGATGAGGCAGGGCAAGTCTACTCTCTTGAGTTGGCATTAAGTACACACACAGAGGTTTCTACTGGCCATCATTATCTCTTTGGAGGAGTTTCCAGAAGCTCTGAGGAAATGAGTTGGGGAACTTTCCCTGTTACCTCTATCTCCTATTTTTGAAATATGCCACTTTCTTTTTTTTTTTTTTTAGTGGTTATTTTTTGAAATTTTATTTAATTTATTTTTTATTAGCAATTCAATATTGATTTACAAAATTACATGTCAATAGGGGTATAATTCCACACCTTTTCAACCACTAGAGTTCTGAATCCCAAGTCCCTCCATTGCAAACCACTGCAGTTCTCCAAAGGTTGCAGACATGGGCTAACTGTCATCTCTACAACTATCTGTCTATATTTGTACATAATTGCCCCTTTTTTTCTTCCAGGTCCAGTTCTCTCTTCCCCTCCAAGCCACATATCACCCTATCACTACACCCACATATCTCTCCCCTTTTTGTCCCATCTTCTGGGGCATGATGGAGCTGGAGTTTACAGTCCTCTTATCCTCTCCCTCCTATATTATTTCTTTCCCTTGGGAATATGGATCAACGTTGTTTTTGAGAAGCAGAAGGTGGGAGTTCTGGCTTCTGTAATCGCTTCTCTGCTGGAATTGGGCATTGTCTGGACAATCCATACCCCTAGCCTGTTTCTTTCTGTCTTTACCTATTGGGGTAGGGCTCTGGAGAGGTGAGGTTCCAGGACATATTGGTGAGGTCATCCATCCAGAAAAGTCAGGGTGGAGTCATGGTCGACTCTGCAACCTGATGTCTGGACAGTGGCAAGACATAAAAAGTGAGACAAAATGGTTAATAAACAGGAATCAGAAAGTAGGGACAAAGCAGATGAGATTAGGAATCTTATGTTGGACGAAAGCTCGGAAATCCACTTTAGGCATGTTTCTAGGGGCCCACGACTATGGTAGTTTTTGCTTGAGTTTGACAGCTAGCCTGAAGTTGGATAAGAATATTGTCTATGTGACCTCTACATCCCTGTAGGTCCAAACTTGCATTCTGTGGTCATGAATAGGAACATTCCAAGTTGCACCAGTTTCAGGACCCATCTTCCTCAGGTGGTAGATAGAGTATGTTATCCAACCCCTCTTCAGAGGATGGAACAGTCTCTACCTTTGTTGATCCAAGGTCCTATGGGGGTCCCCAAAGGGGTCCATTATGTTGTTCCTGATGGAGATGATCAGTGACAATGGAAAGAGGGATCTATTTGATGTCTAGGCCCATCATGTCTGTGTGGGAATCCCAGGACACCCCCCCCAGTAGGGCCCCAGATGATGGGGTGGCCACTATCTGGCCCCCTGTTTCTCTTTCTAGCCAAGAAAAAAGCCTACTCAGCAGTGAAGCCCCAGTGATGACATAGAAACCAAGTTTACTTTGCCTGTTTGGGGAAGGGACCACCACTTGCCACCTTCAGCAAAGGGCTCCTCCTCAAGGCAATGGCTCTCTCCTTTTATAGGCTGTTCAGAAGGAAGATTCTGGCCTGTTTAAGTTCAAGGATGCCGAATAAATTTCCAGTGTCCTCATTCTCATTGTTGTCTTTCTTTGCCCTTGAAGTGGCTACTCTCATGGGACAGCTGAAACAGTTACCTTCTTTAAAGCCACTGTGGTCATGCTGGAGGCTAAAGTATGGATGGGGTAGGGGTGAGGTGAGGTTATTGGGGGCTGGGGGTGGGTGGGAAGGGAGGGTTGAGTGCTGTGCCCTGGGCTAAAGAGGAGAAGGGATAAGGCCTCCTCTCTCAGTTCTTGGCCATTCAGATCTTTCCCTCCTTCCCTATAAGCTGCTTCCTTGCCTGGTCCAACTCCAGGTCCTCTCTCATTTTCTCTCTCCCTCATCCTCCCTCTCTCTCTCTCTCTCTCTCTCTCTCTCTCTCTCTCTCTCTCTGTCTCCTTCTCCCTCTGTTTCCCCCCCCTCCATTCCCCCTCTCTCTCCCTCTCCCTTCCTCTCTCCCTCTTCCTCTTCCCCTCCCCTCCCCTTCTCCTCTTCTCTCTCTCTCTGTCTCTCTTTCTCTTCTCTTTCTTCTCTCTCCCTCCTTCCTTCTCTCCCATCTTGGGATTCCATTCAGCCTCAGGCACTGAGGCCTACATTTTCCACCTCTTTAGTCTTCCTTTCCCTGGAGTCCACTCCCTGTGGTCCAATAGCATTGTTCCAGAAGCTTCGTTTCTAGGCACTGCATTGGAAGAGATACAAAGAT
Organism: Erinaceus europaeus; assembly: GCF_950295315.1. NCBI lineage: Eukaryota > Metazoa > Chordata > Mammalia > Eulipotyphla > Erinaceidae > Erinaceus > Erinaceus europaeus. Next base: position 42,711,398 of record NC_080185.1, read on the forward strand.
CAGCTATGAGAATAGAGTTGCTCCTGGGCGAAAAAGGGTGCTAGTGAACCAGGTGCCATCCATGCTTTAGTGCCCAAAGCCCATCACACCAGGCCACCATCTTCAATATATATGTATAATCTCACCTCTCCTATCCCCATGGTAAGTGTCCACAAGACACTCTGTCCACCAACTTAGGTCTTTTTGCAACACCATATACCAGGATACCAGCACCCCTCTGTCCTATCTCTTTCCCTCCTTTCCCGGAGTTCCTTGCTTTGGTGCAAAACATCACACTCAGTCCCAGTTTCACCTTATGCTTTTCCTAACTGATGTCATCTCCTTCGCTGTATCTTGGATAGAGTTTTGGAGTTGTCATGTTGAATGTGATCAGCCAGAAAGAAAAAGACAAAGATTTTTTTAAAAATTTGTACTGCTCTGCCAATGATCTTAAGAAAAAAATCCCTCACTTAACATGATTCCTTTTAGCTCCATCCAAGGTGGGTCAGAGAAAGTGGGCTCATTATTCTTAATAGATGAGTAGTACTCCATTTAATCTCTCCCTCTCTCTCTCTCTCTCCCTCTCTCTCTCTCTCTCTCTCTCTCTCTATATATATATATATATATATATATATATATATATATATATATATATCACAACTTTCTCAGCCATTCATCTGTTGTTGGGCACCTCAGTTGCTTCCAGGTTTTGGCTATTACAAATTGTGCTGCTATGAACATAGGTGTACTTATGTCATTTTGGATGGGTGTGATTGAGTCCTTAGGATATATCCCTAACCTGGTCAGTGACTCACCTGGTTAAGCATATATATTACCATGCTCAAACACCCGGGTTCAAGCCCCTGGTCAGAAGTAGTGAAGCAAGTCTGCAGGTATCTGTCTTGCTATCTCCCTCTCTATCTCTTCCTCCTTTCTCAATTTCTGTTTGTCCTATAAAAATACTAGAGAAAAAAGAAAGAAAGGAAGGAAGGAAGGAAGGAAGGAAGGAAGGAAGGAAGGAAGAAAGAAAGAAATGACTGCCAGGAGTGGTGGATTCATAGTGCTGGCACCAAGCTCCAGTAATAACCCTGGTGACAAAAACAAACAAAACACACCACACACTCAGCCCTTGGTGATCCTGGTGACAAGTAATTGAATGTTAATTCTTCTCCCTTTTCTGGAAGGCTGCAGAGAGGCTTCTGTTGAGGAAACAGATTAAGAGACCGAGAGGAATTACTGGTGAAAGGACTGGCAATAGCCAGGATTGGCGTCCACTGGGACCTGGGGACAGATTCCGACTCTGTCATTCATTAGCCACATGACCTTAGACATGACCAAACATATTGCCTGTGCTCATGAAATTTTGTCTGAAATGTATTTATATATTGAGACAGAACATCTTTAGAATGGGAGATTATGATTGATTTGTTGCCCTTTTTTATTGTTGTTGTATTTACTATTGTTGTTACTGTTGATGTCTTCATTGCTAGATAGAACAGAGAGAAATGGAGAGAGGAGAACACAGAAATGGAGAGAGAAAGACAGATACCTGCAGACCCGCTTCACCACCTGTGAAGCGACTCCCCTGCAGGTGGGGAGCCGGGGGCTCGAACGGGGATCTTTACGCTGGTCCTTGCACTTGAGAATTGATTTGAAAGGGGGGTTACAGCAGTAAAGGATTACAGCACTTGCCAGCAGAAATAGAATCTAATCTGGTAGAATATAATACCAATGGTAGAGTATCTTGCATGTGTGAGGCTCTGGGCTTATTCCCAGAACCACATGAGAGAAGCAAGAGCAATGCCATGGATGTTGGAGGGGTGCTTCCTCTCCTCTCCCCTCCTCTCCCTTCCCCTCCCTTCCCCTCCCTTCCCCTCCCTTCCCCTCCCCTCTTCCCTCCTCCCTCCTCTCCTCCTCCTCCTCATCCTTCTTCTTCTTATTATTTCTTTCTCTCTCTCTCTCTCTCATAAAAATAAAGCACAGCTGATGTATTATACCAGCGTAAAGGACTCTAGGGGTCAGGTCCTAATGGAGGAGAACCTAGGTGGAGGGGTGTGAATGTGTTGATACATTTTTGTGCATGTATCAACAACTGTATTTATTGTTGACTTTAATGCAAACTATCAACTCCCCAGTAAAAAATAAACAAAGTAGTTCCCTGCAGATAGGGACTGAGGGCTTGCACATGATAATGTGTTTACTCTACCAGGTGCACCTTTACCTGGCCCCTATTTTACTTAGTACATATGAGATAGAGATTCACAGGATGCTGAGGGGAGGAAGGAAAAGAGAGAGAGAGAGAGAGAGAGAGAGAGAGAGAGAGAGAGAGAGAGAGAGAACCACTCTAGTACATGACGTGCCAAGGATCACACTGAGATCCTCAGGCCTGAAAGTCTGATGCTTTACCAGTTGAACTATTGTCCGGGCTTCTCCCTGCTCTCTTTGATGGTCCTCAGAGTGGGCCATTTTTATATACTACTCATGGACTCTGGAGTCAAACTGCCTTGGTTCTCATTGTGCCTTTCCCCTGTGCTTGTGTGTGAGCTGAATCACTTACCCTTTCAGTCTCCTCATCAACAAAATGGAGGGGGGGATTTGGGAGTGACCTTGAGATCTTATCTCACAGGCTTGCTCTAAGAATTCAGTGAGATAATGCATGCAAAGCACTTGTCTGTTCAGATGCATCCAGTAGATATTAACTGTTTCATTTTGGCATTGCTCCCATGAACCTAGAAGAGATCTGAACACACATGCATATGTCAGAAGACTTTGGAGGGGGTATTGAAAAGAGACATCCAGGGGACTGTGAGGTGGTGCACATGGTTGAGTATACACATCACCATGGACAAGGAGCTAGGTTCCAGCCCCTGCTCCTCACCTGCAAGAAGAAAACTTCACAAGTGGTGAAGCAGATCTGCAGGTTTCTCTCCCTCTCCCTCTCCCTCTCTGTCTCCTTCTCCCCTTTCAATTTATCTCTGTCTTATCACATTAAAAAAAGAAGAAGGGGGAGTAGGAGATGGATAAAGAGAAAGAGAAGGAGAAGAAGGAGAAGGAGGAGAAGAAAAAGAAAGAGAAAATGGAGACCAGGAACAATGGATTCATAGAGCTAGAATTGAGCACCAGAGGTAACCCTGGTGAGGAAGGAAACCAAACCAAACACCCCTCCCCCCCAAGAATAATAAACCCATCCAGAGAAAGAATGTTCTGACTGTGTATCCTGGTTAATTTAATTAATTAATTTATTTTTGGGCTTCACGCTTTTATTGGGGGAGGGGGCCTTCCTGGGGTCCACGAAGGCGCTCACAGATTCTTCAGCCACTCCAGGCTGCGGCCCTGGGGGTCTTGAGGGTGGCTGGGCATGTTAGGTATGTTCCCGTCATCCCAGAGGGGCACTGAGTAGGTGTAGGGCATGACCTACTTGATCATCACAGAGTACTTGGTGTAGGGGTTGACCATCTGGGCTACTATGGTAAGGCCCCCAATGGCAAAGGAGGCTCCCAGACCCAGCTGTCCTTGAGGAAGGTGGAGACTCTCTACGCCATCTTGCTCGTGGCCTTTTATTTGGTTAATTTTATTTATTTATTTATTTATTTATTTATTTATAGTAAATTCTTAAAAATTTTTTGTCTTTATTTATTTATTGGATAGGAACAAAAATTGAGAGGGAAGGAGCTATAGAGAGGGAGAGAGAGACAGAGAGACACCTGCAACACTGCTTCACCACTGGCAAAGCTTTTCCCCTCCAGGTAGGGACCTGGGGCTCAAACCTGAGTCCTTGTACTTTGTAACATGTGTGCTTAAACAGGTGCACTACCACCCGCCCCCCTGTGTGTATCCTGGTTTAGGGTGAAGGTGGTATTGTTAGGATTGTCCCACCAGCTCACAACATGTTAGGAGTACAGAGTCACAATTCCATCTATTTTCCCCCCATTATTTTAATTTTATTTATTACTTTGATTTGATAGAGATTGAGAGGGAAGATACCTGCAGCACTGTTTCACTGCTCATGAAGCTTACTTCCCCTCAAGCCCATGGGCTTGAACCTGGGTCCTTGTACATAGCAATCTGTGCATTCTACCCAGTGCACCACTACCCAGCCCCCTCACCCTTACATCTTAATTTTTTTTTATTTTACAGTGATGTGGGGAATTGAAGCTGAGAATTCAGAGCCCCAAACATGAGATTCTGTCTGCAGAACCATTATGCTGTCTCAATCTGATTCCAGTGCCAGGTATTTTAGGCCACATGGGAAAAGAGAACAGTGTTATGATTGGAGTGAGAAGAGCTTAAGGGGCCGTAGAACTTTTGGATAACTGCCCCCAACTCTATGTACATAAAAAGCCTCTTTGCCTGGCTGCAGAACTGTTTGTGGGGAGAGGGTTAAGGAGCTCTGAGATCTGGAAGGTTCTTAGCTGTCACCTTGACTGAGAATGGCTAGGATCCTCAGATTCTTATTTCAGAGAGCAGTTGCCCATTGGGGACAACGATATCATACCTTCTTGTGCTTGTTCCCCATTGGAGGCCTATCATAGTTCACCTGTGGGCCCTGGATCCCATCTCAAAGCTGGGAGAACAAAGGCAACTCTTCAGAATCACAGGGTGACACTGAAAATGCCTCCACCCCACCCCCACCTCAGGAGGAACTCATAAAGTTACAAGTTGCCTGCACAAAAGGCACAGGTCTTTCCAGCTCCAGATGGGAGTACATCCTTATCTCTCTGCTTCCTCTATTTGTTTATTTGCTTACTTACTTATTTATTTAATTTCCTCTGTCTCTTATCTTAGAGAATAACTCTTCGATGCCACCTTTTCTTGACATTTCTGTCCCAGCACGCAGGTCTCAGCATGTCACGCAGCTTTTTGCTCCCCTGACACCAAGAATCCCACCCCATTTTCTTCCTCTTTTGTACCCAACTTGGAGATCTCTTGGCCCCACTCCAACTGATGTGTTCCTGACCACTGCTAGCCTTTGACACGTCCTGCTTGGCATGGACTCGAGAGACCATGGTGTTTCAGTCCTGAGCTGTTGGCACCCAACACACTTAAAGCTGTGAAACCTATCTTCAAGGATCTTCAACTCAACTCTTTGGTTTTCATCCCCCAGGGTCCTCTAGCTTCCTGCTCTCCTAGTTGGTACTCTAATTAGCTGGACACCCTATCAGCCAAGGGACCTCTAGACACAATATAAGTGTTTAGTGAGCCATTCTGAGAGAAGTCTACTGACTTAAAAAATATCACAGAATCTTTCGAAGACATTGGGGTTCATAATGATGTGGTGAGCTAGTCCATTTGTTTTCTTTGTAATTTTAAAAATATTTGCTGATCTATTTATTTTGGATAGAGACAGAAAGAAATTGAGAGGGGAAAAGGAAGATAGAGAGGAAGAGAAACACCTGCAGACTTGCTTAATTGTTCTTGAAATATTCTCCCTGCAGGTGGGGGGGAGATCGGGGACTTGAACCCAGGTCCTTGTGTACTGTAATGTGTGTGCTCAAAGAAGTGCACTACCATCTGGCCCCCATGTTAGCCTATTACTAGCTCCTGTGGCAGACAATTTATTGCTTTTTTATTTATTTTTAAATTTTCTTAGTGCTTTAGTATTGATTTACAAAATTGCAAGATAACAGGGGTACAACTCCGCACTGTTCCCACTGCCCGAGTTCTGAAATCCCAGTCTCTCCATTGTAAGCCATAGCAGTTCTCTTAAGGTTTCAGATAAGGGTTAACTATTATTTCTACACCTGTCTATACTTGTATATATTTGCTTTCCCCCACCCCATAGTCCCATCTTCTCTATCATTCTAATTCACACATATACCTATTACTGCATCCAAATGTCCCTCCCTTTTTCCTCTTCTTTCTTTCTTTCTTTCTTTCTTTTTTTTATTGCTGCAGTTATTATTGTTGTTGTTAATGATGTCGTCATTGTTAGATAGGACACAAGAAATGGAGAGAAAGGAGGGGAAGACAGAGAGGGGGAGAGAAAGATAGACACCTGCAGACCTGCTTAATCGCCTGTGAAGTGACTCCCCTGCAAGTGGGGAGTTGGGGGCTCAAACTGGGATCCTTATGCCGATCCTTATGCTGGTCCTTACGCCAATCCTTATGCTCTAACTGGGATCCTTATGCCGGTCCTTAACTGGGATCGTGCCATGTGCACATAACCCACTGCACTATCTCTTGATTCCCTTTCTTCTTCTTCCTTTGGATCCTGATGGAGTTGGAGTTCAGAGCCCTCTGGTCATTTTCCCCTTATCGTTTTTCCTCTACTGGGAGTATGCATCAAAATTCTTTTTGGGGTGCAGGAGCTGGGAGTTCTGGCTTCTGTAATTGCTTCTCTGCTGGACATGGGCACTGCAGGTTGGTCAATCCATACCCTCAGCCTGTTTTTATCTTTTTCTATTGGGGTAGGACTCTTGAGAGGTGAGATTCTGGGACACTTTGGTGAGGTCATCTTCTCAGGGAAGTCAGGATGGAATCAGGATAAAAAAGTGTCTGCAACTTTGTGTCTGGAAGGTTGCAGGACATATAGTGAGACAAAGTGGTTAATGAACAGGAACCAAAAAGTAGGAACAGAGTAGATGATAATAGAGATCTTAGGGTGTAAAGAAGCGAGGAAATCCATTTTAGGCAAATTCCTAGGGGGCCCATGACTATTGTTTTTGCTTGAGTTTGATAGTTGACATGGAGTTGGACAAAAATATTGTCTGAGAAGATGGTGTCAGAGTAGAGAAAAGGGCTAGAAAGTTGAATTAGGGCAGAGAATAGCTCCCAATCTCCCAATGTATGAATTAAATTATCTGTTTGCCCTATCCACCTGACCCAAGGCCTATCTTTCTTTCTTTTTATCACAGGAGCCCAGTGTAACCTCTGAGTCCCTGCCAGTCTGAGCTCACAGTTCATGGCCTCAGCTGGGAACACTGCAAGCTGCACTCCCTTCAGGAACAGTCTTCCTTGAATGGCAGGGCAGGATGACTCAGCCTCCCTTCAGAGACTGGGGCAGTCCCTACCAATGATGCTTTACAGTGAGAGCAAGGTCCTGGGAAGGCCTGCAAGAGGGCTTATGCTGATGATGATCCCAATGGAAGTGACCAGTGATGGTGGAGAGAGGACTCTATTAGAGGTCTAGGCCCATCATATTTGTGTGAGAATCCAAGGATGATGGGGTGGTCTGGTATTGACCAGGAAGACTATTAGAAGACTAATAGAAGACTATTAGAAGACTAATAGAAGACTATTATTAAGTGAACTAGTCTCTAGCCCTTATCCAGCTTTTGTAGTCATCTTTTTATCTGAAAACCTTAGACTTTCTCCCAGTTGTGTAAGAATGGAGTGTCATTTGTTGTTCCCAACCAGAATTAGGTTTTGCGGGTCTGTCTTCTTTGGGCCTTTCTGATAGATTGCCAAGATACTTTGGTCTAAGGCAGATATTTCTTTTAGATCTAGCTGGGAGAACACCAGATTTAGAGATCCACTCAAAGCTCTGGCTTAAGTTGGCTCCGGGTATTGAGCTCAGGACTTCTGGATCAATACAACAATACAACCCTCACTAGGTCCTCCTCTGCCATCATGATCCAGGATCTTTAAAAGAAAATTTTAAAGAATATATTGGGAGTCGAGCGGTAGCTCAGCGGGTTAAGTGCAGGTGGTGTAAAGCTCAAGGACTGGTGTAAGTATCCTGGTTTGAGTCCCGGCTCCCCATCTGCAGGGGAATTGCTTCACAAGTGGTGAAGCAGGTCTGCAGGTGTCTTTCTCTCCTCCTCTCTGTCTTCCCCTCCACTCTCAATTTCTCTATGTCTTATCCAACAATGACAACATCAATACAATAATATTTATAACAATAAAACAACAAGGGCAACAAAATGGAATAAATAAAAATATATTTATTTTGGATAAAGACAAAGAGCAATTGAGAAGGAAAAGGAAGGTGTGTGTGTGTGGGAGAGAAACAGAAAAACAATTACCAAAAATCCTATCTCCTGCACCCCCAAAACAATTTTGATCCATACTTCCAGTGGAAGAGAAGTGATAGGAGGAAGAGGATAAGAGGACACTGAACTCCAGCTCCATCAGGACCTGGAGAGAGAATAAGAGTAAAAAAGGATATTTTGATGTACTAACAGGGTTATGTGTAGCTTGAAGGGGAAGAGAGGACTGGATTGAGAAGAAAAAAGGGGTAATTATGTACAAATATAGACAGTTGTAGAGATGATGGTTAACCCATGTCTATACCCTTGGGAGAACTCCAGCAGTTTGCAATGGAGAGCATGTGGATTCAGAACTCTGGAGGTGGGAATGGTATGTAATTTTACCTCTGTTGACATGAAATTTTGTAAATCAATATTAAATCACTAATAAAGTAAAAAAGGGGGGGAGAGCGAGAGAGTGAGCGAACGAGAGAGAGAGAGAGAGAGAGAGAGAGAGAGAGAGGGACCTGCAGCAGTGTTTTACAGTGTGTGAAGCTTCCCCATGCAGGTGATGACTGAGGGTTTGAACCTGGGCCCTTGCACAGTGCAATATGTTTGCTCAACCACCTTGTCCCTCCCGGTCTTTTTAAAGTTGAGGATCACCTTTCCCACCAATCCCTCTTTGCTACTGCAAACAACTTCCTCCCCCAAAGCACACCTGCAACTCCTTCACTTGTCCCTCCATAAAGGGTGCACCCAGCACCTTTTGCTGCTTGATGTCATGCAGGGCACTGATGATTTCTGGCTGTGCCAAATGTGGTCACTGTCTCTAAGGTGCTATCAACTGGCACAGGGGCACAAGTGTAAGGTCAAGGGCACAGGGTGGTTGGGTGGGCACCTCTGAAGTGGATTCCAAACAACCTGTGAGACTCTAAGGCCAATGTTCCCAGCTCAGCTCAGTGGACAGTTTGTGCAGAGTATTAAGCACAGTGAAAGACCAGTGTGTAGGGCTAGTGAAATAGCTCCCTTGGCTAGTTTGCTGCTTTGTCATGTTCACAACCCAGGGTCAAGGCTGGTTTTCACTAGATTGAAGGAAACTTCAGTGCTGTGGGTTCTTTTACTCTCTTGGGATGCTCCTGTCTGCTTGGGGCCCAGGGGTCAGGAAATACCAGATTTCAGAGAACCTTGGTGGTCAGCAACTTGGCTTGTAGCCTTGGCAGGACTGCTCATGGTCAGATCAGGATTGCAGAGAGCACACTGTGACTCCTGTCTTCATGCCAATGAGGTGACTGCAGGCTTTCTCATATTCACCGTTATTGCTGAGGCCATTTTTTTTTTTTTTTGCCTTTACTGTTTTTCCTTTCTTTTTTATTTTATGGGACAGAGAGAAATTGAGGGGTGGGGAGATAAAGAGGGAGAGAGGAAGAGAGACAGCTGCAGATCAGCTTTACAGCTCCTGAAGTGTCTCCCCTGCAGGTGGGAATGGGGGGCTCAAACCCAGGTCCTTGCTCATGGTAATGTGTGTGCTCAACTGGGTGTACTACTCCCTCACGATTGCTGCCTCCCCCCCATTTTAGTGGAACTAACAAGATGAAATGCATTCATTCAAGGAGGTAGCCCCAAGGCCGCTGCTGAACCCATGTCTGATTAGTGAGCCAGTTTCCTGCCAACTTCTACCGGCTGTACCATTGAGGCGGTGCAGTGCAGGGTACATTTTGTTCATCCAAGTATCACTCTAGGAGGAGAGCCTGGGGAGCAAAGCTCCAGGGTAGTTTTGCTTGTTTGCTTGCTTGTTTTGCCACCAGGGTTACTGCTGGGCCTCCATGCCTACATGACAACTCCAGTCCTCCCAGTAGCTATATGGCTATTTCCTCCTCCTCCTCTTCCTCTCCTTCTTCACTATTTCTCCTCCTCCTTTGTTGTTGTTCCCTCCTTCTTCCTTTTCTAAAGTGGCTTTCTTTTATTATATTTATTTATTTTCCCTTTTGTTGTCCTTGTTTTTCATTGTTGTTATAGTTATTATTGCTGTTGTTATTGATGTTGTTTGTTGTTGTTAGACAGAGAGAAATGGAGAGAGGAGGGGAAGACAGAGAGGGCTGAAGAGAAAAATAGGCACCTGCAGACCTGCTTCACTGCCTGTGAAGTGATTCCTGTGCAGGTGGGAAGCCAGGGGCTCGAACCGGGATCCTTACACTGGTCCTTGCGCTTCTCACCACGTGTGCTTAACCTGCTGCGCTACCGCCCGACTCCCTCCTCCTCCTCTTCCTCCTTCTTCTTTCTTTTCCTATTCCTCTTCCTTTCCTTCCCATCCCCCTTCTCCTCCTCCTGTCCTTCCCCCCTCCTTCTTTTCCTCCCCCTCCATCTTCCTCTCCTCTGCCTCCTTCTCCTTCATCATCTCCAACATCTTTTTCTTTTCCTTCTTCTCCTCCTTATTCTTCATTATTTCTTCCCTACCCCTCCTTTTCCTTCTTCACTATTTCTCCTCCCCTCCTCCTTTTCATCTTTTTGATATAGAGTGAGAACTACACACACACACACACACACACACACACACACACACACACGGGGAGAGAGAGAGAGAGAGAGAGAGAGAGAGAGAGAGAGAGAGAGAGAGAGAGAGAGAAACTGCTCCATGAAGCCTCCCCGCTCCCTGCAGGCTTTCTCATATGGTGGCTGGGGGCTCAAACCTAGGTCCTCGTGCATGGTAACATGTGCACTCTACTGGGTGAAATATCTCCCAGCCCTACAAAGCTGAATTTCATAAATCTAGCTGAGCAATCCTGGAGGTGTCATCTTGGCAAGAGTATTGGATTGGGAAGCATGAAGTTCTGAATTTGATCCAGGACATTACAAGGGCCCGAGTAAGGTTCTGGTTCCCTCTCCCTCTCCCTCTCCTCCTCCTTCTCTCTGTCATGTAAATTTAAAATTTAAAAAACAAGGAAAAATAAAACTAGGGTAACTGTAATAAAGATATATCCACATATATACATATATGTATACACACATATATATAACACATACATATATATAGAGAGAGGGAGAAAGAGATAGAGGGAGAGATATCACAGCACAAAAAAGTTTCTTTCAGTGTTGTAGGGGTTGGGCTTTATCCGGGGTTGAGCACATGGCAAGGCAGTTCACTAGCCAAGTGAGCTATTTCACTGGCCTCATTACTTACTTACTTAATTTAATAGAGACAGAGATATTGAGAGGGAAGTGGGAGATAGAATCCAGTGCCCCCAGTTGCCATTTTTCCTTTTTAAAAAATTCTTTTCAATAAGACAGAGAGAAATTGAGAGGAAAAGAAATAGAGAGACACCTGCAGCACTGTTTCATCATTTGTGAAGTGTCCCCCTTTGCAGGTGGGCTCTAGGGGCTTGAACCTGGTTCCTTGTGTTCGGTAACATGTGTGCTCTGCCTCATGTGCCACTGCCCGGTTCAACCCTCTTCCTATTAAATATTATTATTGCCTCCAAGGTTATTGCTGGGGCTTGGTGCTGGCACTACAAATACACTACTCCTGGTGGCAATTGTCTTCATTTTATTAGATAGGACAAAGAGAATTTGAGAGGGAAGTGGGAGATAAAGAGGGAGAGAGAGAAAGATAGACACCTGCAGACCTGCTTCACCATTTGTGAAGCATCCCTTCTGCAGGTGGGGAGTGAGGACTTGAACCTGGATTCTTGAGCTTCATACTATGTGAGCTTAACTGGGTATGCCATTCCCTGCCCCTCCAACATATTTTTTTTATTATTAAACTGATAAGAACAGATACTACACTTGACATTAGCCAAAAAGGCCAAGAAGCGATGTACTTTTTAAATTAATAATGAGAGCAAGCATTCATGGAGTGCCTGCCAACATGCCAGCTCCCACTCTAGCTTGTGGGAGATCCAGTGGTTAATCAAATGTGCAATGCCCCTGCCCAGAGAGAATTCACACTGCAGCCAAAGAGCAAGTGCAAAGACCTGGGTTCAAGCTGCTGGTCCCCACCTGCAAGAGGGAAGCTTCATGAAAAGTGAATCAGTGCTGCAGATGTTTCTCTTTCTTTCACTCTCTCTATCTCCTCTTCCCTCTCAATTTCTCTCTGTCCTATCAAAACAACAATAACAAACCACTCCGGGGTAGATAGCATAATGGTTATGCAAAAAGTCTCTCCTGCCTGAGCCTCCAAAGTCCCGGCTTCAATCCCCCGTACCACCACAAACCAGAGATGAGCAGTGCTCTGATAATAAAAATAAATAAATTAATTAATTAAATTAAATATATTTAAAAAGAAAGAAACTAAAAACTAAAAAGAAATGGTTGTTCGCATCAATACGAACAATCAGTGAGTGAGATGTAAGGCTTGCCCTTAAGTCAATGTCATTTGGCTGGTGCTGAATGCTCTGAATTAGGTATCAAGGACAATGTGATGGTGAGAGACTCTCCCTTAGCTAATCACAGTGGGCCTCTCTGGGAGGTGACCTTTGAGCTACAAAGGGGACTCCACCATGAACCCAGCTGGGATCAGTACTTTTTGTACGGAGGGAGAGCATACACAAAGATGGCAAGACTCAAGGGGCTTGGTGTGCTGGGGATTAGTCAGAAGGCCCAGGAAGTTGGGCACAGAGGGCAAAGAGGAGGGTGACAGGATCAGTGACCCAGTGATTATGGAGCATGAGTGTGAGGCTAGATCATATAAGGCCCATGGTAAGGAGCTGAGATTTTTTTTTTTAGCTTCTTTATTGACAGGTTAATGTTTTACATTAGACAGTAAATACAATAGTTTGCACATGCATAACATTGCTCAGTTTTCCACATAACAACACAACCCCCACTAGGTCCTCTGTCATCATTTTTGGACCTGTATTCCCCCCCCCCACCCCAGAGTCTTTTACTTTGGTGCTTTCTTTCTTTTATGTTATTCCTTCCTTTCTTTCTTTCCCTGTGTCTTTGAAATCTGGTGTGTGGCTGACTCTAATACTTCAGTTTGGGTGCATTTCAAATCCCCCAGGTGCTGCCATCTAGCAGCTGATCCCATGGAGATATTAAATGTCATCTACACACAGTGAACTTCATCTCATCTGTAGTCAGTAGCTTCCCTCATCCCCAGTGTTCTGTGTGTCCATAACCAACTGCCTCACCAACTTCTCCATGGCATGGCACAGAAATATCCTTCATACTCATCCCTTCACCCTGTTGCCCCATCTCAGGAAACACTACTAACTAGATGCTCAGACTGAAACCAACAAGTCCTCCGTGTCTCTCCTTCACTCCCTTGCCACATGTACTCCAGATAAATCTTGGGATATTTTTTCAAACAGATGCCTGGAGAGCCAACCATTTCTGGCTTTGTTTCAGGCACTATGATTTTGTAGCTGGATAACATCCAAGCCCTACGTGGTCTCTCTCTCTCACTCGCGCCCTGTTTATTCTGGGGACTCAGTGCAGAAACCAGTGTTCCCAGTGACCATTGTTTTCCTTTTTTAAATTGTTTTCTCTTTATTTGATAGGACAGAGAGAATTTGATAGGGAAAGGGAAGATAGAGTTGATAGATATACAAATACCTGCAGTATATGCTTCAACACTCACGAAGCTTCCCACCCCCCCACTTTTGCAGGTGGGAAGTGGGGGCTTGAACCCAAGTCCTTGTGCATAGTAATATGTGTGCTTAACAAGGTGCATCATCCCCCACCAGGGAAAGATAGAAATAAGTTGGGGTTGGTTAAGCACATGTGGCGCAAAGCACAAGGACTGGCATAAGGATCCTGGTTTAAGCCCCTGGCTCCCCACCTGCAGGGGAGTTGCTTCACAAGCAGTGAAGCAGGTCTGCAGGTGTCTATCTTTCTCTCCCCCTCTCTGTCTTCTCCTCCTCTCTCCATTTCTCACTGTCTTATCCAACTACAACGACATCAATAACTACAACAATAAAACAACAAGGGCAACAAAAGGGAAAATAAATAAATATTTTTTAAATTTAAAAAAAAGAAGAAAAGAAATAAGTTGGGGTTATGGATCCACCTGCCAATGCCCAAGTCCAGTGGAGAAAGCAAGAAAGTGTGTGTGTGGAGAAGAATGTGAAATCTTTCAAGTTGATTTTATAGTAATGGCATGCTAGAACAATCATATCTTGCTTCTGTTGCATTTGAGTACAGAGGATCGCTTAGTGTATCCGGTAGAGTGTGCACATTACTATGTGCAAGGACCCTAGTTCAAGCCCCTGGACCCCACCTGTAGAGGGTGGGGGTGGGAGAAGCTTCATGAGTGGTGAAGCAATGTTGCAGTTGTCTCTCTCTGTCTCTGTCATGATCTCTTTCCCCATTCACTCTACATTTTTCTCTGTGTCTATGAAAGGAAGAGAGAGAGAGACAGAGAGAGAGAGAGGAAAACTCGTGGCTGGGAGTGGTGGATCACCATGCAGTTATCAAGCCCCAGCGATAACCCTAGTGGCAATAAAAACTAAAAAATAAAAAAGTAACAATAATTTGGTAAATAGAATATAGGATGAGACCAGCAAAATAGTTCACTTGGATAGTGCTCTACTTTGCCATGCCCATGAGCCAGGTTTGAGCCTGGCCCCCACTGCATTGAAGAAAGCTTCAGTACCGTGTTCTCTTTCACTCTTTTTCTAAGAATAATGAATTAATAGACTATATGCTGAAAAACTAGCTTTGCCTGTTTCTTTGTAAATGCATAGAAATGGTTGTTGGTGGTTGGGCAGCTGTGAGCCCAGGCGAGCATACATATTATCAAGTGTAAGGACTTGGGTTCAAGCTGCTGGACCCTAATTGCAAGAGTGAAGTTTCATAAACAGTGAATCAGCATTGCAGGTGTCTCTCTTTCTCTCACCCTATCTATTCTTCCTTCTTAAATTCTCTCTGTTCTATAAAGGAAAAAGAAAACTAAACTAAAAAGAAATGGCTGCTTTTTTCAAAATTTTTAAAATTATATATATAATTTTTAGAGACATCCAGAACTTGAGAGAGAAGGGGAAGATAGGGAGAGGGAGACAGACCTCTGCAGCCCTGCTTCACCACTTGCAAAGATTTCCCCCTGAAGATGGGAATCGGGGCCTCGAACCTGAGTCCTTGAGCATTGTAACATGTGTGCTCCACCAGGTGTGCCACTACCCAGCCGCTGGTTGTTCTTATCAATGCGGTCAATGTGAAATGACATGGAAGACTTGCTCTTGAGACCTGTACTGGCTGACACCCTCTCTTAGTGGCACTGGTCTGGGAGATGACCAGAGCTAGAGAAGAGGCCAAGGACAGGGCTTTTGAGTGCTACAACATTTCCAAGTTAGGGGGAACAGAACTATCTGGCAGAGAAAATTGAGAATGAGTAGCCAGTGTGAACGTAGGGGGACTTGGGAGGACAGTGATAGGAAAGCCAGGTGATAAAATTGTTGCAACGGAGGAGTGGTCCACAGTGGCACATACTGCCAGGGAGTCAGGTGACTGACGCTGGGTTTAAAAAACGCAGGAGTGGTTCTGAAGGAGTTTCTCTCAGGAACGAGACCGGAGAGGGGCTAAGTGCGCAGAATGTAAGTATAGTGAGGTTTCTGGGAGTTTATAACAGGAAGCAGCAGAAAGAGGGCTTCAAGCAAGGAGACCTTTGTGTCTTTAGCTGTGGTTGCTTTTGAAAAGAGGATTTGGGGGCCTGGGTGGTGGCAAGCCTGGCTGAGCACTCATATTAGCATGTACATGGATCTGGGTTCAAGCCCCTGGTCCCCACCTGTGGGGGAGGGGAAAGGAGTTTCATGAATGGTAAAAAATGTGGTGCAGGTGTCTTTCTGTCCCTCTCCCTATTTCCCCCCACCCCGAAGTCTTTCTCTGGGTTGTCTAGTAAAATATAGAAATAAAGAAAAACGTATTCTCTTTCACAGGAGAGAAAGAGACAGGAAGAGTGAGAGAGCGACATCAGAGTAGCACTCTGCTTCACTCAGTGCTGGGGATCATACTGAGAACATCAGACATTCAAGTGTGATGCTCTAGCAGTTGAGCCATTTCTCTTGCCACGGCTATTCGCTTGTTTGTTTAGAAGGTTTCTTTGTTTGTCTGTTGGTGATGCTGTCTGGGGCCATTCAGATTCATTTGGGGGAATAAAACAGGTATGTCAGAAAGGTATGGTAGAATTGAAATTCAAGTGCTAGTTAAATGGGATAATTCTAGGGGCCTGGTGGTATTGCACCAGGTAGAGAACACGTGTTACCATGCATGAGGACCTGGGTTCAAGTCCCCAGTCCCTACCTGCAGGGAAGAAGCTTTATGAGCAGGGCTGCTGGTATCTCTCCAATCTCTCTCTCTCGTGCCATTCTCTTTCTCTCTTTTTCTCTCTCCCTCTATCAAAAAGAAAAAAATGGTCACACCGGGCTTTGTGGAGTTGTGTAAGTGCCAAGCCCTGGTAATAACCTGATGGGGAAAAAAAAGGAGGAAGGAAAAAAAAAAGGAGGAAGGGAAGAAGGGAGAAGGAATGATTCTTAGGAAATCAGATTTCACCATGATACCCTGTTTTCTTTCTTCTCCTGGATACGTTTGTATTTTTTTTTATTTGTTTACTCCCTACTTTTTGTTTTATTCACTTGACCCTAACAGTGATAGGTCAAGAACAACATTAGCCTATTATGACCTGGCATTTTGGAAAAATAGACTCTCTCTTCCCCTAAGTCTGCCTTAGTTTCAGGTGGTGGGGGTGACTCCATGTTGATTAACAGGGCCTGGGGACTCAGATTTGACATGGATGATCCTGCCCAAGCTATTTCCTGTTCTCCTTTTGCCTTTCCAAGTGGCTTCTGAACCCCTCTACTCTCTTGTTTGAATACTGACCCACCTGAATCCCTAGACCTATCACCCCAAGCTTTGTCTAGGAGGCTAGATTGAAAAGGTCATTTCACAGTTGGCTCTGTTTCTTTACTGATGGAAACCAGCACAGGGACAGAAGGAGTTTTCAGAGTCATGGAAGGATTTGCCTCTTGATGGATGGTTGCTTGGGTTGTTGGTTCCCAATCTGGAACTATTTAATACTATGGTGTGAGAAATATGCTGACATATATACTTTTTTGTGTCTAAGACTGTAAGACTACCTATGGGTTAAAGTTCAAGCTATTGGATTAAAAGGTGTATATATTTCAAAAATAGGTTTGATGCTACAAAGTTGTAATGTGTGACTGTATCTACTTTGCTGTTTCTACCCAGCAATGTAACATGATCAAGGTTAATGTTTCGGACACTCTGATAAGTGATATTTCTAACTTATTTATTTATTTTTTGGACTTTCTATCTGTCTGTCTGTCTTTTATTTGATAGTATATGGAGAAACTGAGAAGGGGAGAGGGAGTTAGAGTGGGAAAGAGTGTCTATACTGTTTCATCATTCATGAAGCTTTTCCCTACAAGTGGGGACTGGGGGCTTGAACCCAGGTTCTTGTGCATGGTAATGTGTGAGCTTTAAGGGTGCACCACCACTTGACTCCATTGATAAAATGATTAATTGATTTTATTTATTTATTTATTATTGGACAGAGACAGAGAGAAATTGAGAGAGAAGGGGGAGACAGAGAGGAAGAGAGACAGAAAGATGCCTGCAGACCTGCTTCACCGCCTGTGAAGAGACTTCCCTGCAGGTGGGCAGCTGGGGGCTTGAACCGGGATCCTAACTGGTCCTTGAGCTTTGCGCCACATGCGCTTAACCCGCTGTGCTACCACCCAACTCCCGACTGATTGACTTTTCTACCAAGTTTATCACTGGGGCTCAGTGTCTACATGATGACTCCACCATTTCAGGTGGGCATTCCCTCCCCCTTTTCTTTTTGGTAGAGGGGGAGATAGATAGAGATAGAGATAGAGAGAGAGAGGAGACAATGAAAAAGAAATACCTGCAGCACTGCTAATTTGATATTTTGATTTCTTTCCTTAATTACAAATGAGACAACTTTCTTTCATATACTTACTATTGGCATTTATTTTTCTTTAATCTGCCTCTTACAGCCTTTGCTCCCTTTTATAACAAATTGATTGTCTTTTATTGTTTTATAATATCCTTGACAAATTAGGAAATTTGGCCCCATAATTGCTTCCTATATTCTCTTCTCCCCTCTCCTCTTCTCTTCTTCATTATTTTTAAATTATCTTTATTTATTGCATGGAGACAGCCAGAAATCAAGAGGAATGGGGTGATAGAGAGGGAGAGAAACAGAGAGACACCTGCAACCCTGCAACATCTGCAATGCTTTCCCCCTGCAGGTGGGGACCAGGGACTTGAACTCAGGTCCTTGCTCATTGTAACATGTGTACTCAATCGGGTGCACCACCACCTTGCCCCCTTCTCTCTTTTCCCCTCCATTCCCTCTTCACTTCTCTCCTCTCTCCTCCCCTCCCTCCTCTCCTCTCTTCTTCACTCCTCTCCTCTTCCTGTCCTCCTCATATCCTTCTCTTCCTCCTATTTTCCCCCTTCTTCTCTTCCTCTCCTCCCTCTTACTTATCATTCTTTTCCTCCTCCTTCTCTTCCTCTTCTCCCCTCCTCTTCCTTCTCCTCCTTCTCTCTCTTCCCTCTGGCCAAAAGATCTAAATTGTTATGTGGTCATTTCTGTTTTTCTTTATGTTCTATATTTTTTTTTGCCAGAGAACTGCTCAGTTCTGCCTTCTGTTATTCACAGTCATTGAACCTGCGACCTCAGAGCCTCAGGCAGGTAAGCCATGTCACATAGGCATTATGCCATCTCAACTTGCATAGATTTTCTTTGCAAGATTTTCATGAATCTGGATGTTTATCAGGACAATTTTGTCTTCTTGGGCATCCCTATCAGTGGTAACAAGCCTCCAAAATGAATGGTCTCTAACACAGAGCAATAGATCAGGCTTTTTAAATTCAGAAAGCAAACTTCATTGAGATATAATTCACACACTATACAACTCACAGACTTAAGGAATAGAATTTAATGCTTTAAAATATACCCAGAGACTTGCACAGACATTCCCATGGTTTATTTATCAACCAACAAAAAAAGAAAGCAACAACAACAACAACAACAAACCCTGTATTCTCAAAACAACCCCTCAACTTTAGGTAACACACTTTCTTTATGTGTCTCTATACTCTGGAATTTTGATATAAATGGAATCGTGTTTTTTAAAGGAAGGATAATTATTGCCAATGGCAATTCCTTTTGCTTGTCTCTTCTTGAATAGTTTAAGAATCAACCTGAAGAAACAATAATTGTGCTACATCTTGATTATCAAATGATAAACTTGCACTTTTTAAAATTTTCTATTAGTAGTTTAATAGTATTTTATAAACTTATACGATTTCAGGAGTGTTTTTACTCCCACACACGGTGTAAGTCATAAATTTATTAAACTTATTTTAAATATTTATTTATTTATTCATTTAAGAATGTGGGAGGGAGTGAGAAAGAATCAGAAAATCACTCTTGCACATGTGATGCTGGTGATCAAATTCAGGATCTCATGCTTGATAGTCCAATACTTTATCCACTGTGACACCTCTTGGGCCTCAGTCTTTGACTTTTTTCATTCTGTATTTTATTTTAGTGGTCCTGCTATGGATGAATTACTGAATGAAGAACCTGAGAGTGTAGAAGTAGTAGAGGCCCGTGATGATGGTGATGATGGTAAGTAATTCAATAGAATCTTGGTAACTACAACTGGATTTGTTTGCTGTGTTTGGCACCTAGGAAAGATAAGTCAGATAGAAAACAGGCTCATAGCAAATTTCTAATAGCATAAGACTCAGTCCCCATATAGTCTCCACTCTTCTACCTTTTTTATGTCCTCTCTAGCTCTGACAGTAAAAAGACGTGTGTGTGTGTGTGTGTGTGTGAGAGAGAGAGAGAGAGAGAGAGAGAACATCAGAGTATCACTCTAGCACATATGATGCCCCAAGATTAAACTCAGACTTGAATACACACACACACACACACACACACACACACACACACACACAAACCTCAGAACAAACCATGAGCTTTGACCCAAAACGGTTGTCTAGGTAGTTAGTACTACCTTCTGCATTTTCAGCAGCTTCTGAAAACTAGCCTGTGCAGACCTCAGCTGGTTAGAGACTGAAAGGTAATGTTAGCAGTGGATTGAGTAGAAAACACTTGCCCTCCAATAATGCCAGAATTATTAATATGACAGAGTCTATAAAATCCATGGTCATTAAGATTTTTTAAAAATTTTATTTATTTATTTTCCCTTTTGTTGCCCTTGTTATTGTTGTTGTAGTTATTATTGTTAGTTGTTGTTAAAATTCGGAGGCTCCAGCTGGCCGGGCTAGCTTCACGGGCAGGTAACAGAGACTACCAGACACACGGCTAGGCAGGGAAGCTGTATTTCTTTATTCAGGAACAACGATTCATAAACTAAGACAAACTAATCACCAAACGGAACTCTGCTGCCTCTTACCCCGTGCAGTGCCAAGCACTCTCTAACTCTCGAACTCTGGAACCCTCTCCGGGTTCCTTGGGGCGGGGCCAAGCGGGCCTGCGAAATTAGCAGGACTGATCCAATTTTCTTGGCGGGGGAGAGCTAGAACAACCCAATGTAAAGCATACAACAGTTAGTGATGTCGTCATTGTTGGATAGGACAGAGAGAAATGGAGAGAGGAGGGGAAGACAGAGAGGGGGAGAGAAAGATAGACACCTGCAGACCTGCTTCACCGCCTGTGAAGGGACTCCCCTACAGGTGGGGAGCCGGGGTCTCGAACCAGGATCCTTACGCCGGTCCTTGCGCTTTGCATCAAGTGCGCTTAACCCGCTGCACTATCGCCTAACTCCCGGTCATTAAGATTTTATAAGGGATTTTATTGCTGGAAATCAGAGACAGCTGGGAGCATTCAGCTAAGGAAGTCCAGGGGCAGATTCTCCAAACCCAGGCAGCTAGCCTAGTGTTTTTATGGCCTAGCAGACAGTGTCATTCTTCAGGTTTCTTTTTGTCCAATAATCTGGCTCATGTTTTTTTTTCTTCTTCTTTTTTTTTAGCAAATATGTCTTTAATGTTATTTTACATAGCTATGCTTTATTTTTTAATGACATTTTCTTAGTTCCAAGTAAACATTTTTTTAAAAATTTCACTATTCTGTTGAGTATAATCCAAGTTGATTATAAACTGGAGAGTTTTTCTAGGAATAAGTTAAATCAATTAGCATTATTCTTCTTCAGGCGTTAGAAATGCAAACCAAATATTCACAATAGTAAGTATACTTTAGTCAAATTCCAGAGCTCAGACTCAAAATACACCTTTTGTGACCTGCAAGATATATAATCAAATGAGATTCCAAGAAAGTTCCTTTTTGTGTGATATTAAAAGTCTTCGACAAATTAGTTTCCGTTCCATCTTTCAGAAAAGTCTTCATATACATATTTCAATATATTTAAAATGATGAACCTAGAATTGGAGACCACTAAATTGTTCATATTCTGGCTTATGTTCTTATTTGGTGAAATTTGGACTGAATTCTTTGTTGCTGAGAGTAAGGATCTCTGGATCATTGAATTCTGTTTATTTTTTTGTTTTGCCACAAGGGTTATCACTGGGTCTTGATATCCACACTATGGGTCCATCACTCTTAGTGGCCAACTTTTTTCCTTTTAGTTTCTGGGTAGAGAAAGAAAGAGCTAGAGAGGAAGACAGAAGGATAAAAGGAGGCAGAGAAAAAGAGAGAGACTTGCTGCACTGCTCCACTGCTTGTGAAACTTCTCTCCTATGAGTGAAGGTCGGGGTCTTGAACCTGAGTCCTTGCACATGGTATTCGTGTGTCCTACCTGATGAGCTACCACACAGCCCCTACCTAGGTATACATTTGATTTTACAGACCCACCGAGCAGTGTTACAAGCAATGGTGATCTCTAACAGCATCTCTTTACAAAAGAAAGTTTGACAGGTCAGTCTATACAGTTGACTACATGGCAGCCATCTTGGAGTCCTTCAGGACGTCACAAGAATCATAGTATGTGGGCAGTTCTAAGTTTTGTATCGTACCCTTAGGGCTCATTTCCATACACGAGGTTTGATGTGTTTGGGAACAGAAACATTTGTCTCCCACACCAAAGCAGGCTATTGATTTGAATGCTAGTAGCTGACACTGGGTTTCTGGCAATGGGTTTCTTGGCAATGCCATGTCCAGCCAACCTACCTTGTGTGCTGTTCACGATCTCTTGGAACCTCCTCCCAGTTTCTACCAATGAAACTAGACAATCACTACAATCAGAGCTACTCCATAAGAAGGAATGGGACATCCCTTTGCTTTCTGGAGCCCATAGTTAAAGAAATACATTACAGGCTCACATTACGGTGGCCTGCCTGGTTAAGTACACACTTCATCATATGCAATGACCAGGGTTTAAGCCCCTACTCCCCTCCTGAAGTAGGGATGCTTCACAAGAGGTGAAGGAGGTTTGAAAGTGTCTATCTTTCTCTCTTCTTGTCTATTTCCCCTTCCCCTCTTAATTTCTCTCTGTCCTATGGAGAGAGAGAGAGAGAGAGAGAGAGAGAGAGAGAAAGAGAGAAAGAAAGACATTACTTAGGAACACACATCTTGAATCCTCATAGAAAAAGTTTTTCCTGCCCAGATATAGCAGAAAACCAGACATAGGAAAGGACATTGAAATAAACATTTAATTTAAAAAATTAATAGCTGTCACAGTTCACATGTCATTAGTTGTTTTATTCATCTTGGAATGAAAATATGTGCTAATGAATAATTGCATTTGCTCACAAGGTGATTCTGTTCAGTGTGTACTTCATTTTTATAGCTAGAAAAATTCATCAGAAGCATGTTCATTCTATTATTATTACTATTATTATTTTGCCACCAAGGTTATTATTGGGGCTTGGTGCCAGCACTATGAATCCACTACTTCTGGCAGCCATTTTTTCATTTTCTTTCCCTTTCTTCTTCTTTTTAAATTATAGATAGGACAAATGGAAATTAAGAGGGGAAGGGGAGATAGAGAGCAAGAAAGAAAGAGTAATGCCTGAAGACTGCTTCACTGCTCATGAACCTTCGCCTCTGTAGGTGGTGAATGGGGACTCGAAATCAGGGCCTGTGAATGGCAACTTGTGTGCTCAAGTGGGTGCACTACCGCACTCCAGCACATTATTGCTTATAGGTCATGTCATAAATGGGATTGATTGGCTCCTCGTTTCCTCTTTTCTGACTCTGTTTCTTCACTGCCTTAGGAGAAGTGGGTTTGCAATTCCAAATCTACTAACTTTACCCTCCTCCCTTCGCTTCTTGGATTTTGAAGCATGAGGGGCAACAGTTACCCATCTCCCAACACTTTAATAGAAAGTTGTACCCTTTCTGAAAGCCAGGAGTTCCACTTTTTAAGATTCAATCAATCTTATTTCTTCTGTTTTTTTTAAAAAACAATTAATGAGGGAGGGGGGCTGGGTGGTGATGCACCTGGTAAGGTACACTCATTAGTATGCACAGGGACCCTGGTTTGAATCTCTGCTCCTCATCTTCAGGGAGGAAAATTCAGGAGCAGTGAAGCAAGTGCAGGCATCTCTCTTTCTCCCTCTATCTCTCTCTCTTCTCTCAAATCTTCTCTGTCTCATCAAGTAAAAAATAATAAAAAGAAAAACTGGATAGAAACAGAAAGAAATTGAGAGTAAAGGAGATAGGGAGAGAGAGAGAGAGAAGCTTCCCTACTGCAGGTAGGGACCAGGAGTTTAAACCTAGGTCCTTCCATATTGTAATATTTGTACTGTAATGGGTGCACCGCTGCCTAGCCCTGTTTTAGGTTTTCTATCTCTATGTGGAATTGTCAGGTGTGTCCCAACCCTGCCCTTGTACAAGCCTATCCTATGTAGTTGAGAAATTCCCCCATTCATCTAAAATTGAAATAGACTTGAGTGTCAGGTAGCAACCAAACCATCCAATAGTGTTCTCTCATCGACCCCACCCCATTCTGTCTCCTGCTTGGATCACATCCATTTCAACGTTCACTCTTGAGCGACAGATATGGGGCTGCTTCCTCTAATCTACAGGATTTTTCTTTTCTTTTTAAATTTTTAATTATTTTAATTTTGTTTATTGGAGCCAGAAATTGACAGGGAAGGGATAAATAGGGATAGAGACAGAGAGACAGCTGCAGCCCTGCTTCACCACTTGCAAAGATTCCTCCCTGCCAGTGGGGACCAGGGGCTCAAACTCAGGTCCTTACACATTGTAACATGTGTGCTTCACTAGATGCGCCACCACCTGGCCCACTCCTCTAATCTACAGACATATAGATTAGTACAATAGATTTGATAGGTCAAATTCACCAGCAGAGTTGAATCTGGTGTTAACAAACAAGTAATTATCACTTCCCTAATACTAGCTACCATTTAAGAGCTACGCCAGATGCCAGATGTTAGATAAACTCTTCACCTACATTGTTTACAATCAACACAAGCTTTATAGGAGTCTGTACTTATATTATAGGAAGCTCCATCTGTGGGGGGTGGGGGGAGCTTCAAGAGTGGTAAAGCAGATCTGCAGGTATCTCTCTTTCTCTCTCTCTTTCCCCCTCCCCTCTCAATTTCTCTCTGTCCTACTGAATAAAAAATAGAATAAAATAAAACCAGAAAAAATAAGTAAATAAATAAATTATAGGATGTTTGTACATGGGTCTGCCTTTTATTTATCTGAATTATTAAGGGAAGAGACAAGCTGTGTTGCAGTTGCGTACCCCACAAAGGACATGGCTGCTCCTTGAGTGTAACTGATTGCCTTTCACTGGGCTGGTTTATTTATTTATTTATTTATTTTTATTTAAGAAAGTATTAATTAACAAAACCATAGGGTAGGAGGGGTACAATTCCACACAATTCCCACCACCCATTCTCCATATCCCACCCCCTCCCCGATAGCTTTCCCATTCTCTATCCCTCTGGGAGCATGGACCCAGGGTCATTGTGGGTTGCAGAAGGTAGAAGGTCTGGCTTCTGTAATTGCTTCCCCGCTGAACATGGGCGTTGACTGGTCGGTCCATACTCCCAGTCTGCCTCTCTCTTTCCCTAGTAGGGTGGGTCTCTGGGGAAGTGGAGCTCCAGGACACATTGGTGGGGTCTTCAGTCCAGGGAAGCCTGGCCGGCATCCTGATGACATCTGGAACCTGGTGGCTGAAAAGAGAGTTAACATACGAAGCCAAACAAGTTGTTGAGCAATCATGGGCCCAAAGCTTGAAATAGTGGAGAGGAAGTGTTAGGGGGATACTCACTGCAAACTCTAGTGTACTTCTGCTTTCAGGTATATATTTTGCAGTAGTTTATGGATATGTGTGAACATAAGCTCTCTCTCACAGAAACTGGTGTAGATCTAGGTTTTGGGAGTTTGTTAGAAACTGAACCACCTGAGATGGAATTAGAGTATACTATGAAAGGAAAGGTCTCACCTGAGTAATGAAGCTGAAGGGTTGTCATTCTACACGTGTAGTCTCTGGACACAGTCTGAAATGAAGCATGTTGAGGTGGCAATCGTTGTGTTGGTTAGGTTGTGATCGACAGATGCAATATTATTTGATATGGATTGGGAGAGGCATACGGGAAAGTGGACCCTATCCAATGGAAGTAGAGGCTCTATAGTGGAGATATGAGGTTCCTGCTGTCTTAGGGTTCAAAAAGACACTCGATAGTTAATGTTATCATCACATTATTTGGTAATTGGAAGCTTCTTTAAGAGAATAGAACAAACACTACAATCATTTATCTGGAACATGAAAACACCTAGAATTGCCAAAACCATCTTAAGGAAAAGAAACAGAAATGGAGGCATCACACTCCCAGACCTTAAACTATATTATAAAGCCATCATCATCAAAACAGCATGGTACTGGAACAAAAATAGGCACACAGACCAGTGGAACAGAATTGAAAGTCCAGAAATAAATCCCCACACCTACGGACATCTAATCTTTGATAAGGGGGCCCAAAGAATTAAATGGAAGAAGGAGGCTCTCTTCAATAAATGGTGGTGGGAAAACTGGGTTGTAACATGCAGAAGAATGAAATTGAACCACTTTATCTCACCAGAAACAAAGATAAACTCCAAATGGATCAAAGACCTAGATGTCAGACCAGAAACAATCAAATACTTAGAGGAAAAAATTGGGCTGGTTTCTAATGGGACTGCTACAGGGAGTCTGCCTTCAGCCTTCTGTGGGGGGGGGGTAGCCCCTAAGACATAGGACTATATACAATTCCTTTCTCACCGGGTTGCAAAACAGAGGAAGTGCTTGATCTTCATAAATATTTGTTGACCACAGGAATGGATGAATGAGTCCACTGGCAAGTATCTAGAGGCAAAACTTATGCCAGCAGCCAAATTTTAGGTGCATAAAGAAAGCCGAGATTGTGACTGGTGTACAAGTCCTGAAATTGAGTGACCCATGTTTTTAAACAAAGCATGACAGTATTTAAATAAATCCTGCATATATTATACCTTTCCGATAAGTCCCAATTTTCTCCTTTTTAAAAAAGTTTATTTATAAAAAGGAAACACTGACAAAACCATAGGGTAAGAGTAGTACAACTCCACATAATTCCCACCACCAGAACTCTGTATCCCATCCTCTTCCCTGATAGCTTTCCTGTTCTTTAACCCTCTGGGAATATGGCCCCAAGGTCATTGTGGGATGCAGAAGGTGGAAGGTCTGGCTTCTGTCATTGCTTCCCCACTGAACATGGGTGTTGACAGGTCGATGTGCCACTTGGTTTTTATGAAAAAAAATGTTACACTTTTTGCATGTTCCTTAAATTGGTGGAATTAAAGGATTTGGGTGACAGTTTACTTAAAGAAACCCTCATTTCTGTGTTTTAATTTAGTTTTTTAAATTTTATATTTATTTATTTTCCCTTTTGTTGCCATTGTTACCTTTTTAAACTGTTGTTGTAGTTATTATAATTGTTGTTATTGATGTCGTTGTTGTTAGATGGGACGGAGAGAAATGGAGAGAGGAGGGGAAGACAGAGAGGGGGAGAGAAAGAGAGACGCCTGCAGGCCTGCTTCACCACCTGTGAAGTTTAATGTAGTTTTGTTACTATCAATATTATTATTTTACCACCAGGGTTATATATAACTGAGGCTCAGTGCTTACATGACTCCACATCTCCCTCTGGCCGCTTTTTTCTTTCTCCTAGATGGAGAAAAAAAAAGAAAAGAGAGAGAGAGAGAGAGAGATATGGAGGGAGAGAGGAAGAAAAAGATAGATGCTATAGCACTGCTCCACTGCTTGTGAAACTCCTCCAGTAAAGGTTCTCTCATGTGGTGGCCTGGGGCTTGAACCTTGGTCCTGAAGCATAGTGAAGTGTGCACTCTACTGGGCGAGCTCATTTCTTTCTTTCTTAAAAATTTTATTTATAAAATGGAAATATTGACAAGGTCATAGGACAATTCCACACTGTTCCCACCACCAGAACTCCTTATCCCATCCCCTCCCCTGATAGCTTTCCTATTCTTTTTTTAAATGCCTTTTATTTATTTATTTTCCCTTTTGTTGACCTTTTTATGGTTGTTGTAGTTATTATGGTTGTTATTGATGTCGTCATTGTTAGATAAGACAGAGAGAAATGGAGTGAGGAGGGGAAGACAAAGAGGGGACACCTGCAGACACCTGCAGGCCTGCTTCGCCACCTGTGAAGTGGCTCCCCTGCAGGTAGGGAGCCGAAGGCTTGTACCAGGATCCTTACGCTGGTCTTTGAGCTTCGCACCACTGGCGCTTAACCTGCTGCGCTACCGCCCAACCCTCTTGCTTATATGTTTGATAGAGACAGAGAGAGAGGGAGAAAGACACCTGCAAGCACAGCATCACCACCTAATGGTGGGGACTTGAACCTGGGTCCTTGCACACTGTGATGTATACACTTAACCAGGTGTCACCACCTGCCCCTGCAACCAGTTTCTTTTCTATTGAAGTCACAGTGCATCAGAACATGATATAAGCTCAGGTGTACATCAATGAAAATCAGTATGCGTATATATCACATACATTATGTTCACCAGTGAAAATTCAATTCTGTCCTTCGCCATCTCCCTTCACTTCTGGTGATTGGTCTGATAGTCCAAATGTTTATCATTATTTCCTTTAGTTTCTCTCTCTCTCTCTCTCTCTGTTAATTTATATATTGCCAGTGGATGAAATCATAAGGTCAGGAACCTTTCCTTTTCAAAAAAATTATAATATTTTGTTTATTTATTTGCTGACTAGAGACAGCTGGAAATTGAGAGGAAGAGGGAGGTAGAGAGGGGAAGATACAGAGAGACATCTGCAGCACTGTTTCACCACTTGTGAAGCTTTCCCCCCTGCAGGGGGAGACCAGGGGCTTGAACCTAAGTCCTTGTGCATCGTAATGTGTGTACTCAACCAGGTACACCACCACCCGGTCCCGTGAGAAACTTTTCCAGTGGGTTTAGAGGCCATAGGGATTTTTTTGAAGCCTTATTTGCGGGAGCTTTATTCCTCAGCTGAATTATCCAGCTACTGGTTTTAATAGCTGACACTTAGAAGCAAAAAAAAAAAATGTGTTAAGTTGGGTCTGAAAAGAGGTCCCTGTACAGATGATGAGCTGGAACCTGAGAATCTCTGTATTGGTTGGGGTGGAATGGGGGAGACAGCACAGTGGTCATGAAAAGAGTCTTCAATGCCTGAGACTCCAAAGTCTAAGGTTCAATCCCCAGCACCACCCTAAGCCATAACTGAACAGTGCTCTGGGAGGAAAAAAAAAAAAAAAAAAAGAACAGGGGCTGGGTGATTGAGCTTGGCCTAGGTTCAAGTTCCCAATCCTCACTTGCAGAAGGGAAGCTTCACGAGTGTTGAAGTAGAGCTATAGATCTCTCTCTCTTTTCTCTCCTTCTCTATCACCCTTCCCCACTCAATTGTTCTCTGTCCTATCAAAAAGAAGGGATAGTAGGGAGCAGTAGGAGGCTCACTCAGTACAAAGCACACATTATGTGCAACGGTTTGATTTTTTAAAATATTTCTTTTTTAATATTTATTTATTTATTTATTCCCTCTTGTTGCCCTTGTTCTTTATTGTTGTTGTTACTGATGTCGTCATTGTTGGATAGGACAGAGAGAAATGGAGAGAGGAGGGGAAGGCAGAAAGGAGGAGGGAAAGACAGACACCTGCAGACCCGTTTCACTGAATGTGAAATGACTCCCCTGCAGGTGGGGAGCCGGGGGCTCAAACTGGGATCCTTATGCCAGTCCTTGCACTTCACGCCACCTACGCTTAACCCACTGTGCTACAACCCGACTCCCTGGGACCTGATTTTGTAGCACTGGACCACCATGTGCAGCATCTGGAGGGGGGAAGCTCCATGAATAGTGAAGCAGTCTCTCCTCCCTCTCTGTCTTTCACATTCACTCTATCAAAAGAAAAAAATGGTGAGCCCAGGCAGTAGTACAGTTAGTAAAGCACACAAATTATCAAGCCTGAGGATCTGGGTTCAAGCTTCCTGTTCCCACCTGCAAGGGAGAAACTTCATAAGTAATGGAGTAGTGTTGCAGGTGTGTTTCTCTGTCTCTCTCCCTCTATATCTCTGCTTCTCTAGCCCTACTTCTCTTTGTATCTATTATAATTTTAAAAGATGGCCCCAGTGATAATTCCGGTGTCAAAGAAGAAGAACAAAGGGAATGAATGGTGTTCAGGCATGAGGGCTTTTGGTGGGGGCACCTAGACTCTCTGTCTTTACCCTTGCCCCAGAGGCCCTGTCTCTCCCTTCCTGTTATCCCTTTCACATCATGGGATGCCTCCCTTTCTTTTGTTAACTCCCAGGAAAGAAGAGATCCAAGTTCAGAGCCTTCAAGAGCTTTTTTGGCAAGAAGAAGAAAAAGGAGCCAGAGGATGTCCCGGAAGGGCTGAGCCAGCAGCCCAGCCTGTCAAGCAGCAATAATGACGTCTCTTCCATCAAGTCCTTAAGGGATAGCCCTTACATTGAGCCTGGGTGAGCTGGGGCCGGTGGGAGGGGTGGGTGGGGACAGGGCAAAGGCAGATAGCCGGAGCCAGGATACCCTCAACAAGCAGCTCACCAATGGTCCCCAGGGCTGTTAGGGGACACGCTGCCCCACTACCAAGAGGAAGGGAGAAGGGAAGGACTAGGGAGAGGACAACCCATAAAAACCTGAGTGTTTTGGGGACCTTGGTAGGTGAGATTTCATTCTTTTTAAATTTTCTTCATACTGGTTGAATTTAAAAGGGCTGGGGAGATAGCATAATGGTTCTGAAAAAAGACTCATGCCTGAGGCACCAAAGATCCCACGTTCAATCCTCAGCACCACTGTGAGCCAGAGCTGAGCAGTGCTCTGGTAAAAAAAAAAAGTAACTGGTTTATAAGCTTATGAGATTATAGTTTCACACCACACCCACTACCAAAGTTCTGTGCCCCCTACTGCCACACCCCCTAATGATAACCACCATAGTTCTCATGGAGACATAGAGACAGTTTGGCTGTCTTCTGTTTCTGTTTGTGTGTTTGTTTTTGCCAGTTTGTGTGTTTTAATTCTCTAGATTTCACATATGAGTGAAACCACTAGGTAGTTAGTTGTCTTTCATTTCCTTACTTCACTCAGCATAATCACCTCCAGTTCCATCCTTTTGTTCCAAAGGACACAATATCACCTTTTTGAATTACAGTATTCCACAGATTATATGTACCATGGATATTTTTTTTAATCCATTCATCTGTCAGTGGGCATTTAGGCTGCTTCTGTTCTTTGACTATTGTTAATAAAGCAGCTATGAACATATGGGTGATATGTCTCTCTGAATTAGTCTTTTCATGTCCTGTGGACAAATGCTTAGGAGTGGTATTGCTGGATCATAAAGAGTTTTTAGTTTTATTTAAGGACTCTCCATGCTGTTTTTTATAGGAGGTTCACCAGATTGTACTCCCACCAACAGTGTAACAGATCCCCTTTTCTCCACATCCTCGCCAACACTTATTTTTCCCTCTTTTATTGATGTAAAACATTCTCATGGGAGTGAGGGAATAATCCCAAGGTAGTTTTAATGTGCATTTCTATAGTGATAAATGGAGCATTTTTTTCTATGTCTATGGACCATATGAATGCCTTCTTTAGAGAAATGTGTATTCATATTTCCTGTTAAAATGTCTATTCACATTTTTCTGTTGAGGCACTTTTTGGAGCTGTCTGATTTCTTTAAATATTTTGCTATCAGTCTTGCATCACACATGTGATATGCAAACATTCTTTCCTAAATTACTGGCCTATCGTCCTTATGGAATTTTCTTTTGAAGTGTATAATTTTTTAAATCTAGCTTGCTATTATTGATTTATTTTTGGTTTAGTTTCTTTGCCCATGGGGTTGAGTCTCCAAATACACCTTTGATATTAAAGTCCCAAAGTGTTTCTTCAGTTTTTTATTTTATGTATTTTATGGTTTCAAATCTAATATACAGATCTTTATTCCATTTTGAGTTAATTTTTAGTGTGTGATGTTAAGTGGTGATCTAGTATCTTTTTTTAGTTTTTTTAAAAAATATCTTTTTATATTTACTTATTTTGGATAGAGACAGAAATTGAGATGGAAGAGTAAGGTAGGGAGGAAGAAAGAAAGAAAGAAAGAAAAAAAGAAAGAAAGAAAGAAAGAAAGAAAGAAAGAAAGAAAGAAAGAGGAACACATATAGCACTGCTTCACTACTCAGGAGGCTCCTCCCTGGAAAATTGGGATTGGAGATTTGTACCCAGGCCCTTGAACATGTTAACATGTGTGTTCAACCAGGGGTACTAATGTCCAGCCCCTAGTTTTATTTTTCCACATGTTTTTTTTTTCTAAAAGTTTTATTTTTAAAAGAACAAAAGAACAGAGATCACTGTTCAGCTCTGGCATGTGCTGATGCCAGGGATTGAACCTGGAACTTGTAGAGCCACAGGCACATGAATTCTTTGTTCTAAAAGACATCTTCATAGCCCAGTATTTTTTCTTTCTTAAAATATACTCTATTTTATTACAATCAGGGTTATTGCTGGGACTTGGTGCCTACATGATGACTCCACTGTTCCTGATGACCATTTCCTCCTTTATTTCATTGGCTGAGATAACAATTGAGAGGGAGAGAGACTCCTGAAGCGCTCCTCCACCATTTGTGAAACTTTCCCCCTGCAGATGGGGACCAGGGGCTTGAACCTGAGTCATTGTACATGACAATGTATGGGCTCAACCAGATGTGTACTGCCTGTCTCCTTTTTTAAATTATTATTGTGATACTGTTGGTAGCAATCTCTATACGGTTAAATATATAGTCACAACCCCAAAGAGGTATTTTTTTTTGCTTCTAACCAGTAGTTCTCCTGACTTTTCATCCTTCCTTCCCTTCCATTCCCTTCCTTTTCTCTCTCTCTCTCTTTCTTTCTTTCTCTCTCTCTTTCTTTCTTTCTTTCTTTCTTTCTTTCTTTCTTTCTTTCTTTCTCTCTTTCTTTTGCCAGAGCCTTGCTCAGCTCTGGCTTATGGTGGTGCTAGCAACTGAACCTGGTATCTTCAGTGCCTCAGATATGAAAGTCATTTAGCAAAACCATTATTCTGTCTCCCAGCACTCACCCCAGATTTGTCCTTTTTTTTTCAATTCATAAATGGGTTATAAATTTCCACCATGGTTTCTTTTTGTCCCCTCCTCTGTGGTTTCTCTCCTACTGGCCTAGAAATTCCACTTCCATGAAGAGATGGCAGGATTTGGAGAGATTTCTCGAAAGGGGTCAGCCTAGATGTTGTCTTCATGCAGCCATCTTGATTCCACTGGTTCATCTTATACTTAGCTGTCAACTATCTGGCTCTGTTCCCAGTCATAAAGTATTAGTGAGCTAGTATGTAGGTTAAGGGTGGCTCAGTGAGTAAGATGACATTGCAAATGGGACTGCTGTATTAGAACTATGATGCAAGAGAGGGAAACAGGAAAAGAACAGCATCGGGACAGATGTTTGAAAGTAATTAAAAAAAAACAGAGAAAGAAGTTAGCTGGGAAAGATGTAACTCTTACCATAATAATAAGACTCAGCGTCTTCTGTTCTATATGGTTACTACTATAGAACTGTACACTCTTTGTTTATTGCCAGTGGGACCGCATGCCCATAGATCCTAATGGACTTTTCCCCCTTTTGATTTTTTAATTGTCTTTTCTATTTATTTATTTTGTCTTTTGTTGCCCTTGTTATTTTTTATTGTTGTTGTAGTTATTATTGTTGTTATTGATGTCGTCAAGGTTAGATATGACAGAGAGAAATGGAGAGGGGGCAAGACAGAGAGGGGGAGAGAAAGATAGACACTTGTAGACCTGCTTCACCACCTGTGAAGTGACTCCCCTGCAGGTGGGAAGCCGGGGGCTCGAACCAGGATCCTTAAGCCGGTCCTTGAGCTTTGCACCACGTGCGCTTAACCCGCTGTGCCACCTCCCGACTCCCTCCTCTTTTGATTTTAAGTAGAGAGATAGAGACAGAGATGAAGAAGGATCACCACTGCACCATTGACAGATGGTCCTGTTGGTGCAGTACATGGTGCTTCCATGTGGTGGCTTCAGCTCAAATGCTGACTATTACACACGGCAAAGTGTATATGCTACCAGGAGAGCTAGCTTCCAGTCCCTGAATTGTAAGCTTCCAAACGGGGTGGCTCACTTTATAAAGCACACATGTTACTTCAAAAGTACAAAGCACAAAGACTATAGTTCAGTTCCTCATTTCCCACTTACAGGGGGACGACTTCACAAACAGTGGAGCAGTGCTGCAAGTATCTCTTCACCCCTCTCTATCACTCTCTGCTTCTCACCTTCTATCAGAAGAAAAGAAAATAGTCACTAGGAACAGTGGAGTCTTGCAGGCACTGAGGCCCAGCAATAAACCTGGTAGCAAAAATAAATTAATTAATTAAAAGAAAAGATGCATGTCAATCATTTAAAAAATCAGCATTATACAGAAGTATATGAAGTAGAAAATGAATATCCTCTACTATCCTCAGTGCCAGTTTTAATTAGAAGCACCATGAATAAGTTGCTGGGGAATTCTTCAAGACTTTCTCTCTCTCCCTTCCCCTGTCTCTTTCTTTCTTCTTTTCTTTCTTTTATTGATCGTTCTTCCTTTCTTATTGGATGGAGACAGATAAATAGAGAGGGAAGAGTGGGATAGATAGATAGCTAGAGAGATAGATAGCTAGAGAGATAGATAGCTAGAGAGATAGATAGATAGATAGATAGATAGATAGATAGATAGATAGACAGACAGACATACAGACAGATGATGAACCTGCAGCACTACTTCACTACTCACAAAGCTTCCCCCTGCAGGTGGGACCAGGGGCTTGAATTCTAGTCCTTGAGCATAGTAACATGAGTGCTCAGTTAGGTGCACCATTACTCCACCTTGATTTATTTTTTCAGAACACACACACACACACACACAAAAAAAAAAACAAACAAAGATGTGTAGGGTTTTTTTTTTGCCTCTATGGTTATTGCTGGGGCTCAGTGCCTGCACTATGAATCCACTGCCCCTGTGGCCATTTTTTTGATAGGACAGAGAGAAATTGAGAAGAGAGAGGGAGATAGAGAGTGGGGAGAGAAATGTAGACACCTGCAGAACTATTTCACCACTTGTGAAGCGACTCCCCTGCAGGTGGGGAGCCGGGGACTAGAACTGGGATCGTTTCTTGGGCCTTTGCGATTTGTACTATGTGTGCTTCACCCTGTGCACCACTGCCAGGCCCCGGCAAACATGTGTAGTTGTCAAGGGGATAATTATTCCTTTACCTAATGTCTCTGGGACACCTTTACTGCATCAGCACATATGTCATGGTAAGTCATAGCACGGCTTTATGTGTGTTTTCTGTTCCTGTGTACCTCAGGCTGTTTTAACAAGGCCTTTCTTTTCTCGTCCAGCATCAAGAGGGGCATGCGCACCAAAGCTCTGTCCCATGAAAGCATCTTTATCATGGAGCCTGAGCCGGAGCCTGAGCCTGAACCTGAGCCTGAGCCTGTGCCTGAGCCGGAGCCAGAGCCAGAGCCTGAAAGAGCAACAAGCGGATCATCCTCTTCCCCAGAGTCCCAGAGAAGCAGACCTCTGAAGGTAATAGTGAACTTAAATACTAGTGCCTAAGAGTACTACAGTGAATTCTCACTTAGTGACCTGCTTGCTTATCAACCACTTGGAGTTAGGACCAGCTCTCTGAGGAGTTGGAAGCTTCTAGCATCTCATCTAGCTTCACCTCTCTCAATTTCAGTCTCCTTCCTGTAGTTGGCTATTGAGCACTATAGCAGTGCTATAGATTTATACTTTACTGTGTGCCTCACAGCGCAATTTAATTCCTCTATTTAATTTAATTTATATATTTGTTTTGGATAGAGACAGGAAGAAATTGAGAGGGGAGGGGGATATAGCAAGGGAGAGAGACAGCGAGACCCGTGCAGGCCTGCTTCAACACTCACGAAGCTTGCCCTCTGCAGGTGGCGATTGGGGACTTGAACCTGCTCCACTTTCCAGCCTCCCTATATATATTATTACTGCCAGGGTTATTACTGGGGTGTAGTGCTAGCACTATGAACCTACCTCTCCCAGCAACCATTTCCCCTACCCCCTCTTCCTTCTATTTTATTTTATTTGCTAGGACAGGGAATTTTTTGAGAGGGGAGAGGAAGAGAGAAAAATGGTCACCCACAGACCTGCTTCACCACTTGTGAAGCGGCCCCTCTAAGTGAGGAGTGGAGACTTGAACTTGGGTTTTAGTGGATACTGATGTTTGCGCTCAACCGGGTACATCACTGCCTGGCCACCATAATTCCTCCATTTTTTAAAATCACAGTACAATATGGAGTACATTACTGAATAACATTTTAAAAGATTATTATTGTTGTTGTTATTATTTGCCACCAGGGTTATCTCTGGGCCTCATTGTTTGCACAATGAATCTACCACTGCTGGTGGCCACTTTTTTCCTTTTCCCTTCTTTATTTTATTTCATAGGACATAGAGAAATTGGGAGGGGAGGGGGAGATAGAGAGGGAAAGAGGGAGACACCTGCAGACCTGCTTCACCACTCATGAAGTTTCCTCTCTGCAGGTGGGAACCAAGGGCTTGAACCCTGGTTCTTGTGCATGGTAATGTTGAGCTTAACTGGGTACACTGCCACCCCCAATTTATTTTTAATTTAATTTATTTTAATGAAATATTAGTAGACATACAATGGATGTGTGTGTGTGTGTGTGTGTGTGTGTGTGTGTGTGTGTGTGTGTGTGTGTGTGTGTATGGATAGCTAGCTAGCTAGATACCAGCTAGAACACTGCTCAGCTCTTGGCCTACGGTGATGTGGGGGATTGAAACTAGGACCCTTGCTGCCCTAGGCATGAAAACATTTTTTCTAGAATTATTATGCTGTCACCCCACCCCTTAAAATCTGCTTCCCTAGAGCCCTGCCCCACTAGAGAAAAAGAGACAGGCTGGGAGTATGGATCAACCTGCCAATACCCATGTTCAGCAGAGAAGCAATTACAGAAGGCAGACCTTCCACTTTCTGCACCCCATAATGACCCTGGGTCCATGCCCTCAGAAGGTTAAAGAATAGGAAAGTTATCAAGCAAGGGAATGGGACACGGAGTTCTGGTGGTGGGAACTGGGTGGAGTTGTACCCCTCTTATCCTATGGTTTTGTCAGTGCTTCCTTCTTATAAATAAAAATTAAAAAATATTTTAGAAGTTATAAATAATCCAAAGGTGACATGAAACTATCTAAAGGTAGTTGACAAGCTCACCAGTACAGCATAGCAGCATAGTTGACTTGAAACACTAATGAGGGATGGTTCCTTGTTTAGTGATCACTTCAGTTATTGACTGGGTTTCAGAAAGGGAGTTCAGTCACTAAGTGAGGACTGCCTGACTGTTCTTCCATTCCCAACTACTGTCCCACCAAGTGAATACAAAACAAACAAACAAAACATCCAAGGAAAGAGAAGCCTGGCCGAGTTTTCCAGACGATTCTATCTCACAGGATAATTGTGAAAACTGAATGAGAGAGTGTGGGACTCAACAGTGTACTTCCCAAGTGCTTGCCATGTTTGTGGCTGATATGACCAAATCACTCTCCCAACTCCCTGTTTCTATTTCTCTCTCCCACAGAGATCTATTTTTTCCCAAACGTTGCCTAGAGCTGGGAAGAGCCGCATACGTGGAGCTCTTTCTGGAATTGTGTTTGGAGCTCTGCCCCGATACATGATCAAGAGTGGAATCTGGATTCCAGGATCTGAGAGCAGTAAGGTGAGAAGGTGCAATTATTCAGGATGTAATGGTTTAGTTGGGTACCCATATCTCTGCTCTGTGCCCATGGGATGATTGATTAACCTCTCTGAACCTTCGGTTCCTCATCTACTGTGAGCATAATACTAATATAGACAGACCCTAAGGTGGCTTGTGAGGAGTGAATAAAGACCCAGAGAAGTTGGATAGATTGCTTAGTGGAGCCATGGAGGTGACTCAGTCAGTGACGTGTCAGAGTATGTGTCTTGCATGCGTGAGGCTGTGGGTTCAATCCCTGGTATTGCATAAAAGAATGGAGTGGTGTTCTGGTCAACCTCTCTCTCTTTCTCTCTCTATTGCATAAAGACGTGGAACTTGAAGAAATTATATTAAGTGAGATAAGCCAGAAGGAGAAAAATGAGTACTAGATGATCTCACTTATAGGTGAAACTTAACAAACAACGGATGAAAGGAAAAAGATAGGGTGAAACTTGGATTGGGAATGGTGTATTGCAACAAAGCAAAGAGCTGTGGGGGTGGAGGGGCTAGGAGAGCTTAAAGAAGAGACTGAGGGCCTTTGTGCATCATGGTGGAAGAGGACTTAAATTGGTGGTGGGAGTGGTGTGCTGACTATGGGATAAGCACACTTATCATGGGAAGATAAAACATTGTATCCAGGGCTGGAGGACAACATAATGGTTTTGCAAAACAACTTTCATGCCCAAGGCCCCAAAGGTCCCCAGTTCAATTCCCAGCACAACCATAAGCCAAAGCTGAACAGTACTCTGGCCTTTCTCTCTGTATCACAACCTCTCTCTCTCTCTCTCTCTCTCTCTCTCTCTCTCACTAAAATAAGTAAAATATTTCAACAACTGTAACCATATGCCGATAGCTGTCTCATAAATCATTATTTCCCCAAT
Organism: Erinaceus europaeus; assembly: GCF_950295315.1. Classification (NCBI taxonomy): domain Eukaryota; kingdom Metazoa; phylum Chordata; class Mammalia; order Eulipotyphla; family Erinaceidae; genus Erinaceus; species Erinaceus europaeus. The sequence continues at coordinate 42,749,425 of NC_080185.1, forward strand.
AACATGATTTTAAAAATTAAAAAATAAATTGATAAAGCTCACCCCATCACTTACCTCTAAGTGACCCTACTCAGTATTCAGTCAAACTCTGCTAGCACTCTCATCTATCTATAAATGCTCCAGGGCTTGCTGTGGATATTGCTAGGAAGATAAAGCTTTCCTCCCTGCTATCCAAAAGCAGAATGCTCCTGGGACCAGGGGTGGGGTGGTAGTGCTGGTAGTGGTGGTGGTGATGGTGGTGGTGGCTCATCTGGGAGAGCACACACATCACAGTGTTCAAGGACCCAGGTTAAACCCCTCCTCCCCCAGTTCCCACTGATAGGGATGGAAGCTTCATGACTGGTGGAGCTGAGCTGCAGGTCTCTCTCCTTCTAGCTGTCTCTCCCCCTCTCTATCTTTCTCTGTTTCACTCTCTATGGAAGAAAAATGTCCGCCAGTAGCAATGGAGTCACTGTGCATGTACTGAGCTCCAGTGTTAACCCTGATGGTGGGGTTTGGGTATTGGGAAGACAGTAGAATGGACCTATTTACTATGATTTATTAGACTGTTTTTTTTTGAGGGGGGGAGGTCTGGGAATGCTTAAAATATTACCTATCTGGTAGAGTAAAGTATTCTTGAAGGAATGATGTTAAGTGAGATGAGCCAAAAAGACAGGGATAAACACCAAATGATGTCACTCATTAGTGGAACTTAAGAAACAAGGACAGAAAGTGGAAACACAAAGTCAAACTTGGACAGGGCTTGGTGCGCTATACCAAAGCAAAGGGCCCTAGGGAAGGAGGGCAGAAAGGGGACTAGGGGAGCTTTGGGGTCCTGGCACATGATGGTGGAAAAGGACCTAAGTAGGGGGTGAGAGTATTTTGCAGACACCTATCATGATGATATGAGAAATTATACTCGTGTGTCAACAACTGTACCATAAACCATTAACACCTCCCCGGTAAAAGTCCATTATTTCCACCCATATGAATGAAAGATAACAAGAGTAAATGGCTCAAAGAATTGCAAGATTTGAATGAATTACATGTGTGGGAAATAACCCATGCCTGACAATCAGTAAAAGTCAGTTGTCATTATTTTATTTATTTGCTTTTATGCTTTATTTTTATTAATATTTAATGTTAATTTATAAGATTGTATAGGGTGTAATTACAATGGGGGTGTTATTCTATACAATTTCCACCACCAGAGTTTTGTGTGACATCCCCTCCAATGAAAACTTCCCTATTGTTTATCCCTCTGGGAGTATGGACCAAAATTCTTTTTGGGATCAGAAGGTGGAAGTGTAAACACTTGTGTAAATGCTTCTCGGCTGGACTTGTGCATTGGCAGGTCATTCCATACCTCCAGCCTGTTTCTATATTTCCCTGATGGGGTTAGGGCTCTGAAGAGGTGAAGTTCCAGGAAGCATTGGTGAAGTCATCTGCTCAGGGAAGTCAGGATGGAATCATCATAGCATTTGGAACTTGGTGGCTGAAATACAGTAAGACAGAAAACGGGACAAAATGTTTAACAGATGGGAACCATGAAATTGGAATAGAAAAGATGAAAGTATGGACCTTAGGGTAGAACAAAGCTAGGAAGTCTGTTTTAGGAATGTTCTTAGGAGCTTATGCTTTAATAATCTTTGCTTGAGCTTAATAGCTAACATGGGGGTGGACCAGAAATACTGTTTGGGAAGATGGTGGTCAGTGTTGAGAATAGAAGTAGGTGGCAGGATTAGGGCTCACTTGCTTGAAGAATATATATAAATGCAATTAACTGTTTACCACAATGATCTAGCTCAGGGCCCATGTTCATTCATATTTAGCACAGGAGCCTGTACAACCTCTGAGTTCCTATCATACAGCTCACAGTCCATAGTCACAGCAGGGAAAATTTTAGACTTCACTCATTTCAGAGCCAGTCTTCCTCTAATGGCAGAGTAGCATGACCCAGCCTCCCATTGGACAGTGGTGCAGTCCCCACCATTGCTATTTCATAGTGAGGGTATGGTCCTGAAGAAGCCTACAAAAGAGCTTATAATTGATGTTCCCAATGAGTGTGACCAGTGATGGTAGAGAGAGGGATCTATCAGAGGTCTAGGCCCATATTGTCTATTGGGGGATGCAAGGATTACTTGTCTAGGATCCTGGGTGAAGGGGTGGACTGATAGTGGCCAAAGAAGCCATCATTAACTAAGCCAGTCTCTCGCCTTTATCCAGCTTTTGTAGTCACTCCTATATACGAGAATCTTAGGCTTTCTCCTAGTTGTTAAAGTGTTAAGTGTCCTGTGTTGTATCCGAACCTATATTAGGTTTATGGGAGCTGGCCTCAAGTTAGGGAGGAAATACACCTAGGATTTCAGCATGGTCTTAGTTAGCCTCAGGTTTTTCTGCATTTACTTGTTTGATGATTCTAACAAAAGTTGTCATAGGGACAATAATTTTCTTTTACTATATATATATAGTTTTTGCCAGTATAACTGTTGTTGTATAGTGTTTCTTTGGAAGTTTATCAATAATGCTGATGGTCTTTCAGAAGGCTTTAATTCATGAATGAATTAATTTGCCACCAGGGCTATTTCTGGGGGCTCAGTGCCAGAACTACGAACCCACCACTCCCTGTGGACATTTTTCCATTTTATTTTATTTATTTTATTTTATTTTATAGGACAGAGAGAAATTGAGAGGGGAGGGGAGGTAGAGAAGGAGAGAGAAAGACACCTGCAGACCTGCTTCACTGCTCATGAAGAGTCTCTTCTTCAGATGAGGAGTGGGGGCTTGAACCTGGGTCCTTGAACTTGGTAATATGTGTGCCTAACCAGGTGTACCACCACCTGGCCCTGGTTGTCATTATTGTAGTCATTATTATTATTAGACTTGGGCTTGAAAATAGTTGACCCTCAAGCTCTCTTCTCAAGCATCCCAAAAAGGGCCTGGTTGCAATAAGGGGTCACCTCAGACAGTGACCAGATACTGACTAGGGGTACCACAGGGACAGAACCTTGCCAAGTTCTTCTAGTATCCTCTCCTCTTTTCTCTGGATAAACCATCAAAACTGATTTGTCCAGGTCAGGACCAAAGCTTGTGACATAAGACAACGTGTCATCTCCGTGAGAGCAAGAGCATTGTTCTGTCCATTGCTGTGGGCTCAGTGCTGGGATGTGGTGGGACATGATTTCTTAGCCAATACTGATTGAAGATGAAATTGGGGCTTCTGATTTATATCAGCAGGACCATGGAAGGGACCACAGCCTCAAAGTAAAATGTGTCATGAGCTTTAAGCACGAAGCAACTAAATGAGTCTGCTGGTGCCCAAGAAAAACCCCAATGATCAGTTTTATCCTTCTCCTCCCTGAAAAGTAAAAAACAATGTAACGGGGAGTCGGGCAGTAGTGCAGTGGGTTAAACGCACGTGGCACAAAGCACAAGGACCGGCATAAGGATCCCGGCTGGAGCCCCTGGCTCCCCACCTGCAGGGGAGCCGCTTCACAGGTGGTGAAGCAGGTCTGCAGGTGTCTATCTTTCTCCCCCTCTCTGTCTTCCCCTCCTCTCTCCATTTCTCTGTGTCCTATCCAACAACAACGACATCGATATCAACAATAATAATAACCACAACAATGTTAAACAACAAGGGCAACAAAAGGGAAAATAAATAAATACAAATAAATAAATAAATTGGGGGGTGGCAGAGTACCTGGTTAAACTCAGCATTACCATGCTCAAGAACCAGGGTTCAAGCCTTTGGTTACCACCTGCAGGGGGGAAGCTTCATGAGTGGTGAAGCAGGTCTGTCTAGCAACGATGACATTAATAACAACAACAATGATAACTACAACAACAGTATAACAATAACAAGGGCAGAAAAAGGGAAAATAAATAAATATAAAAAATAAAAAACCAACATAACATAAAACAAAACAAAACAAGTTCTGTACACTTTTTGAAAATTCCAGAAAATCATGGCCCAGGAGGTGGCGCAATGGTACAGTGAAGGGTTTGTAAGCACGAGGTCCTGAGTTTTATCCCTGACACTTCTTATGCCAGAGTGAAACTCTGGCGTTCTCTCTATATCTCTCATAAATCTCTCATAAATAAATATTTTCTAAAATCTTGATGGGATGAAGTAGTTTAGGACATCGAAGATCCAATTCAGATCATTCTGGGAATGCTAAGAACAAGGATTGTAATTTCTGTGCTAAGCCTCAAACAAAACCCCATCTCCCAGAGAACCAGACTTTCAAAGACAGGACCACTGGCACAATGATTATCAGAAACAGAAAAGATTAGCTGTCAACACTGGCAAGGAGATCACACCAGAATTCTTCTAGTCTATTTTTCAAATTCAGGATCACTTTGTTGAGGAAATGTTGTTTTACAGGACTTCTGTTGTCATGAGGGTACATTTCCATATTTCTCAAAAATAGGTTCAGTACATTTCACTCTCAACCAAACCACCATCTTACCCCACCATAGGGATTAATGTTCCCAGCTTCCTCTTAGTGGTCCTCCCGAGCCCTCAAATATGTTGTGATAGACCACAGTCTACTGAGGATTCGCCCTGTGTTGTCCTTCTTTCTCTCTTAGAGCCCATCTGTGAATGAGATCATCCAAGTCTTTCTCTTTCTGACTTACCTTGCTCAATAAGATTACCTTGGTCCTCCCATGCTGTAGCAAAGGAAAACATGTTATCATCTCTTACAGATGTCTGGCATTCTGGTCTTTTAAAAAAAAATCTATTTATTTATTCCCTTTTGTTGCCCTTGTTGTTTTATTGTTGTGGTTATTCTTGTTATTGTTATCAATGTAATCATTGTTGGATAGGACAGAGAGAAATGGAGAGAAGAGGGGAAGACAGAGAGGGGGAGAGAAAGATAGACACCTGCAGACCTGCTTCACCGACTGTGAAGTGACCCCACCCCCTGCAGGTGGGGAGTTGAGGGCTCGAACCAGGATCCTTATGCCAGTCCTTGTGCTTTGTGCCATCTGCACTTAATCCACTGCGCTACTGCCCAACTCCCCATTCTGGGCTTTTTAAGAATTGTTTGTTCATTCCTTCTTGCTTTATAATCCTATATACATTTGAGAGTATAACCTTGATATGTAGGCAGACACCACCCAAGTCCTAGAGCCATTCACACTGCTAAACTGACCCCTTCCCCCTTTGGTAACTACCAGACTGTTCACTGGGTTGAAAATTTAGTTTTATTGTTCTTTGTTCGATTGTTTGCTTGAGTTATTTCTGTTCCACATGGGAGGGGAACCAACCCATATAGAATTCTGGTTTTGTGCCATCCAACACTCTGCAGTGTGTCATTTTCTGAAGCATTGACCATAGTCAGCAGTGAACAAGGTCCTGGTTTGAGCAGGTACCAAGAGTGAAGATGGGGAAATGGGATATTTTCCCCTAACCTTGTTTTTTTGGGGAAGGGGGAAGTCAATAGTTTACAGTACAGTTGTTAACACATGGGTAGAACTTCTCATCTCCCTGTGATAGGTGTCTGCATATCACTCACCCCCCAACTTAGGTCCTTTCCCACCATTACATACCAAGAACCCAGTGTCCTCTCCACTCCACACTTTCCCTCCTTCTACAGAAGTCGGAGTTGTAGTGCGTTGGTGCAATAAAAATGACCTTATGTTTTTCACTCTGGGCTCTTGATTTTTCAACCACTCAGCAACAACAGAGCCCCTGTAACTGGAGAGCAATTATATCCACTGTGACCTTTGTCTCCAATCTTCTTCCATGATAGACCCCATGCCAGCCCAGCAGCAACTGATGTCTAGAAGAATCTGACACAGATTCTAAGGACTCTAATGAATCTACCACTTCTGATGGCCATATTTCCTTTTTTTATTTTTTTAAATTTTATTCGATAGGACAGATAGAAATTGAGAGGTGTGAGGGAAATAGAGAGGGAGAGAGAAATATTGATACCAGCAAACCTGCATCACCACTACTGAAGTGTCTCTTGTGCAGGTGGGGAGTGGGTGCTCAAACCTGGGTCTTTGTGCATGATAATATATGTGCTTAACCAGGTGCATTATTCACTGAGCTGAAGTAGTATCTCATAATTTCTGTTTGCGTTTCTCTAATAATAAGTGACATTGAGAATTTTTTCATATATCTCAAGCCATTTATAGTCTTGTTTAGAGAAGGGTCTATTCAGATCTTTGTTCACTTTTTAATTGGATTGTTTATTTTTCCTGTCGACTTGTATAAATTAAAAAATACTTTAATGCTTAAAATTTGAATGTTATCAGTAGTATGTTACAAGAATGTATAAAGATGTAAGATTATAATGTATAGTTCTCACAAGTCTTATTTTTTCCCCTTTATTGGGGGATTATTATTTTACACTTGACAGTGAATACAATAGTTTGTACATATATAACATTTCTCGGTTTTTGCACATAACAATACATCCCCACTAGGTCCTCTGTCATCCTTTTCTAGGACCTGTACAAGCCTCCACCCACCCACCCCAGAGTCTTTTACTTTGGTGCAATACACCAACTCCGGTTCAGGTTCTACTTGTGTTTTCTCTTCTCTCACAAGTATTAGAAATGGTTTGCGGGAGTCGGGCGGTAGCACAGCGGATTAAGTGCAGGTGGCACAAAGCACAAGGACCAGCGGTGAGGATCCCGGTTCGAGCCCCTAGCTTCCCACCCACAGGGGAGTCACTTCATAGGCAGTGAAGCAGGTCTGCAGGTGTCTATCTTTCTCTACCCCTTTCTGTCTTCCCCTCCTCTCTCCATTTCTCTCTGTCCTATCCAACAATGACGACATCAATAACTACAACAATAAAAACAACAAGGGCAACAAAAGAAAATAAATAAATATTTACAAAAAAGAGTTTAAGATTTATGGACATCAGTAACAACAACTACTACAACAATAAAACAACAAGGACAACAAGAGGGAATAAATAAATAAATAAAAATAAAAATGAATTAAAAAGAAATGGTTTGTTTGCTTCTACTTTTTTTTTTTGCAACATATGTCCCTATGAATTAGTGTTTGAGTGTCCTTTGGATAAATGCCTGAGAGTGATATTGCTGGGTCGTAAGGTATTTCCATTTTGATTTGTTAGGGACCATCCATACAGTCTTCCAAAGGGGCTGCACCAGTTTGCATTCTTACCAGCACTGTAGTGGAGTAACTTTTTCTCCACAGCTTCTTTATTTAATATTTTATTTATTAATGAAAAAGGAGGAGAGAAAGAAAGAACCAGACATCACTCTGGTACATGTGCTGCTGGGGATTGAACTCAGGACCTCATGTTTGAGAGTCCAATGCTCTATCAAGTGTGCCACCTCCTAGACCACTTCTCCACAACTTCTCCAACACCTGTCATTTCCTGGTTTGTTTATGTAAGTTATTCTCTCAGCTGTGAAATGGTATCTCAAAGTAGCTTTTATCTTATTTATTTATTTATTATTGGATGGAGACAGAGAGAAATTGAGAGGGGATGGGGAGCAAGAGAGAGATATAAAGAGAAATACTTGCAGACCTGCTTCACCACTGGTGAAGCTTTCCCCCTACAGGTAGTAACCAAGTAACCAGGGACTTGAACCTAGGTCCTTGCACACTGTAAAGTGTGTGCTTAACCAGGTGTGCCACTGCCTGGTCCCTCAGTGTAGTTTTAATTTGCATTTCTCTAATGATAAGTGAAGTGGAACATTTCTTTATATGTCTGTGGGCCATGTGTATCTCTTCTTTAGAAAACTGCTTAGTTCTTTGATCCATTTTTTAATTGTGTTATTTTTGCTCCTTTTGTAGATCTGTACCAGTTCTTTTATTCTTTTTTATTTATTTGCCCTTTTGTTGCCCTTACTGTTTTTTATTGTTGTTGTTGTTGTTATTGATGTCGTCATTGTTAGATAGGACAGAGAGAAATGGAGAGAGGAGGGGAAGGCAGAGAGGGGGAGAGACAGACAGACACCTGCAGACCTGCTTCATTGCCTATGAAGTGACTGCCCTGCAGGTGGGGAGCCTGGGGCTCAAAGCGGAATCCTTATGCCGGTCCTTGCACTTTGCACCACTTGCGCTTAACCAGCTGTGCTACTGCCGGACTTCCGTATAGAAGCTTCTTAGTTTCATGCAATCCTTTTTATTTACTCTTGTTTTCATTTTGCATGCCCAGGGGCTTGAGTCTCCAAATACATCTTTGATGTGAAGGAACTGCAAAGTTTCACTGACATTTTCTCCTATAAATTTAAGTGCTTCTGGTCTGGTATCTAGATCTTTAACCCATTTTGATGGTGTCAGGTTGTGGTCTAGTTTAACTTTTCTACATGTGGCCATCTAATTTTCCCAGCATCATCTGTTGAAGAGGCCTTGTTTACCCCCATTAACGATTTTGGCCCCTTTGTCATATGTTCAGTGGTTGTATATGTGTGGACTCATTTCTGGGCTTTTGATTCTGCTCTGTTGAACCAAGTGTCCATTCTTATTGCAGTACCACGCTCTTTTGATTACGATTGCTTTGTAGTATAAGCTGAAGTTGTAGGGCATGACACATCCATATTTGACCTCCTTTTCCTCCTCAGAATTGAAAAATATTTCAAAACTATCAATTCCTTGTCTGTCAGGTAGTGTGCAAATATCTTCTCCCAAATTGGTAGATTTCCAGGCTGATTGAAAAGTCAATAGAAAGATGATTTATAATGAATATAACTGATGAATCAGCATAAACACTGTTTTTTGATGTGATACACTATGAAGAGAGGCAACTTTAAGTTAAATATGTCAACAGCAGCAACAGCAAAATAATTATGTTAGGACTAACCTATGCACTAGTTTTTATTACCTTCATTTTCCTAGTTCTGAGTTTAATGCGCTCTTCTTTCTCTAATTCCATAAATTGGAGCATTAGGTTACTTTTTTTTTAGATTTTCTACTTTTTTTAGTAGGAATATACAGGTATAAATTTATTTATTGGTTGATTTATTCACTCATTCATTGTAACCAAAGCACTACTCAATTCTGGCTTATGGTGGTGCAGGAGATTAACCTTGGGACCTGGAAGCCTTGAAAGTCTTTTAAAAATTTATTGGGAATATTAATGGTTTATAGTAGATACAGATGTTGGTACCTGTGTAAAATTTATCACTTTTCTGTAGAATACTCATACTCCCATCCTAGGTCCTTTCTCAACCTCATGCATTAGGATCTGAAAGCCCCCAATGCCCTCCCATCAGAGTCCTTTACTTTGGTGTAATATACCAAACCCAATACAAGTTCTACTTTTTGCTTTCTCTTTCTGCTTTTATTTTTCAACTTTTGTTCATGAATGAGATCATCCAGTTACCTTCCTTCTCTTTCTGGCTTATCTCATTTAACATGATTCCTTCAAGCTTCATGCAAGAGTAGGTAAAGAAGGTGAATTCACAATTTTTAACAGCTGAGTAGTATTCCATAGTGTACACATTTGTTCCATAGACCACAACTTTCTCAGCCACTCATCTGTTGTTGGACACCTACTTGCTTCCAGGTTTTGGCTATTACAAATTATGCTGCTATGAATATAGTTATACACAGATCTTTACTATTACAAATCCTTTTTGTCATGAACATAGATATACTACAATCTTTTTGGACGGCTGTGTTTGATTCCTTAGGATAGATCCCCAGGAAAGGAATTGCGGGATCACAGGGTAAGTCCATTTCTAGTCCTGTGAGAGTTCTCCAGACTACTCTCCATGGGGGGTTGGACCAATTTATATTCCTAGCAGCAGTGGAGGAGGGTAACTTTACCCCTCCCTTATCCCCTAGCCACCTCTCCAGCATTTGTTGTTACTAGATTTTGTGAAGTATAATATTCTCATGGTAGTGAAATGGTTGCATTTCTCTGACATCACTTGGTGCAGTTTTCATATGGCTGTCAGACTCTTCGCTGTTTTCTGTTCATATCCTCTCCCCACTTTTGGATGGGTTTATTTACTTATTTTGTTGTTGTTGTTGTTGTTGTTGTTACTGAGTTTGGTGAGCTCTTTATATATTTTGGTTGTTAACCTTTTGTTTGATGTATGGTATGTGAAGATCTTCTCCAAATTGTAAGGAGTCTCTTTGTTTGGGGGATGGTTTCTTTTGCTGTGCAGAAGCCTTTCACTTTGAGGTAGTCCCACTGGTTTATTTTTGGTTTTATCTTCCTTAGAAATGGACATGTGCCATTAAAGATATTTATATAACTTAGATGGCAAAGAGTTCTGCCAGTATTTGTCTCTAAATGTTGGATGGTTTCTGGTCTAACATCCAAGTTCTTGATCCATCTGAAATTTGCTTTTGTGTGTGGTGACATGTAGTGGTTCAGTTTCATTTCTTTAAATTTTTTTAATATAATTTTTTGCCTTCAGGGTTATTTCTGGGGCTTGGTGCCTGCACCATGAATCCACTGCTCCTGGAGGCCATTTCTTCCCTTTTGTTGCCCTTGTTGTTTTATCTTTGTTGTGGTTATTATTACTATTTGTTATTGATGTCATTGTTGTTGGATAGGACAGAAAGAAATGGAGAAAGGAGGGAAAGACAGAGGGGAGAGAAAGATAGACACCTGCAGACCCGCTTCACCGCTTGTGAAGTGACCCCCTTGCAGGTGGGGAGCTGAGGGTTCAAACCATAATCATTGTGCCAGTCCTTGCACTTTATACCATGTGTGCTTAACCCGCTGCACTACCGCCCGACTTCCCCCTAAAATTTCTTAATCCAATTTTCCCCAAAGCATTTTATGAAGAGAGTCTCCTTACTCCATTGAATCACTTGAGATCCCTTGTAAAAAATATTTGATGCCCATAGATATGAAGATGAAAGTCTTTTTCCAGATCTATTATACTCTTTCCTCGCACCTATGAATTTCTGAGGACTGCTTTTGGTGTATCAAAGATTTGTTAAACTGTACTATTAGTTTTCTTTCTTGTCAAAGCATTTTATCTTTTCACCTGTTCTTTAAGTAATTCATTGACTAAGGGTATGTCATTAACTTGCACCTACTTGTGTTACTGATTCCTAGTTTCATTTCATTGGGGCCTGAGAAAAGACTTTGTAGGATTTCAGTTTTTACAAAAATATTATAGAAACTTATTTTGTGTCTAGAAATACATAGTTTAACTAAGAGAATGATCCAGGTGTACCTCTAAAGAATATATATATTATGCTGTTGGTTGAAATATTTCTTAGGTGTACTTGGTTGATAGTATTGCTGCAAGTCCTTTGTTTTCCAATTAGTTTTCTAATTATTTTTCATCACTTAAATGGCAAACTCAAGTCTATGTTACTGTAGAACTGTTTCCTCTTCACTTTTTGTTATAGTACAGCCTCTTCTTTTTGGTGTCTATGTGTCTATGATTGTTAGATCTTGATGATGAATTCAGACTTTTTTAAATCTAATTTTAAAAATATATTTATTCCCTTTTGTTGCCCTTGTTGTTTTATTGTTGTTCTTATTGATGTCGTCTTTGTTGGATAGGACAGAGAGAAATGGAGAGAGGAGGGGTAGACAGAGAGGAGGAGAGAAAGATAGACACCTGGAGACCTGCTTCACTGCTTGTGAAGCAACTCCCCTGAGGGTGGGGAGCCGGGAGCTTGAACCGGGATCCTTACGCCAGTCCTTGTGCTGGTTTTTGCACTTGAATTCAGACTCTCATCACTAAATAATGGTAATCTATGTTGCTTATAGTTTCTTTTTTTTAGATTTTTAAATATTTATTTCTTTTTTGTTGCCCTTGTTGTTTTTTATTGTTGTTGTAGTTATTGTTGTTGATGTCATCATTCTTGGATAGGACCAAGAGAAATGGAGAGAGGAGGGGAAGACAGAGAGGGGGGGAGAGAAAGATAGACACCTGCAGACCTGCTTCACCGCCTGTGAAGTGACTCCCCTGTAAGTGGGGAGCCAGGGGAGAACCAGGATCCTTATGCAGGTCCTTGTGCTTTGCGCCACATGTGCTTAACCTGCTGCTGCCTATAGTTTCAATTTAAAGTCAGTCATATTTGATACAGGAACAGCTGCCACAGTTTTCTTTCATTTTAAATTCACCATATTTATTTATTTTTGAGCTTATTTGAAGTTATTTATTTATTTGTATGTTTTTATTTTATCAAGCCATTTTTCTCAGAGATTAGTGATTTTCAAGATTGTAAGATTACAGGGTGTATATTATAGCTCCCCACAGCACCCACCACTGAAGTTCTGTGCCCCAATCTTCCCGATGATAATGTCCATAGTTCTTACAAACTTAGAATTCATTTGTTTACTTCTGTTTTTGCCAGTTCATGTGTTTCAGTCTTTAGATTCCACCTATCAGTGAACCATCTGGTCGGTGTCTTTCATCTCTTTACTTATTTTGCTAAGTATAATCACCTCCTGTTTGATTCATTTTGTCCCAAAGGACACAATATCAACTCTTTTGATTGCAGAGAAATATTCGATTGAGTAAATATTCCATAACTTTTTTTCTCTCCAAAAACACTGCTCAGTTGTGGCTTATGTTGAGGGAGGGATAGGACAGGGGTTAAGCCTGGGACTTTGGCGTCTCAGGCTTAAAAGTCTCATTGCATAACGATATCTAAGTGGAGTGAGGTAGGCTTAGGGCAACCTAAACTCCCTGTTTCTTGATCCCACCTGTAAAGAAACCAGAGAAGAGTATGCACCTGGCTTCCAAAGAACCTGCTGACCAGTGTTACTATGGGAGCAAGGAAGAAATCTGCACTCTGCTAGAGGTACTATGAGCTTTGGAACACAGTGGCAACATGCAGGGCTGACCTGCCTTTTTATTCTCTCCTCACCCTTCTCAACCCAACCAGAAGTCTTCTGAGGCAGCCTCTGGACCTGTGCGCTCCCAGTCCTTGACCACATTCACCACAAACAGTAGCACCCAGAAGACAAGTGGATTTAACCGCCCTGCATCCAACCAGGGATGTCTTGATTCCTCTGCTGCCCGGCATAAGATGGCTTTAAATCCCCGGAAGCAAAAGAAGAAGAAGAAATCACAGGAATCTGTAAGAAGTTCCATCCTGCGTGGGGTAGGCGGGCATCAGCTAGGCAGTGGCAAACATGGTTAAGTACACACATGACAGTGTGCAAGGACTCAGGTTCAAGCCCTGACTCCCCACTTGTAGGGGAGAAACTTCATGAGTGGTGAAGCAGGGCTGCAGGTGTCTCTGTGACTCTTTCTCTCTCTACTTCCCCCCTTTCAATTTCTCTCTGTCTCTACCCAATAATAAATAAATGAAAGTATTTTTAAAAAGGAAGAAGTCCCAACCTCTGCAAGCTGCCTCTGGGGGTTGTGAGTTAAGGGGATGGGAGTCACAGCCTCCTGAGGGGTGGTAAAGTCAAGGGCACTGTTCTGGACTTCACAGCCACGGGAGGGGGACTGACTGGTACCCCTTGGGTGAGACCCTCTTTTTATTCACAATTTACATAAGAGGTCTGAAGAAGACAAGACCAGTGACCCAAAACTCCTGGCAATGCTTATTGACTTAACATCTGGGAGGTAGCTCAATCCTCTTTGTAGAAAATATTCAACATGACCCAGCTCTAGATACTTCTATTTTAATTATTTACATTTTTTCGCATTTATTTGATAGAGATACAGAGAAATCAAGAGGGGGGAAGGAGAGACACCTTAAGTGCCACTTCACTACTTGTGAAGCTCCCCCCACACCTCCCAAGTGGGGATCAGGAGTTTATTTTATCTTATTTTATTTTTTATTAAATTTATTTATAAAATAAAAACGGAAGCTATTGACAGAACAGTAGGATAAGAAGGTTAAAATGCCAGACATTTCCTACCAGCAGGGTATTATATCCCATTCTCTCCACTGGAAGCTTTCCTATTCTTTACCAGAATCATTATGGGGTGGAGAAGGTGGAATGTCTGTCTTCTGTAATTGCTTCTCCACTGAGCATGGGCATTGGCAGGTCAGAGGATCAGGAGTTTAAACCCAGGTCTCTGTGTGTGATAACATGTGTCATCAGCTCACAGTGCCACCTCCTGACCTCTCAAGATTCTTTCTTATATAGCAGTTCAGAGATTGGATAGTGGCTTAGCTGGTAGCGTACACAATATGAGGATTAGGGTTTAAGACCCCAGTACCCACCTACAAGAGGAAGTAGGGACCACAAAGGTTGAAATTGCACTGCAGGTATCTCTCTGCCTCTCTCTCTCTGTCTCTGTCTCTTGCCCCCTATCAAAACATAAAAACCTGTTGGGATCGGGAGTCAGGCGGTAGCGCAGTGGGTTAAGCACATGTGGCACAAAGTGGTAAGGATCCCGGTTTGAGTCCCCGGCTGCCCACCTGCAGGGGAGTCACTTCACACGTAGTGAAGCAGGTCTGTAGGTATCTATCTTTCTCTCCCCTTCTCTATCTTCCCCTTCTTCATTTCTCTCTGTGCTATCCAACAATGATGACATCAACAACAACAACAATAGTAACTACAACAATAAAAAAACAAGGGCAACAAAGGGGGCTAAATAAAAAGAAAGTCTTTAAAAACATAACCTGCTGGGATCCATGGAGTCATGTAGGTGCTGAGTTCCAGCAGTAGCCTTCATGGGAAAAAAGGAAAACATAAATGAAATAACTAAAGAAAATAAGTAGTTGAAACCCAGGAGCTACGTAATCGAGCCTGTTCTCTCTATCTGGAGGTCAAGCTTCCAACTATGGCAAGGTTTCAGAACTCAGCTTAGTTTCTCTCCAAAGAGAGATCTCTCAATCTGGGCAAACCACTTGGAATAGCTGAACTGATCACCAAGTGAAGGGTGCCACCGGAAACAACCTCCCTCTCTAACATTCCTGTCATCCACCTAGCAGAGACATTTAGACACCCAGGGCTTTTTCTTCCTGCTTTTATTTATCTATTTGTTTATTTACTCATTCATTTATTTAATGGCTAGAAACAAAGAGAAATTGAATAGGAAGGAGGATATAGAGAGGAAGAGAGACAGAGAGACACCTGTAGCATTGCTTCACAGCTCATGGAAGCATCCCCCTCTGTAGGTGGGGACTAGGGGTATGAACTTGGGTCCTTGTGCATTGTGACATATGGACTCACCCAGGTGCACCAATGCTCAGCTCCTCTTATCTTTTTATATCCCCCTCCCCCTTGAACCACATTGCAGACATGGATGGGGAGCACTGTGGTCTGAGCCCTACTCTTTCTCTCCCTCATGTAGATGAAGGCCAAGAAGGAGGGGCTACACGTTCAGCTCCTGTCTGAAGATGAGAAGGATGTCAGCAAAGCAAAAGCTGTTGAACAGAACAAGTCCAAAAAGGACAGTTCAGGTGAGTAGAGCTTCACATCCATCTTGAAGTGTGTGTTCCAAATCTAACTGCACAGTGTGAGGTGAAAAGGCCTACAAATGGATGGACCCCAGGCCTGCTGGCTCTGGTCCTCAGAAAGCTTCACATTAAAGATGTCTTCAGGTGGCCAGTTGGTGGAAAACCCTGTTAAGAGAACATAACACCATGTTCAAGGTTCTGGGTTCAAGCTCCTGCTCCCTCCCTGCAGGGGGACGTTTCATGACTGGTGAAGCATGTCTGCAGGTATCTCTGTTTTTTTTTTCTCTCTCTCTATCTCCTGTGGCCTCTCAATTTCTCTTTGTTCTGTCAAACAAGAATATAGGAAAAAGAAAAAAATGTAAAAATTGGCCACTGGGAATGGTGGATGCCTAGTGTCTGTACCGAGTCCTTCAGCAATAACCCTGTCGCAATTAAAAAAAAAAAGACTCTATCAACTGTGGCCCTGGACTTTTTGTCTAAATTGCATACTGTACAAAATGCCACCTGTGTAGGGTTTAGGGAAAGGGTTCATACTGGCATCCTTGATTTTCTTCCAAGGAAATGCCCTTTAAAATACTTTTACAGGGTGGTGGTTAACAGTTTCCAGTCCACTTGCTGACACACGGGTACAAGCTTGCATCCCCTCATCATAGGCGTCTGCAAAACACTCTCACCCCCAACTTAGGTCCTTTTCCATCATTATACACCAGGAGCCAAGTGCTCCCCGCTTCCCATGTGTCTCCCCTCCCCAGGGTCCTTTGCTTTGGTGTAATACACCACACCTAGTCCAACTTTCCCTTTGTGCTTCCTCTTTCTGTCCTTGTTTCTTTTTTATAATTTTTATTTATTTATTTATTTATTTATTATTGTATTTATAAAAAGGAAACACAGACAAAAACATAGTATAAGAGGGGTACAACTCCAGACAATTCCCACCACCAGAACTCTGTATCCCATCCCCTTCCTTGATAGCTTTCCTATTCTTTATCCCTCTGGGAGTATGGACTCAAGGTCATTGTGGGATGCAGAAGGTGGAAGGTCTGGCTTCTGTAATTTCTTCCCTGCTGAACATGGGAGTTGACAAGTCAATCCATACTCCCAGCCTGTCTCTCTCTTTCCCTAGTGGGGCAGAGTTCTGAGAAATCAGAGGTCCAGGACAATTTGGTGGGGTTGTCTGTCTAGGGAAGTCTGTTTGGCATCATGGTAGCATCTGGAACCTGGTGGCTGAAAAGAGAGTTAACATATGAAGAGTTGGGGGATGGGGAGTCTCCATTTTGTACTTAGCTAGTAGGCATATTTTACTTATATTCTAAATGGACTGTAGATATAATAGTTTTTTTTTCCCCTGAGCCTGAAATCTGAAATGTGGGTGGATCCAAGTTATTGTCTGGGGAGATGATGTCATGGCTGCATAAAGGACCAGAAAACTGGATCAGGGAAGAGAGTATCTCCCAAATATGGGAACGGTGTATAAATATTATTGCCTGTAATCCCCATCTGTTTGATCTGATCTGGGGCCCATATTCAGCTTAGGAGCCTATGTGACCTCTGCATCCCTGTAGATCTGAGCTCACATTCTGTGGTCATGAGTAGGAACTTTCCCAGCTGCCCCAATTTCAGGACCCATCTTCCTCACGTGTAGCATAGAGTATGTTGTCCAGGCCCTCTTTGGAGGATGGAACATTCTCTACCATTCTTGACCCAAGTTGAGGGCAAGGTCCTATGGGGACCCACAAAGGTGTCTATTTTATTGTTCCTGATAGAGATGAACAGTAACAATGGAGAGAGGGATTTAATCGAGGTCTAGGCCATCATTTCTGTTTGGGAATCCCAGGACTCCCCGACTAGGGCCCCAGCTGTCGGGTTGACTAAAGAGTCATCGTTAAAGTATTCCAGTCTCTTGCCCTTATTCAGCTTTTGCAGTCTTTGCTTTGATAAGGTTAGCTTTGGAGTGAGTGAGGGAAATATAATAGGAAGTAGGTGAGGAGGGTATCTAAGTCTAAGTAGACACTATTTCATTATGAACTTTATACTGACTCACTGGAGACTATTGTCTACTTTTGCTTTTAGGTATATATTTTGCCCTGATTTATAGATACATGTGAACATATACTCTATCTCACAGGATCTGGTCAATATCTAGGTTTTGGGACTTTGTTAGGAAGTGAACCATCTGGAATGGAATTAGCGAATCCTATGAAAGGAAAGGTCTCACCCGAGTAATGAAGCTAAAGAGTTGACATTCCATGACTGACGTCTCTGGACACAGTCTGAAGTGAAGCATGCTGAGGTGGTACTCATTGCATTGATTAGGTTGGGATCATCGAATGCAATATCATCTGGTATGAGTTGAGAGAAGCATGCAGGAAAGTGAGCCCCATCTTAGAGGTTCCAGGACTGGGGGAAATATAGGGGAAATATAGGAAGCGGGAGGTTCCTGCTGTCTTAGGGTTTAAGAAGGCAATAGATAAGTTATTGCTATAATTATATTATTTGGCAATTAGGTTAACTTTGAAATATCTCTTTGTTAGGAGTTTCTGTTTCATATAAAACATCACCATAATTTATGTCCTTTGACAGTATTTGTATATAGCTGTGCCACTGGCTGTTTCTGTTCTCCCTGGTCTAACCATTTTTTTTAAAGGCAAATAATTTCATTTATTTATTTATAAATTTCTTTTCTGGGGAATTAATGTTTTATCTTTGACAGTAAATACAATAATTTGTACATGCATAACATTTCCCAGTTTTCCATAACACAATATAACCCTCACTAAGTCCTCTGTCATCCTTTTGGGCCTGTATTCTCCCCCCCACCCACTCCAGAGTCTTTTACTTTGGTGCAATACGCCAATTCCAGTTCAGGTTCTACTTGTGTTTTCTCTTCTGATCTTGTTTTTCAACTTCTGCCTGAGAGTGAGCTTATCCCATATTCATCCTTCTGTTTCTGACTCATTTCACTTAACATGATTTTTTTCAAGCTCCTTCCAAGATTGGTTGAAAATGGTGGAGTCACTGTTTTTAATAGCTGGGTAGTATTCCATTGTGCATATATACCACAACTTGCTCAGCCACTCATCTGTTATTGGATACCTGGGTTGTTTCCGGGTATTGGCTATGTGTACATAGATCTTTTTGGATGGTTGTATTGGGTTCCTTAGGATATATCCTCAGGAGAGGAATTGCAGGATCATAGGGTAGGTCCATTTCTAGCCTTCTGAGATTTCTCCAGACTGTTCTCCATAGAGGTTGGACCAATTTACATTTCCACCAGCAGTGCAAGAGGGTTCCTTTGACAACCACAACCTCTCCAGCATTTGTTTCTGCTACCTTTTCTGATGTATGACATTCTCACAGGAGTGAAGTGGTATGTCATTGTTGTCTTTATTTGCATTTCCATGACAGTCAAAGACTTGGAGCATTTTTTCATGTGTTTCTCAGCCTTTTGGCTCTCTTTTATGTTGAATATTCTGTCCATGTCCTCTCGCCATTTTTGGATGGGGTTATTTGTTTTCTTCTTTTTGAGTTTGGCAAGCTCTTTATATATTTTGATTATTTGCCTCAGTTCCATTCTGTGAGGGGTCTCTTTGTTTGGGTAGTGGTTTCTTTTTCTGTGGAGAAGCTTTTTAATTTCATGTAGTCCCATAGGATTATACTTGCCTCAATCTTCTTTGTAATTAGATTCATTTAAACCTACCAGGGAAACAGAGAGGCAGGCTCGGAGTATGGATTGACCAGTCAACACCCATGTTCAGCCGGGAAGCAATTGCAGAAGCCAGACCTTTCACCTTCTGCATTCCTCAATGACCTTAGGTCCATACTCCCAGAGGGATAAAGAATAGGAAAGCTATCAGAGAAGGGAATGGGATATGGAGATCTGGTGGTGGGAATTGTATGAAGTGGTACCCTTCTTATCCTACAGTTTTGTTAATATCTCCTTTTTTAAATAAATAAAAATAATTATGCAGCAAAGAGTTCTGCCAATATTTTCCTCTAAGTAGCTGATAGTTTCTGGTCTAACATTAAAGTTCTTGATCCCCTTGGAATTTACTTTTGTATTTGGTAAAATATAGTGGTTCAGTTTCATTCTTCTGCATGTTTCAACCCATTTTTTCCAACACCATTTGAAGAGACTCTGCTTTCCCCATTTTATAATCTGGGCACCTTTGTCAAAAAGTAGATGTCCATAGGTGTGGGGACGTACTTCTTGGCTCTCAATTCTATTCCACTGGTCAGTGTGTCTATTCATATACCAGTACCAAGCAGTTTGATTACAGTGGACCTATAATACAATTTGAGACCTGGGAGTGTGATGCCTCCAGTTCTATTCTTTTTTCTCAAGATTGCTTTGGCAATTCTAGGTCTTTTCTCGTTCCAGATAAACATTTGTAGCATTTGTTCTATTCTCCTAAAAAATGTGTTTGGGATCTAGATGGGGATAACATTAAATTTGTATATGGCTCTGGGTAGTATATTCATTTTGATGATGTTAATTCTTCCAACCCATAAACATGGAATATCTTTCCACTTCTTTATGTCTTTTTCAATTTCCTTGAGTAGTGACTTATGATTTTTCAGTATACAAGTCTTTCACTTCTTTGGTTAGGTTTATTCCTAGATGTTGTATTGTTTTTGTTGCTATAGTAAAAGGAATTGATTTCTGGATTTCATCTTCCTCTAACTTAGTGTTGCATAGAGGAATGCCACTGACTTCTGTATGCTATTTTTTTAGCCTGAAACTTTACTGTATTGCCTGATGATTTCCTAAAGCTTCTTGCTGGATTCTTTATGTTTTTCTATGTATACTATCATGTCATCTGCAAATAGGAAGAGTTTGACTTCTTCTCTTCCAATCTGTATCCCTTGAATTCCTTGCTCCTGCCTGTTTGCTACGGCAAGAACTTCCAACACTATGTTGAATAATAATGGTGATAGTGGGCAGTCCTGTCTAGTACCTGATCTGAGGGGATATGCTTCCAGTTTTTCACCATTGAGTATGAGGTTGGTTGTAGGTTTGTTATAAATAAACTCCACTATCTTCAGGAATTTTCCCTCTATTCCCACTTTCTTTGTAGTTTTTTGATCATAAAGGGATATTGTACTTTGTCAAAGGATTGCTATGCATCTATTGATATAACCATGTGGTTTTTGGTCTTGCTTTTATTGATGTGGTGAATCATGTTGTTTGATTTAAGTATATTAAACCAACCTTTCATGCCTGGGATAAACCCCACTATGTCATGATGAACAATCTTTTTTTTTTAATGATATTTTAATTTAATTTTATTTATTTATTCCCTTTTTGTTGCCATTATTGTTTTATTGTTGTAGTTATTATTATTGTTGTTCTCGTCGTTGTTGGATAGGACAGAGAGAAACGGAGAGAGGAGGGGAAGACAGAGATGGGGAGAGAAAGATAGACACCTGCAGACCTGCTTCACCGCCTCTGAAGTGACTTCCCTGCAGGTGGGGAGCCGGGGTTCGAACCGGGATCCCCATTGCCGGTCCTTGTGCTTTGCGCCACCTGCGTTTAACCTGCTGCGCTACAGCCCGACTCCCTTTTAATGATCTTTTAAATTTTTTTAAAATTATCTTTATTTATTGGATAGAGACAGTCAGAAATCGAGAGGGAAGGGAGGGATAGAGAAGGTGAGGGGCAGAGAGACACCTGTAGCACTGCTTCACCACTTGTGAAACTTTCCCCTTGCAGGTGGGGGCTGGGGGCTTGAACCCAGGTCCTTGCGCATTGTAACATGTATGCTCAATCAGGTGCGCCACCACCTGGCCCCCGAACAATCTTTTGAATATATTGCTGTGTCCGGCTGGCTAGAATTTTGCTCAGTATTTTAGCATCTATGTTCATCAGAGATGTTGATTTGTAGTTTTCTTTTCTGGTTGTGTCCCTGGGTTAGCAGTGTGATCAGAATCCATGTCCATGGACAGCTAACCTAAGATTGTTTTATATAAGATGTTAGAAAGCAGGAAGAAAACAGGAGGAGAATAAACTCCCCCCACCACATAACTCCTGCTGAACCCTTTCAAAAGATGGAATCAATCCCTGCATATGAAATGGAAACTGAGAGAGAACAGAAACACTAATTAAAAGGCTGACCAAATAGCTCTCCTGGATAGTGCGCTGCTTTGCCCTGTACAAAACTGGTTCAAGCCCAGCACCACCACACTGAAGGAAGCTTCAGTGCTGATATTTCCCTTCCCTTCCCTTCCCTTCCCTTCCCTTCCCTTCCCTTCCCTTCCCTTCCCTTCCCTTCCCTTCCCTTCCCTTCCCTTCCCTTCCTTTCCCTTCTCCTCTTCCCTTCCCTTCTCCTCTTCCCTTCCCTTCCCTTCCCTTCCCTTCCCTTCCCTTCCCTTCCCTTCCCTTCCCTTCCCTTCTCCCCTTCCCTTCCCTTCCCTTCCCTTCCCTTCCCTTCCCTTCCCTTCCCTTCCCTTCCCTCCTCTCCCCTCTCCTCCTCTCCCCTCTCCTCCTCTCCCCTCCAGTTCCCCCTTCCCTTCCCTCCCCTCCCCTCTCCTCTCCCCTCCCCTTCCGTCATCTCCTCTCTTGTCCTCTTCTTTCTTCTCTTTTATCTTTTCTTCTGTTTCTCCAGAACTACATTAAAAGAGAAAAACGAAAGAATTGAAAGGACTAAAAGAAAAGTGATACCAATTAGAAAGTGAAATTCCCCTTCAACCTCTAAGTTTCCTAAAAGGTGGTCATTACTACAGGTACAAAAAGATGCCATTTTGATGTACGTCAGCTAGTGGTGGAGCACACTATAAGTAAAATGGTTATGGTTCTGGAACAGTATTATTATTACATTTTTATAATTATATTTACTTATTGGACAGAGATAGCCAGAATATATATATATATATATATATATATATATATATATAGAGAGAGAGAGAGAGAGAGAGAGAGAAGCAGAAACACACCTGCAACACTGCTTAGTCACTTGCAAAGCTTTCCTCCGGCAGGTAGGGATTGAGAGCTAGAACCCTGGTCCTTGCACATTGTAACATGTATGCTCAACAAGGTGGGCCTCCACCCAGCCCCACAGTATTGTTCTCTGAAGAAGCCAAGACACTAATTCTTTTATGGCCTTATTTTTACTTGGTACAGATTCCTTGAATGTGGATCAGAGGTGTAAGACTGACATATGTGATAAAGACACAGATGAAACTTCAAATAAGAGAAACAAAGGAAAAGGATCCGATCCTTCCTGCATGCGTGAGGATGAATCCAAATTTGAAATCCTAAAACCATCCAGTTCTGGAATGGACTTTGCTGATGGTGACAGTTCGCTGCCTACTATCAAGACCACCAAGGAGTGTGCTGCCTTGCACCTGGTCACCGAGCATCAAGACACAGAGAAAGATCCCACTCCACAAGCAGAGACCCCTCCACCTCAGGGGAAGCTGTCAGACACAGAGGATACAGTCAAGAAAGCTGATGGTGAAGATGTTGAAGTCAGAGATACACCGGTCTCACAGCTTATCCCACAAGAGCATGAGGAGAGGGTGGCCCCAGCCCACCCTGAAGGTGGTACTTCCCTTGGTGGAGGTGATCAATCCGAAACTGGGGCTTCGCTTCTGTCAGTGGAGGAAAGCCTGTCTCCACCCCAAGAAGATGACATTTTCTCCATGGTGATGGAGTCCCAGCTGTTTTTGGATCCCCCTCCCTCCCCATCCTCAGAAAGGGAAGAGGCTTCCAGCCTGTGTATACAAAGTGAACAGAGCATCAGTAGTGACAATTCCATGGAAGAAGACCTGCATGCCTGTGTAGCCAGGGTGTTAGCAGAGGAAGGTCTCTTTGAAGAGAGGCTTCCCCAAGAGGGCCTGTCTTGGCTCATGAAGAAGCTAGACCCTGAGATTGAATCATTGGGTTCTGACAGCATGGCTGAAGTAGAAGACAGTAATACTGAGCAGCAGGAACAGCTGGCTCCTGGCTCTGCTCCCCAGACCCCAGAGACCCCTCAAGATGGACCAGAGTTCTTTTGCAAAACAGAAAATAACAGTCTGGAGGCCAGCACTGCTGAGCAGCAGTCCACTCCACATTGTGTCCCCCAGTCCCTGGGGAAACCGGAAGCTGAGGAGCGACTGGTAGATTCAGAGGAGCGGACTGACTCTGATCAACAGCTGACTTCACAAGTCTCTTTCCAGGCCCTGGAGAAGCCAGAAGATGAAGAAGAAGGCATAAATGAATCCAAAAGTCTGCTTGCGGACTCCAACAGCGAGGAGCAGCAGACTCTGGCGCTCACTACCCAGGCTTTGGAGGAATCTGAAGTTGAGACTTCCTCAGAATTGAGTAGCTACACTGAGAAGTATGAAAGTGGGGTAGACTGGAGCACCTCTGAGGAAGAGCTGCTCCTCAAACACCCTTCGAAGGCCTCAGGGAGGCCCAAACACCACCAAAATGCCTCCACAGCTTCCCTGACTATGGCTGAGGGACAGGATCATCCCAGACAACTGAAAACTGCCACAGGGGCTACACAACCCTTTGTGAAGCTGAATGCCCAACGTGTCTCCCAGGGCCACAAGGGGGTGTCCACAAAATGGCGCAACCCTGTGAAGCTGATTCTTCCCAAACATGCTTTTCAATCATGGGTGAGCTCCAAAGGCAAGCGGCCAGGTTCTCCAGGGTCGAAGAACACATCTGCAGAATGGGGTGTTTCTGTAGAGTCACCCCCTTCCAGATTGCTTTCCCGGCGCCTGAGGAGGCCTAAGATGGACCAGCAATGCCCCTCCAGGTCCAAAATAGTGACTCATAAAGGTGCCACTTACACCAGACTACTTCCACCCATGTCTGACTCTCAATCCCCAAGGAAATTCAAAACCAGAAAGACGATTCCTGAAGACCTAGAGAACTCTGACTCTGATGAGAGCGATCCTGTGGAATCTCTTCTCAGGTCATCTACTTTCAGTTCCATGAAGTCCGAACAGAAACTGCAAGCCAACTTGGACACCAAGAGTTCAATCAGTGGTGACAAGAGCATTTCTAAGGATCTGATGGATCTCAGCCAACACCCTAAACCTTGGACAAGCCCAAGAAGCCTGCGAAAGGTTTCTTTTCCAGGTGCTGCTGGGTTAGGAGCAAGCTTGGCCAGGGAGCCTCTACTGAGTAGAGTCCCGTTGCATTCCTCGACCACCACTAAAACGCAGAATGTGTTATCGGGGCCTGATGGGGCCACTGCTGAGATTCTGCCCCCAAAAATATTTCCACTGTCCATGGGAGCTTGTGTGGGCCAGCAAACCATGGAGAACACTGCAGTGGAGGAGGGCAAGTTTGCAAGGTTGCTGTCTTTCAAATGTCCACCACAGCACTTGATGAAGCCAAAATTTAAGCCACTGAGTACAGCCCTCAGTTCCCTGGCTGCATCTGTAGAGCAGAGGGCAACCGGGCACACATCTCCCAAACACTCCTTCCAACCCCCGATGGGGCCCCGGATCCAGCCACAAGGCTCTGCGGAGCCCGAAAAGATTCCAAATAAGAAGGGCAGATCTCTGGAGCCACTAGCTACCAGGAATTTTTTCCAACCTTGGGTGAGCTCAGTATTGGAGAAGCAAGTAGCTCTTGGGGGCCCCAACAATCCTGCCACTGACTGGGGCAGCTCCAACCAGCCCCATCCTCCCAGGCTGTCTGCTCAGAACTTGAGCTCACCCTGGTTGAGGGATCAAAAGGTCTCAAGCTCCAAGAACACCTGTGACGACTGGCGCCGGCCAGTGAAGCTGATGCCATCCAGACGGTCCTTCCAGTCCTGGCTGACCCCCCAGTTCGAGCAACAGATCTTCTCGGGTCTTGAGAGTGCGGTGGCTGAGAAGAATAACTCTGCGGAGAAGGTAGCTCCCACATCAACTTCACAGGCCCTAGTGGGTAAACTAGGTGCCCAGATGCTCCCCTCTGGCAGTCCCAAGAGCCAGATCCTTGGCGATGATGATGAAGATGAGATAGAGGATGTAGGTGTAGATGACTACGAGGAGGAGGAGGAAGAAGAAGAGGAAGAGGTGCTTGAGGTTGAGGAAGAAGAGGAGGAAGAGGCGGAGGAGGAGGAACAAGGTGTTTCTCAAGAGGCACTGCCTCCCAGACACCTTTCCCGGGTCATCAGAGGCCCCAGGTCAGGAGTCCAGAGCCTCGGTGGGGAGGAGAATGAGAAGCCTGTGCTCCACAGACAATCTGAGGAGCTCCTGCTCATGAATGAGGCTGAGCCGCCACCCTCGCTCAGCTCAGTCATTGGCGAAGGTGAGTCAGAATCCCTGCAGCCTTCCAAAAAGCCTTCTCAAAGTTTTGTAAAATTCATGGCGGAGAAAGTCTTCGCTGAGAGCCCTGTGATGACGGGAGGAGTTCGCTTAGATCCTCTGTCTCCAAACCCAGCTTCCAAATCCTTGCTGAATCCCAGAGTGGAGAGCAAAGCTTTTGGGACCTGGGAAAATGTGACCATCGAGGAAGGCTTCACACTAAAATATCCCTTAAAGTCCTTGAAGAAAGCTGAACATCTGCGAGACCACTACTCATCACAATCAGAGAGTGCTCCAACAAAATGGAGCACTTCCAAGGAGCAGCTGCCTCCCAGGTCCCTTGGCTGGACCCAGGGGAAGGCTGATCCCCAGCACGAAGTCTGCCCCTTGTATTTAGAAAGCTCCCAGGGCCTGTGGGACCAGCCTACAGCACAACCACCTGCCAGGCAGCTTTTCCAAGCTGAGCCTGGAACCGGTTTCCAAGCTCAGAATTTCTTCCGAGGCTCCCTGGCTTCCCACACAGAGAGGAGCACTCCCAAGGAGTGTCAGGATTTCACTGAGCATGGATATCATCGACTGCCTTATCCAAGTCCTGTAGGTGACTTATCCACCACTGAGGTGACATACCCTGAGAGTCACCTCCATGGCTGGGCTCACCTCAAAGTGCCACCGATCATCACCAAGGCTAGAAAACACAGTCGCAGTTCTGAAGATCTCGTTAAGAACATTCTGGGTCCTGCCACAAAGCCTGTAAATCTCACCACTACTCCAGTCTGCCAGGCCTTCAGTTCTGGGGCCCCTTCCTCCAAGGAAGAAATACTTCAGAGTGGGAGTCAAAATGAGGAGCACCATTCCAATTCTTCCACCTGCAAGGCCGAGGTCCAAAACCTGTTTGGTATCCGCCTACGTGAAGTCCCATTCACACCCAAGTATAAGGAAGAAAATAATGAGGACTTGGCTAAACCTTCCTCTCTATCTTCAAGCCCTGTTGTATCTTCCCTGGTGAGAAACCACCCCGTCCGAAGGAGTGTCTCCCAGGGCTTCCTGGGTGTCCTTGAGAACCAGATGACCACATGCAATTCAACGGAAATAACACAGAGCAGACCAAAATCAGAGACTGTGGATAAGATATCACCTAGCAAGTTCCCAGGTGAGACTTGACCTGCTCAGGTAGTGAGCAGGTATCAATGGAAGGATGAGCTAGATACCCAAGATTTGAAGGGAAGGAGGTCTGTTCTAGATCTGTCTGATGGGTGGTTGCTTTAATAGACAGGCTAGTGGATGGGTGGGGCAGAGGGTACCCCATTCTAAATGAATGGATTTGGAGGTGGATTTTGAGTTGTTTCCTTCCTCCAAAAGGGTCTTCTGGAGTGTGAGTGTGATTCTCCCCACCCCACCCCCACGATTGTCTCCCAATTCCTTCCCTTCCCCTGGTCCTCACACCTTCCATCAGAATGGAATCCGTGCTTTTCTCAGAATGTTTTTCCATGTGGGGTGCGGGTGGTGGCACACCTGTTCAATGCACACATAACCATTTACAAGGACCTGTGTTTGAGCCCCACCTCCCCACTTGCAGAGGGAAGCTCCTTGACTAGTGAAGCAGGTCTGTAGGTGTCTCTCTGTCTCTCTCTCTCGCTATTTGCTCCTCCCTTCTCAATTGCTCTCTGTCCTATCAAATAAAACAGAAAGAGAAACAATGGCCTTCGGGAGTGGTGAGTTTCTAGTGCTGATACACCAACCCCCAGTGATAACTCTGGTAGCAATTTCAAAGAATGTTGTAACTCACATGCATTGTGCTAGCTCTGGCTACTGGTACTGCCGAGGATCAAACCTGGGTTCTCTCACAAGCAAGTCCTATGTGTTGTCATTGGACTGTCTCCCTGGAGACACCATGCTGATTTTCTAAGCCCACTGGCTTGTTAACAGATACCCTTTGTTCAGTAAGTCAGCTTGGAATCTTAATTTCTAGCTTCTATCTCTCTCTTTTTCTTTTTTAATTGTGTGTCTCTTTGTTCACCATTTCATTCTATGAATCCAGACCTACGTGGTCTTCTGAACATCGCTCTTTCTAAGGGTCTTTGTGTTTTCAAACTTAGCATCTTGTAACCTTGTGGATTCCCACAACAACTCCAACTAACCTCACAGCTGTAGCAGAGACTAGGAGATGAAGAATATTCTATGGTTTTTCCCGGTTGGAGGAATGGCATCAATGAATGACCTGATCCTCTGGGATTTGGGAATTTTGCCCAGCCTACTCAGAAGCCATTGCCTTTCTATGTTTGGAGACCAGGAAGGAAGGGTCCAGTCAAGGGACATCACTTCGGCTTTGAGGAATAACTTACCAACCCACTGGATGTCTGCCTTACCAAGTTTGGGGGGAGGAGCTCTCACAAGAAGGTGAAATGTTCATTTTCATAGGCCAGCTAGTGGACACCCCATGTAGAGCACTTCTGTGGGGAGCTCACACTGCTGTTCTCACACTTTACTGCAGACTCTTTTCTCTAAGACCTTTTGTTCCTTTCTCAGCTAAGCCTGCTCACAGGGTGGAACAAACCACCTCAAAACCATCTGCGATGGCCACGACAAAACAGAGGCAGAAGAGTCCACTGTCCCCACTTCCTATGAGAGAGCCACGACTCAGGAAGAAAAACACATCTAAGACTGAAACTAAGGAGTACACATATGGGGTAAGTTCTGGGGAAGCCCAGAAAACACTTCAATTGGTTGCTAGAGTCAGATTAAATTTACACCAGGAACCTTGACAGAGAAGCGATCCCCAATCTCTTGATTGGGTTGGAGGGCATGGCAATGATCAAGTTAGGAGAGTCTTTTCTTAAAATATATTTTTATTTATTTTGTTTGAATGAGAGTGATAGATAAAGAGACAAGAGACCAGAACACTGCTCAGTTCTGGTTTATGCTGTTGATTGGAACCTAAGACATGGAAATCTTTTGAATAACCATTGTGCTATTTCCCCAGTCCTTGATGGAATTTATAAAACACCACTATTAAGTGTGGTTGGGGTAGTTTTAATGAATGCCAATGTTCCTTCAATATTTTTCTTTTCTATTCATTTAAAGTGTTTATTAAGTTTTTATAGAAAAGAGAGATCTTGAGAGAGAAGTGGAATATATATATATTGAGAGAGAGGAGGGGGGGAGAGAGAGAGGGAGAGAGACCCACACCATTGCTTCACTGTTCCTGAAGCTTTCCCCTGCAGGTGGCGTCTGAGGACTTGAACTCAGATCCTTGCACATAATAATGTGTGCATTCAACGGAGTGTGCCATTGCCCCTTCCTCTTTTAATTTTTTCTATTTGGTTTTAGTCTACAAGACAGGGGACTCTTCAGAGGAAACTGTTTGCGTTGCTATTATACAGTATTGCCCTGTAGAAAGCGTGTAGTCTTAAAGACTATACAGATCTGTTAGAAAGTAATGAATGTGAGGAGATTCTGTAATTCACCCCCTGTCTTAGACCTTCTAAAGCAGAATGTCATGAAATTGGTTTAAGAAATAAGTTATTGGGAGTTGAAAGTAATGAATGTGAGGAGATTCTGTAATTCACCCCCTGTCTTAGACCTTCTAAAGCAGAATGTCATGAAATTGGTTTAAGAAATAAGTTATTGGGAGTTGGGTGGTAGTGCAACGGGTTAAGCACAGGTGGAGCAAAGCACAAGAACCGGCGAGAGGATCCTGGTTCGAGCCCCCCACCTGCAGGGGAGTTGCTTCACAGGCAGTGAGCAGGTCTGCAAGTGTCTATCTTCTCTCCCCTTCTCTGTCTTCCCCTACTCTGTTCATTTCTCTCTGTCCTATCCAACAACGATGACATCAATAACTACAACAATAAAACAAGGGCAACAAAAGGAAACAAATAAATAATTTTTTTTTAAAAAAAGAAGTGTTATTTTGTAGAATTCACAGGTAATGTATAGGATGAGAGGTAAGTAGTTATCCCTCCAGTTATCTCTCTCTCTCTCTCTCTCTCTCACACACACACACACACACACACACACACACACTACAAATTTTAAAACGCTGAAATGGGATCCTATCACACATACTAGTTTTCATGTCCTATTTCATTTATGGGCAACTTTCTATATAAGTACATAATCATTTGTCTTTATGTATATGAAGGTGATGCTTGAGTCTCAGCATATCAACTGGGTTTGTAATGATCTATTTATAAGTTGAAAGATAAGTTCCATGATGAACTTTTTTTTTCGACATATGGATTCCAGTTGATGAGGTGATTGTCTTCTTTCCAATGTCCTATTTAAAACTTCTTTGAAAGTGTTGAAATGAGGGACTGTGTGTTGTATACCCAGTGGAATGCACATGTCACAATGTGCAAGCCCCTGTGTTGAAGTCCTGTTTCCCACCTGGTGGGTAGTGGGGGGAGCTTCTTGAGTAGTAAAGCTGTGCTGCAACTTTGTGTGTGTCTCCACTTTCTGCTTTGACTTTTCTCTGTTTCTATCCAATACATAATAAATAAATAACATATTTAAAAGAGAAAGTATTCAAATGCAGATCCTGGCCAGTGAGCTAGCTTAAGTAAGAGTGTACTTGCTTTACCATTCTCAATCCTATGTCTAGTTGTGAACTTCACTGCACTGGAGGAAGCTTCATTGCTGTTGAGTCTCCCTCACTCTTTGTCTCTGTCTTGGGGCTTGTACCTTGAGGTGCTTCTCTCTGAAACAGTCAGCCTGGAGTGATAACGCCCCAGTCAAGACCCAAAAAAGAAAAATGAACGAGAAAAAAATAATGAAAATAATGAATGAATGAATGAATGGAAACAAGAAAGAATGAATGAAAGAAAAAAAGTGCCTCATTCTAGAACTGCTGAAAATTACCTCAAACCAATTTAACAAGTTTGTACATCAAGAGTTAGATATGAAAGAAAATAAGTTAGATATATCAGAGGACACAGGGGCCAAGTTCATCTTGTTTTAACCCCTTGATGTGGAAAAAATGCACAAGGATATATAGACTAATTAAAATCAGTTGTGGTGAGGTGATTTTGAGCAGCTTAAACTGTACAATATTAAAGATGTAGATCACTGTCTAATGCAAGCAGTGTTTCGAGTCAAATGTTGGCAAGTTTTGCTAGGCAGATAGCCTATGGTTCACACTTCAGTTACTTGATAGGATTTTCTTGACATAGTCACATTCTGTTAGCTTGCTGTTACATGCTGGGCCTGAGGACATTCTCAAGTTAACTGATTCTCCTATGAGCCAGTCCACATGATTTGTATGATTACACAGCCCCTTTTTCTTCCAGATCTAGATGGTGGTAAGCTGGAAGCAGCTTAGGTTTTGCAAACCTCAATTCTGAGCTTAGAGACCCTCAGGATCACTTGTTCTATCCTCTCTGTCCTCAACCACTTTCCCCTCCCTCATTTCTTGTGATTATTATTGACCTCAAAGTGCTCTGGATGGGGCTTGAAACTTGTGGTCTTCTGAATATATGGTTTTGGTGTTTTCATGTTAGCTCTAACAAGCTTTGTCTTTTCATTTTTGTACTGAAGGGAGGTATTCCTCAGTACATCAAACCAAGAAAGAATCCCACTTCAAAAGCCAAGAAACAGGAGAAGGCCGTGTATCTGAATCCACTCAATCCTATCCAAACAGGTAAATGCAAACAAATAAAGACCCATTCCTAGTCAAACCCCCCCAATATAGCCTGCCT
This sequence comes from Erinaceus europaeus, assembly GCF_950295315.1. Taxonomy (NCBI): domain Eukaryota; kingdom Metazoa; phylum Chordata; class Mammalia; order Eulipotyphla; family Erinaceidae; genus Erinaceus; species Erinaceus europaeus. The sequence goes on from NC_080185.1 coordinate 42,780,604, forward strand.
GGCACAATGTTGAGACATAGCTACAATTTCAAATGTAGTTATTGCATATGACACACATAACCCTCAAAATAATAATAAACCTTGGGTTTCTACCATGACTCCTCCATTGGATAAAGATACTGACTAGGATTGTGAAAATTCCAATGTAGAACTGTTACAAGATCAGTGTGTAACTTTCCGGGGTAGGAGGCTTGGATCTTCCATTCCCCCATTGAGAAAGATGTATAGGAACAAAGCTGTGGCCACTCCTGAAACATCCTTGAGATTAGCAAACAAGAGAGAAGATCCATGCTACTTTGAGGTTGTAATAAAGCAGTAGTTTCTCTCTTGCATTCCCAGTGAAACTATTGAACATCAGCCAATTTAAAGTCCTAGTAGTACTCAAGTCTTGTTTGTTTGCTTTTTGTTTTTTGAGGTAGAATAACCCATATTGAAGGATGGCCTATTTGGGTCTTATGCCCCAGGTCCCTTATAAGTAGGCAGGGCATGTGGTGGGATAGATAGTATAATTGAATGTTTAATAAAAGAAGATTTTGATGTCTCAGGTAGTTTCTGGGCTGGGTCTGCTTTAAGCAGAGGTGGTTGTCCTAGTGCTCACCTCTGAAGGCAGGACCTTCAGAGTTGCTGAATCTGGCCAATCTTCCATACTTCCTCCAGTTCTTGGACCTTCTGAAGCATCTCTTTCCATGTGGAGGTGATCTGCACAGTCTCCCCAAGCACCTTGTCCTTTCCCACTACTGTCTCACTTTCCTGCTCTCCGAAGGCTGCATGTACTGGCTTCCCTGTGTTACCTAGGACTCGTTTCACTGTATTCTCAGCTTGCTTTCATTTTTGTTTTATTTCCCTTTACTTTTCATTACTGCAGCTTCACATCCCCAGGCTAATTTTCTTTTCCATATAGGATAGTAGAGACAGAGAGAGGGAGACAGAGGGAAAGACAGCACAGCACTAAAACTTCCTTCAGTGCAGTGGGGGCCAGGCTCAAACCAGAGCTGGGCCTATGAAAAAGCATGTGTACTGTCCACTTGAGTTATCTTATTAGACCAGTGTATTTATGTTCATTAGAGCCTTGCTCAGCTCTGGCTTTGGTGGTGCCAGGGATTGAACCCAGAACCTTGGCCTCTTAGGAATGAAAGTCTGTTGTGTAATCCACTATGCTATATCCCCAGCCCTGACTTGTCAACTATTTATTTATGTGTTTATTTGTCACCTGGGTTATCTCTAGGGCTCTGTGTCTGTATAACTCCACCACTCCTGATCATGTTTTATTTCTGTTTTTGATACATGTGAGAGACAGAGAAAGGGAGATTGGTAGGGAAGAGAAGGGGGAGCAGGAAGTGGAGGAGACACAGAGGTGAGACACTTGCAGCACTTTTCCACTGCTCATGAAGATTCCTTCTTATAAGTGGAGGCTAGGGATTGAACCCAGGTCCTTGTGCATGTTAGTGTGTGTGCCACCAGCTGGCCCCTTTGAATCACTTAAAAGGCCTATTCCATCCCTTTTGTATTCTGAGCAGGGGTATGAGAGATAGGGAGATAAAGCTGAAAAATTGCCATGCTGCATAGGAGTTAGTAGACTCATCCATTCACCTACTCATCAGTAATGCTGTAGCCAAGAGGGTTTGTACCTCAGCAGGAGCAGGGTAACTGAATGATGAATCTATACCATGCCATCTTTACCGTCTCTTATCTGCTCATGCAGAAATTAAACTGTGAATCTCGACACTACTGTGTGAGTCTGGAATAGCATCCTCATAGCTATGAATCTTCTGATGGGGACTGTACTCCTGTCTGACACTGTTTTTGCTTCTCACCATGTGTTCAGATCATCTACTGAGCTATTTAGAATGACAGACTCCCTTGGTCCCTTTGCTAAGGCTTCTGCTTCACTTACTTCAGCAAATGATGCATAAATTGTTTTTTTTTTAATTTTTATTCTTTGTAGGAGGGAGGGAGAGAGAGAGAGAGAGAGAGAGAGAGAGAGAGAGAGAGACTGACCAAGCACTGAATCTTCCTTGACTGCTGTGGGTGCTGTGCTCGGACCTGCAAGGCACATACAGTAAAGCAGCACACTAGCCAAGTGAGCTATTTTATCAGCCTTATTTCAAAACCACTGCCTGGGACTAAAGCAATCAGTCACTCCACTGTAAGGCAAGGATGAAGGAGCAAGCAAATAGAATTGGAGTATAATGGACTAGGGAGATAATGGTTCTGCAAAAAAGACTTTCATGCCTAAGACTCCAAGGCAGCTATTTCAATACTTGGCACCACCATAAACCAACCAGAGCTAAGCAGACTCTGGATCAATAAATATATACTGGGAAAAAAAAGAAAGGAAGGATAGGGAGGTGTCTGGCAAGAGTAATCATTACACTGCTCTCTAGAATAGACTTATGCCAGGTGGATCTGTTGTTTTTCATGGCTCTGTGAATAGGTAAAGCCAAAGCAATATCAGTCCCGAAAGATAGCTCACCTGGATTTTCCGTTTGCATGACCTCTGTTCGAGCCCTATCTATAGTGGACTGGAGGAAACTTTAGCATTGTGTTCTTTCCCTGCCTCTTCACCTCTTTGTTTCTGCTTTTTTTAATCTGGAAAAAAAAGACTTCCTGGAACAACAAGACTTCCCTGGTGACAACTGCCCCCCCCCAAGATGATATTATCCTTTTAAAGCAGAACAGAGCTTCTGAGGTGGGTATGGGAGGTGATTCAACAGTGGACCATGGGTCTTGCATATGTGAGGCAGAGTTCATCCTGGCATCACTTGAGAACAACAGAAAAACAAGACAGTAAAAGTCTATGTACAGCTATGCTTTGCTTCTTCCCTCCTTCCCTCCCTCCTCCCTCCCTCCCTCCCTTCCTTCCTCCCTTCCTTCCTTCCTAACTTTCCTTTCCCTCTCTCCCTCTTTCTCTCATCTTCTTCCTCCTCTTCTTTTCCTTTTCATTTTTTTTCTTAATCTGGTGGATTAATAGCTTACAGTAAATACAGTTGTTGATACATGTGTAAAATTTCTCAATTTTACACATTTCTTCAATAAACTTTCACCTCCAGCCTAGGTCCTCCTCCACCATCATGCAAAAGGACCTGAAAGTCCCCCCAGCAGAGTCCTTTCATTTGGTGCCATCCACCAAGCCTAGTCCAAATTATACTCTGTTTTTACTTTCTGTTCTTATTTCTCAACTTCTGTCCATGAGTGGAATCAATCCCTATTTATTCTTCTCTTTTTGCTTATCTCTTCCAAGATGAGGCGAAGAAGGTGGATTCATCATTCTTAATAGCTGAATACTATTCCACTGTGTATCTATATGTGTGACTTTCTTAGCCACTCATCTGTTGTTGGGCATCTAGGTTGCTTCCAGGTTTTGGTTATGACAAATTGCCTAGGTTGTCTCCACCATCATGCACCAGGACCTGAAAGCCCTCCTTCCCCAACTGCTAGTGCAGCTGCTACTGGTTCTCCTTCTTCTTCTTCTCAACTTTGACACAAACTATTTATACTGGCGTAGTGTTGGGAAATCTTTATCTCTATTTCTCTCTCTCTCTCTCTCTCTCTCTTTCTCTATCTCCCCCTCTCCCCTCCATCTCTTTCTTAAATAATTTAACAATTGTGGAAGAAAAATAAAGTAAGAAAAGCTGAACAGATACCATGTAATATATTTTCTCTTTGGTCTTTGTTCCAAAGCACCAAAAAAAAAAAAAAATCCAATTATAGCTACCCAAAAGTGGCAGTGGCAGCTATAGGTATTACCTGTCAGGTCATCCTGGGTCCAGGCTCCCTGGGTCACAGCTACATTGATTTCACCCCTTTGACACCCCCCCACCCCTCCATGCTGATGGGCACCCACTGACTTATAGAAGTCAAAGGAAACCTGAAAGGAGAAGGAGTTCCCTGGGCCTGCATAAACAAACCCCAGCCCCTCTGGACACAAACTGTCATTTCTTTCTTGTGTGTTCTTAGATATGATTCCAATAGGGTTTGAAGAGAAGCAATTCCAGCTGCCTAATAAGGAGAAGGAAACCAGACTATCTGAAATGCTCCCCACCATGGTTCAAGAATCTTCTGAGCATGCTGAACAGGATGAGCCCGTCTGGTTTTCCCTCGCCAAGAAGAAGGCCAAAGCTTGGAGCCAGATAACTGAAGCAATGCAATAAATTGCTCCTGGATGGAGCCTCAGCACTTCAATAACTGCTAAAAGTTATACTAGTGCCTTGTAGTGATTTATTTACAATAACCACTTCTCATTAAGCAAAAGTGCCTTAGAAGTCAGATTTAAAGCTCATAAGCAAGTGAAGGAGACAAAGGACAGGAATGATGTCTGTCCCCCAGCATAATCACCACCAGCACTTGAGACCCCAGCATCTCCCCTTAAAAATGACGTAAACTAGTTGCACTGCTATAGAATTAGGAAATCCTTACTTTGGACAATGGGCCTTAGCAGGGAGACAGCCACAGCTCTTTGTTGGAGCAGTTAAAGAGGCAATCTTTTCCGTGATCGAATCAGTGAACTCTGACGGCTTGGCCGAAGGAAAGGCCTTTTAGGTGTCATGAGTCTAGTTAAACGCTACTATTCTATTGGTGGCTGATGCCAGTTTTGCAAAGGTTCCTAGATGAGCTGGTGAAAGAGAAAATTCCGGGTCTCCAAGAAAAATGTTCAGAGCCACCGCCCCAACAACTAGCCCACTGCCCTTTGAACTCCTTCCTTGCATCTTTGGTTGGGTGGGGCAAACACCTAGGAAGGACTTTGATACCAAACTCTATCTGCACTTGTCTCCTACCAACCTGTCTCAGGTTACACCTCCCAACCAGACAGAACACTTCTTGGGGACCACCAGACTCCCAATGAATAGCTAGTCCATAGCAGTCGTACACTTGCCTAATAGCAAAACGACTTTCTCCAGTTGTACAGGAATATGCCTGATGTCCTATCCTGTTTTGTTAAGCCCTTAATACCCCAGTGAAATTCAAAATTCTGAAAATGCCAAAAGCCGTGTTTTAAATCTGGCAGAAGACACACTCAGTCACCAGCACTGCTAAGCAAGTCTGGGGTCACTGGAGAAATGTCCTCCTCCCTGGTTCCAGTGTTAATGTGTCGATGCCCTCATAGCCCAGTTGCTACTTCCCTTCCCAAGGCACCCCCTGACTCCCAAGTTTGTCACTCAAAGTCAGATTGTACGCCACCCTAAATCCAAGACATAATGAACTGTCTGCTAACTTCACCCTTAAGTGATTGAATCTGATATCCAGGCCCTCTTTCCCATTGTCTCACACCATCATTTGGTTTGTTTTGTTTTGTGGTAGCATCACCACCTCTTTAGGCACTCTCAGACAGAGAAGTGAAAATGCAGGCACCTTCTCCATGGGATTTTGTTGGCTAATTGTCATCTCCAAGACACACCAAATCCATTCAGGTTCACTAGAAGTTTGCAAAACTTCCTTGTCAAGCCTTCTGCCCATACTTTAACCATCCAAACCCACCAAGCACTACAAGACAGCTCAAAATTGATGCCTAGACTCTAACTCATTTTCTTGGAGACCCAGAAATATCTTCTCTCACTGTGCTTATTTTTGTCATCTTGGGGCTACTTAAACACATATGCAGACCTAGACATGTACTGGTATCTTTGAATTCTGAGTGGAATGGCTGCTGGATTTCATTGTTGGTGTGATGTGATCATGTGATCAATCCACAGGCTGAATTTCCCATTTTCTCTAGAAATGATTTGGATCCTGTAACTTTGTTTTCTTTACAATGTTAGACTTAAGATGGACTGAATTTTGTTTCTGTCCCCACAGTGAATATTCCATGTAGGTAGATGCCCTTTACCCAGGTAGTTCTAGCAAAGCAACCATTACATACTACTTTCTTTTTCTGTTTACATCTGAGCATGAGCCTCTCATTAGTTTATTTTGAGTGTTCTCCAGTTCTGATTTCTTTTCCATGGTTAAACAACAGAAACTGTTTTTAAGTAAAGAGATTAATATTTTCTTTAATCCCTAGCTGCTTATTCTGATAATTTTTTAGCTGCTTTTAGCACTTTTGATTGAAAGCAAGGCAAATAAATTCAATAAAGCTTATTCTGTTGTCTGTCTCAGTGCATCTGCCATGTGGGGAAGGGACATCAGAAAGGGCATTGTTATTCAGGCTGCAGGGTTGCCAGACAGACAGAATGATCTTGCAAGGTTGTGTGCACCATAAAAGACCTTCACATGTGTGATGGTCTCCAAGTAGGTGTCTGTATGTCGGGCTCTCATGGGGGGCCTATCTTGGGTCCAGACCTCTAAGTGTGATTGTTCCGTTGGCCACAGGAGATGGGCACTAGCAAGAACCTTGCCCGAGGCAGCAGGGGTGGGTACACTGAGATACCTTTGCAACCCGCAGCAAGAGAGACCAAAGATCATCCCAGGAGACTATGGAGGTGAATAGTCTGTTTATTGAGCAGCAGAGCAGAGATTTTAAAGGGTGGTAGGGGGAAACAGTTTGTTTATACCTAATGTGGTTAAGGCACCAGGAGGTTAAGAAAGGGTGAGGATTTTTTCCAGTAACTGCTGGGCGGGTGGTGTAGCTGGTTTGGGGATGAGGAAGTGAGATTATCAGCGGGCGCATGGAGAGAGAGAGAGGGAGGGGGTCTTTGCGTGGGCAGGGGGAATTGAACCATATATGGTCAGAAGAACGGGAGACAGGGAAGAGGTGAGGGGGCTTCTAGTAGCTGAATAAACTGACTAACCAGTTTGAGAACAAGGAAGTGAACCTTTGTGCTTAGAGAATGTGGGGCCCTTGTGGGGTGGGGGAGACTGGTAGGGGGACTGAACTCGGAAAGCCAAGGCCCTCCCCTGCTCCGACTCCAAGGTGGGGAAGACCAACGAGGTGGCTGGACTTTCAGGCATCCATTATTCATAGGCGGTCCACACCATGCTCAACCTCAGCCTCACAGTTCCCCACATCTGTCCAGAGAAGTATAGAGGAGTTTTTCTAGTGTGTAAACACCTGAGGTAACAGAGGCCAGTGGGAGAGGCAATGCAGATGGGCTAGGAATGGGACTGTATAACAGTCTGTCCCAGGGAGTAGGCCTAGAGGAATCAGCTCCCAGTGAAAGGAAGGAACCCTCACTGGGAGGAAGAAGGAGGTCCAGGAAGTCAGCTATTTAAGCTCACCCTGCTATAATCTGAAGAATTCAGATGGGGGGTGGTGATGGCAGATGGCACACCCAGTTGAGCATACAAGTTACCAGGCATAAAGACCCAAGTTCAAGTTCCTGCTCCCCACCTGCAAGAGGAGAAACTTCACAAACAGTGGAGCTGTACTGCTTCTCTCTGTCTCTCTCTCTCTCTCTCTCTGCCTCTATCTCTCTCCCCTCTCAATTTCTTTCTGTACTATCAGAGAAAGAAAGAAAGAAAAATAGAATGGGGAGTCAGGCGGTAGCGCAGCGGGCTAAGTGCATGTGGCTCAAAGCGTAAGTAGTAACGTAAGGATCCGGGTTCGAGCCCTCAGCTCCCCACCTGCAGGGGAGTCATTTCACAGGCAGTGAAGCAGTTCTGCAGGTGTCTATCTTTCTCTTCCCCTCTCTGTCTTTCCCTCCTCTCTCCATTTTTCTCTCTCCTATCTAACAACAACAGCATCAATAACAACAACAATAATAACTACAACAACAACAAAAAAAGACAACAAGGGCAACAACAGGGAAAATAAATAAATAATAAAAAAGAAAAACAGAATGGCCACAGGGAATGGTAGATTCTGTGTAGGAATTAACCTAGTGGGGAAAAAAAAAGAATAGAGAAGTAAAGGAGTTTAGATAGAGATTTGTATACTCTATGTCTAGGAATATTTGAATCGTATTATCCACTAAAAATAAATCACTTACTTCATCTGTTCTGTTATCATAAATAGAAGGTTCTACCTCTTTCTATGACAAGTGCACCCTCATACTGTTACAGAAATGATCCCCAAAGCACAAGACTTGAGCCGGTTCTTGGTGAAAGAGAGGAGACTCCAGATCCCTCTGGGAAGTTTTCCTTGCACCTTTGAAAACCACACAGTTTTATTGAGGTTCCCCTCCCCAAAGGGGTGGAGGGAGCAGGTTTGTCTCGCTATTACAAAGTAGGCAGAAACAGACAATGGCAATCTCTCACGTAATTGCTATGCATCTTCCTCATCTGTGGCTTAGGTACAGAAAGGGGAGAACTAGTGCCTGGTATGTGTCAGTCTTGAGACAGTTGAATTTACTCCCTAGTTATCTTTTATCTTAGCATGGTTGTCTCAGGTGTATTAGTTTAGGAATGTGGAGGGGAGGAGGGGTAGCAACTACAGCCACAGATTTAATTGACAGAAGAGCAAACACAAAGTAAATGCATTCTTAGGCTTTATGTCTCCACATCAGGGAGGAAAGGCACTTCTCCACCATGCACATAGACTAAAATATCCATATAGGGTAAATCAGGAGAATATGCACTCTGTGTTCATCTATTTCCCATAATATTATGGACTTGGGAGTCCAGACTGGGATGCAGCATTCTGATTTCCTCTAAGTTCCTCTTCATTGGTTATGGGAAGAGCTGCCCCCTCTTCCTTCCTTCTGCTCCAGCTTCTGAACTCCACCCCATGCCCTGTGGAGGCATAAATCACCTCTTATTCCTGGGAGCACATACCCGCTGAAGTGCAGGCAACCATCACATGCATAGCTCCAGGGAAGCACACAAGCCCTGGTGGCAGGCTTGGGGCCACTTATATGTCCCAGGTCCCTGCAGCATGGACTAGCAGGGACAAACCCCTTGTCCCCAAGTGCAGGGCTCCTGGACCTTTCTGGAGGGGTGTGGAATGGGAGAAGGCTGAAGGTGCGATTTTGAGAACATGGATGTCAAGTTAGAGACCCATCTTGGCTGCGTCTAAAGGAAGTACTGTATTATCACTTTCTACAGTATGAACACTAACATCGGAAACAATTTGCTGGGCGGCCCAAGGGGTACGGAGACTAGCAGGAAAGGGGGGAGGGGAAGGCAGCATCATGGCGGCCGAGCAGGGGCCTCACAACCCACCCTTCACCACTGTCGCCGCCGCCGTGGCCGGGGCTGCTGGGACCTTTTGATCTGGGTGTGCGAGTTGTAAGCCCGCCGCCAGTCCGTCTGTCCCCCGGCCCACCAGTCCTCCTCCCTCACCGCCACTTCCAGCCCGAGGGTCGGGCCAGCCTGATTCCTCCCACCCACCTACCAGAGCGCCGGCCGGGGCCATGGAGGACGTGAAGCTGCATTTCTCCTCCCTCCCGCAGTGCAAAGAAGACTCCTAAGTGAGTCAGCTCGCTGACCACCACACACAGGCCTCCGTGGCGGCTCTTTGGCCGAGGGACGACCCGGGTCCCTAATGTGGGAGCCTCAGCCGGGCAGCCGTGAGCTCCCTCCCGCGGGCGGTGCGGAAGCTCGGGGGCTGAGCCTCTGTGGCTCCTGGGCGCTCTGGTCCCACCCTGCCTGGAGCTCTTCCTCCTCTGGCCGGGCCCCAGGGCTGAGGCGGGCTCCAGGACGATGTCTGCGGAAATCTGCGTCTAAGATTTACTTGGACTTTGATTCCAACTTAAAAATAAATAAATAAAAATTGCCCCAGCAGTAGCGAACTAACGTTTGAAATCTTAACTTGAGAGAGACCTTCTTTGGTGGTGAGCCCCAGGTGTAGAATTAGAACCCGAAACTTTCAATCAGAAATACTGCCCTTTGGGGGGGGGTGTTTAATTTCTAACTTGGTGTCCTGATATCTAATTCGGGGTGCTTTTTATTCAACTTGATTTATTCCCTACAAACATGTACTGAGTGGTTTTCCTCTCCGGGGTCTGGCAATAGCGCATTGGGTTAGGCGCACATGGTACTGGAGTGAGGATTGCCCCTGGCTCTCCACCTGCAGGGGGGGAGGTCACTTCACTAGCGGAGAAGCAGGTCTGCAGGTGTTTTCTCTCCCCCTCTCTGTCCTCTGATCCTCAGGAAATGCCCACAAGATGGCTTATGATGACATTCTTGATGGAAGTGACCAATGATGGCACCATAAATTTTCTAATCAAATATTCATTACTTAGGCTTAGACATCTTTTTATCCTGTCTCCTACTTCACTTCCCTTCATCACTTTGTCTACCCAAGTAATTACACAAAAGAGTGTAAGTTTCAAGGATGCAGGTTCAAGGCCCTGGTCCCCACCTGCAGGGCGAAAGCTTCACAAGTGGTGAATCAGGGCTGCAGGTGTCTCTCTGTCTCTCTACCTCACTTTCTCCCCCTCTTCTCTCAATTTCTCTCTGTCCCTATCCAATAAATAAATAAATAAAAATTTTAAAAAGAATGTAAGTAAGTAAGATGCATCTCTTAATCTCTTTTCATAGCTTCAGCATTATTATCAACCCTTGATAATATTTAGTTGAAACTGTATACAATTGGCCAAGAGATATACTGGCAAACAGTATTTATCAACTAAAGGACAATTAGTGTCTTTATGACAATCTGTATTAGAATTAACAAACAAGCAAATGCAGAAAAAATCAAGGTTAGCTTAAACCCCACAAAATCCTAGTTGTATTTCCTCCCTAAACTGAGGCTAGACTTCATAAACCTAATACTGGTCTGGATACAACAAATGTTGCTCAATGCTTTGATAACTGGGAGAAAGCCTAATCTTGTCAGGTAAATAAGGGACTACAAAAGCTGGAAAAATGCAAGAGACCTACTCACTCAGTGATGGTCTTCTTAGTCACAGTCATGCTACCTAGTAGCCAGGGTTCCTAGTCAAGGAATACTTGGGTTCCCCCATAGATTCAGTGGGCTTAGATTTGTTTTTTTTTCAAAAATTTTAAATTAGTGATTTAATATCAATTTACAAAATTAAAAGATAACAGGGGTGTCATTTCACATCTTTCCCACCACCAGAACATCACCATAATACTTGCCATATATCAGAGCAGATAGTTATTGCTATAATCAAATTTTTGTTTAATTGGGTTAACTTTGAATATCCCATTGTTAGGATTTGCTGTATCATACACAACATCACCATCATTTATGTCCTTTGACATTATTTTTATATAGCTGTGCCTTATAAAGTAACACCACCGTTTTCTCCCCGATCAAAGCTTTTAGAAAAACCCATTTTTCTATGTTCTTATCTTCTCTTCCTTTCTTTTTTATTGATTTACTTACTGATTTGACACTGATGGACAAGATTTTTGGGATAAGAGAGATACAATGCCACACAGTTCCCACCACCAGAGTTCCACATCCAATCCCCTCCATTGGAAGTTTTCCTATTCTTTATCCCTCTGGGAGTATGTACCAGGATCATTATGGGGTGCTGAAAATGAAAGGTCTGACTTCTGTAATTGCTTCCCTGCTGGACATGAACAATGGCAGGTTGATCCATACTCCCAGCCTGTCTCTATCATTCACTAGTGGGGAAGGCTCTGGAGAGGTGAGGTTTCAGGACACATTGGCGAGGTCGTCTGCCCAGGGAAGTCAAGTTGGTGTCATGGTAGCATTTGCAACCTGGTGCAAAATGGTGAAAAGCATTAAAATATAAAGCAGAAAACATGTTTAGTTGGGCTGGGAAGACAGCATAATGGTTCTGCAAAAAAAAAGTTTAGTAATCAGGTACCTAAATGTAAGAATATAGCAGATATGATTTGGGATCTCCATTTTAGAAAAAGTTAGTAGGTATATTTTAGGTATATTCCAAGGGGCCCATGACTTTACCAGTTATTGCCTGAGCCTGACAGCTAACATGAAGGTGGACTACGTCTGGGGAGATGGTGTTAGAATTGGAAATAGGACTAGAAAGCTGGAGCAGGGAAGAAAGTAGCTCCCAAATATAGCAAAAGTATAGCAATATCGTCACCTGTAAACCCAACCAACCTGATCTGCAGCTGTTCGGCACAGGAGCCTGTGTAACTTCTCGCCAGCTGTCTTTTGCGTCGCCTGGCTTCTTCCGCCGCTCACGGACCTCAGCCTCATCCACATGGATGGCGAACTGTGGCTGCTTGCCGCCAGCCTTCCAGGGCGGGTATACGAAGCGCGGGTACACGACACGTGTTGAGGGACAGGTCCATCAGCAGCGTGGGCCCCTGCGCCAGCAGTCGCTGCTGCGGGGCCAGGCCGCGCTGAGAGTCTGCCTTGAGCCCCGCTGGTGCTGCGCGAGTATGGGGCTGCCGGCCAGGCCACACAGACACCACGTTCTCTTGGTCCTCCAGGGGTCGCAGGGCAGTGCCTACCTCGCTGGCCAGCTTTGCCGCAGCTGCCTCGCTGAGCTGCGCCGACCACTCGCAGCTGCCGTGCTACCCGCGCAGGCACTAATACACTTTTTAAAAAATGTGGTAGGGGAGAATACATAATGATTTTGCAAAAGGACTTTTATGCCTGAGGCTCTGAGATGCCAGGTTCAGTCCCCAGCACCAGCATAAACCAGATCTGAGTAGTGCTCTAGTCTCTGTATCCTTCTCGCTTTTCGATCTTGTTAAAATAGAGGAGAAAATATGTTTCTAAAAATTATGGGATTCGATTATATATATATATATATATATTCCATGGAATACTACTCTGATGATAAAGTTAATCAACTCAGATAGGTGAAATGCGTGAAAGAGCAAGAGGGGTAGGGAATGGTGGCACAAAGGAAAGTTGTTTCTATTTTAATTAATTAATTTTTGAAAAGATTTTATTTATTTATTAATGAGAAATATAGGAGAAGAGCTAGGAAGAACCAGGCATCACTACTGGCTCATGTGCTCCCGGGGACTGAACTCAGACCTCATGCTTGAGAATCTAGTGTGACCGCCTGGACCACTATTTTTTTTTTTATTGCCACCGGGGCTATTGCTGGTGCTTGGTGCAGGCAGTACAAATCCACTACCCCTGGAGGCCATTTCTCTTTCTCTTTCTCCTCTATCCTTTCTAGTTTATTTTGATAGGACAGAGATAAATTGAGAAGGGATAGGGGGAGATAGAAAGGGAAAAAGAAAGATAGACACATGCAGACCTGCTTCACTACTTGTGAAGCTTACCCCATAGGTGGGGGAGTGGCAGCTTGAACCTAGGTTCTCATACATGCTAATGTGTGTGCTTATCCAGGTATGTGTCTGCCTGGCCCCTCAAAGGAAAGTTTTACTTTTTACAGGAGGCGGCAGAAGGGCTTCTTAGTAATCATTATCATTAATGATAATTATTAATAGTAGTATGATGACCTAAATCTTTACATCAGGCCTATTTGCCATTCTGCTCATGCTGTGGACATCTTACTCCTTGAACAACTTCACACACACACACACACACACACACACACACACACACACACACACACATCTATTTCACAATCTTTGCTACTTCTTTTACCTTCAGTGATGTTTCTCCCTTTCTGTCATTCTTCCTCCATTTCTGTCATTCTTCCTTACTGGGTAAATTTCCAGTGATCCTTCAGAATTCAAGTGTAATGTGTCATCTTGACCACCTTCTAAGCCACCAGACTTTCTTTCTTCCCCACCTACCCCAAGAGAACTCTGTTTCTCCTCGAGCTATCACATACCATATATCAGCATTGTCTACATGTCTGTCTTTTCCTCTAGATCATGAACTAGAGATGCTATGAGTCTTCAGTAACTATGAGAGGGGACTCACTAGCATAACTCCAGACAAATAGCAGGTGCTCAATATATGATTTGAATGACTGAATGACAGGACACCAGGGCCTGGATGGTGTGTCCTGTAGCTTGAGGAGTGAAAATATATTAATAATTTTGATAAGTTGTTATCGTTTGTTGGAGGACTCAGCAGTGAGCTTAAAGTGACTAAAGATGAGTATCTATGAACATTCTATTTTTTAAATTTTACTAGTGATTTAATGTTGATTTACAAAATTACATTATACAGGGGTATAATTCCATACTGTTCCCACCATCAGAGTTCTGAATCCCCAGTCCCTCCATTGCAAGCCACTGCAGTTCTCCTAAGATTGCAGACATGAATTAACTATCATCTCTACAGCTATCTGTCTCCATTTGTACATAATTGCCTCCTTTTTCTTCCAGGTCCAGTCCTCTTTCCCCCTCCAAGCCACCCATGACCCTACTACTACATCCAAATGTCCCTTCCTGCTTCCTTCTCTCTCTCTGGATCCTGATGGAGCTGGATGGAGTTCCATGAACACCCTGCATTTAACAAATCTGGGGAGACTATTTTTGAAGATCTTGTAAAAATACTAATTTAACTGAAGTGGCATCTGCTAAGATAGCTTATGACTGAAGCTGGTAAAATATATGTGGAGCTCTAAAAGGGTTAGTGATGATGTAAATGCCATTAATTTTTTGATGTGTTATTTACTTAGTAAAAATGTTAAACTTTTAACAAAAAAATAAAAGGGTTAGTGAACAGATACAGTCATCCCTCATTTATTGTGGTTAATCATTTCCAGACTCTACCATCATAAGTGAATTTCCACGAAGTAGGATTATCTACTTATAAATTTAATATATTTGTGGTTAGAGTATAGAAAAACTGTTTACAACCCTTCAAAATATGGTTTTGAACATTTTCAAAACCCTCTAGACATGAAATAATATCCCTTTAGCTTTGCTTCATTGTTGAAAGAGACAGCTATTGCACGGATTTTCTTTTCATCTCTATGGATGGAGCGAATGTTAGACTCATTCAAGTTGTAATGGTGGGCAACCTCCATAATTTTCTTGCCATCTTGATCATATACTTGGGTTTCACCTTCTCTTGAATAGTAAACATCTTTCTCTGGCACTTAGTTTTGTCATCAGAAGGCTTAGAAGAAGAAGCGGCATGTTTAGGAGCCATTGTAGGGCATAGATAAAGGTTCTCAGAAATCACACACATTTACAAGAGCAAAGATGCTTCTGACGCATAGCAATGTAGAAGCACGTATAAGAGAAACACGCTCTGATTTGGCTTGTTTTCTCCACACTGGATTTCAAGCACACACAAGGAGTGGTCAAGTGGCTGCACCTGGAGTTAAAGGATTTGTGGGGGTGCTCGAATACATAGGCCTACAGTCCCTACGGACAGTAATGTTATTTTTAATTTTTATTTATTTTTAACCCACCCTCCCCCGGAGTCTTTTACTTTGGTGCAAAACTCCAAGCCCAGTTCAAGTTCTGCTGTGTTTCCATTTCTGTTTTTATTTTTCAACTTCTATTAGTGAGATCATCCCAATTTATCCTTTTCTTTTTAAAATTTTTTTATTATCTTTATTTATTGATTGGATAGAGACAGCCAGATATTGAGAGGGAAGGGAATGGTAGAGAGGGAGAGAGACAGACACCTGCAGCCCTGCCTCACCACTCATGAAGCTTTCCCCCTACAGGTGGGGAACTGGGGGCTTGAACCCAGGTCATTGTGCATTATAACACGTGCACTCAACCAGGTGCGCCACCATCCGGCCTCTATTTATCCTTTTCCTAATGTGATTCCTTCAGAATCTATTCAACATGAAGTGAAGAAGGTGAATTCAGGGAGCCAGGCAGTGGTGCACCCAATTAAGTGCACATATCACCAGGTTGAAGGACTGGGTTTGGGCCTCTGCTTCCCATGTGCAGGGAGGCACTTCCTGAGTGATGAAGCAGGTCTAAAAGTATCTACTTTCTCTTTCCCTCTCTTCCTCTCCCCTCTCCGTTTCTCTCTGTCCTGTCAAATAAAAATTGAAATAAAGAAAAAAATTATTCTTAATTATAATAAAGGGGTATATAATTGACTTAGATAACTGAATGTGCACTGTAGCATTTTCACTCTCTCAAACAACTTTTTAGTGTGTATGTATTTGAAAAAAAAATGATTAGAGTGAAGCTGAAAAAATTGAGGCGTGAAGTGGTGAGGGATGGCTGTATACAAAAACTCATAAAATGTATTTCTTTTATATGGTTATTAATTATATTGTTTATCAACAGTAATATTGCAGAAAACAGGTGAATCTTCCAAGTGTTATTAAGCCATTAAACCAATAGTGTCAGTTGGGATTTTGTTCATCCTCATAAACATCACCACCAAAATGTTGTGAATTATTATCAGAAATAGAAGCTATATATCTTGACTTACCCTAACATACAACAGTCATATGAGATAGACATGGAGAAAGAGAGAGAGAGAGAGAGTCAGAGTCTCAAGCCCAAGGTGGAGATGAAATCATTTGTGATCTAGAAAACCTTCTATCAGCTGTTATTTCTGAACACTGTATTTGAAGATTAGCTTTTATTGTAGGCTTGGTAATATTTATTAAAGAAACCAAATGAAAAGTTCAAAGAAAACATTAAGTTTTAGTGCAGTAAAGTCATTTTAGAAATAACTATACTGCCATCAATATTCAGTGAGAGACTTTGAACAAAAGTTGGTTTACACGCTCCCCATGCTGTCAAGGATAAAACAAGTCTCTGTTCTCACAAAAATCTGCCGTGGATGTATGTTAAAGGTCAGATTACTGTTTCAATGTTTTGTTAAAAAACAACATGCAAGTATGAAGGACAGAAATCTCCACTTACTCACTTAACTGCAATCTAGGAGCTTCCACATAAACTTCAATTGGAAGTGAGTGATCTTGGACGTAATGGCATGTTAAAAGGGGAATACCAAGAGAAAAAGCTAAAAGAATTCGATAGATTCCTTTAAATAAACGAACATACACAACTTAAACCATTTGCTTGTAATTTGATACTAGTATTTGGAAATTCCTATCTTGTGAATTGACATCAGTATTATCCACTATCAATGTGAAAAGACATTGTAAAGATAAACTGTAAAACCTCATTACAGATCAATAGCTAAACCATAAGAAATAAAAATAGTTAGAGAACACTGATTATTCCCACTAATAAACCTGTATAATACAAATTGTACATAATCAAGAATAATACAATATTTATACACCTTTCCCATATTTGGGAGCTACTCTCTTCCCTGATCCACCTTTCTGGTCCTTCTGCCAGCCATGACATCGTCTCCCCAGACAATAATTAGGATCCACCTGCATATCAGATTTCAGGCCCAGGCAAAACAAACAAACACTAGTATAGCCATAGTTCCTTTGGAATATAACTAAAATATACCTACTAGCTATCTACAAAACGGAGACCCCCCCCCCAACTCTTCATTCATCTGCACTATTCCAGCCTTTAGGTCCATGATCGGTCAACAATTTAGCTTTGTGTGTAAACTCTGTTTTCAACTTCCAGGTTCCAGATGCTAGCATGATGCCAACCAGACTTCCCTGGACAGACAACCTCACCAATGTGTCCTGGAGCTCTGCTTCACCAGAGCCGCACCCCACTAGGGAAAGAAAGACAGACAGGCTGGGAGTATGGATCGACCCATCAACGCCCATGTTCAGCGGGGAAGCAATTACAGAAGCCAGACCTTCCACATTCTGCACCCCACAATGACCTTGGGTCCATATTCCCAGAGGGATAAAGAATAGGAAAGCTATCAGGGGAGGGGATGGGATACGGAGATCTGGTGGTGGGAATTGTGTGGAGTTGTACCCCTGTTATCCTATGGTTTTGTCAGTGTTTCCTTTTTAGAAATAAAAAAAATTTAAAAAAAAAAGAATAATACAAAATGAAACCTTCATGGACTATGGTCTTTTGCAGAAAATCTGGAGAATCAGAAAGTGGGAGGCAGGAGCAGGGATGTCAAGGGAATGAGGACCTAGTGTCCTACAATGGAGAAAGACGATGATTTGGTAGAATGTAAGGTGTGGTAGAGTGAGGGAAGATGGAACTATACCTGTGACAACCACCATGTACATCAAATCCAAATGGTTTACTCTTAGCCCTTCACAGAAATTTCTCAACCCAGGAGCCTCCATATTTGAAAAAAAATTTAAATTTTGCACTCTACGTCAAGAAGCGTTATTGTAGTTGCCTTAACTGCTCTATAAGACCTGTAATAAAAGAACATTGAGAGTTATAACACAAAAATATCAGGCTGTAACACCAACTTGTACTTAAGCATTGCTACTAAAGGGGATGTATTTTTTAAATACTGATGTATGGCAATGCAAAATAAAACTTGTTAAAACCAAAAGCAGACTTTGACGTAATGGCTATAGAAAGGAAGTGGATTGGGAGCTGGGTGGTAGCACAGCAAGTTAAGCGCACGTGGTGCAAAGAGCAAGGACCTGCGTAAGGATCCTGGTTTGAGCCCAGGCTCCCCACCTGTAGGGGAGTCGCTTGAAGCAGGTCTAGCTGTCTATCTTTCTCTTCCCCTCCTCTTTCCATTTCTCTCTGTCCTATCCAACAACTACGACATCAATAACAACAACAAATAATAACTACAACAGTAAAACAAGGCAACAAAAGATAATAAATAAATATTAAAAATCAAATAAAATAAAAAATAAATTTAAAAAGAAAGGAAAGAAAGTGGATTTGTTTTCTTCTTTCAACACATCCATCTGGTTCTGGCAGCAAAGTTATACTCGATACTTAAAGCAATGCATGCCTGTAAGCTTATATATTTTCATTTGTGCATGTCATAAAGTCAGAACTCAGATACATGAAAAAGTATTATTCTCAATACTGTTCATATCCTTCTCCCCAGAATGTCACAACGTTCATCAATTCAGGGGCCTTTACAATGATGGCATTTCACATATATTTTCTCCAGTGACACTGCAAGCCTTTAACTTTCTATCAGCAAAGTGCTGCTGGAGATGATGTCCATGTGACCAGTTGGGATGCTATTTAATGCTTGCTGTTCAATGTATTTTTAACTAGCTCTTAATAATTATGTCTACCATAATATTGGGAACAATTATAATGTACAATTATAATTTATAAATATAAATTTATAAATATAAATTATATTTATAAATGTAATTTATAATAATAATTTGTGGTTATACAGTATCCACTGGAAACAAATAGCAAAGAGCTGATAGATTAGAAAAAAGAAAACAAAAATGAAATCCCTCTAATGCCATAGTGCTACTGGGTAAAGTCTAACCTTGAATTGCTTAGCAGATCCCTATTCATTAGGTGTTCATTTACATTGCCATCCATGAATTTATCATGAGCATGTGGTCATATTGAATAAAAAACAAAAGCTTGAATTACTGCTTATAAAATTGTTTTCTTTAAAAAATACTAATACCCTTTCATAATAAAAATAACACTCGGAAAACTTAAAAAAAACTAAAAAAAATAGGAACACTCTCAAGGGAGGGGATGGGATATGGAGTTCTGGTGGTGGGAGTTGTACCCCTCTTATCCTATGGTTTTGTCAGTGTTTCCTTTTTATTAATAATAATAATAATAATAATAATAATAATAATAATAAATTGTTCTCTTTAATCCTGTTTTCTTTTAGGTCCAGCCAAACCAAAAAGAAAAAAAACAACTTCAGTGAAGGTAAGATAAGTAGATTAATATCTATGCCAGTTTGTTAAACATAAACACTGATCTCTCAGAAATCAGTAAGATTTTTAACTACCCGACCTAGCTTTTGCGGTTTCTATTTTTTCTCAAAGTTGTTTTACTCAGCACCAAGTAACAGGCTTTACAATTTGCTTTATCCATGTCTTTCTGAATACTTAGAAACACAATACAGACACTATGAAGGTTAGACTCTTTCAGAATTGTGAGAAGTGCTTCTTAATATGAGAACTGGAAGCATTTTTGAATTTTTATCTTTGCTTCTGATTTTGTAAAAGGACTTTAAATGTGCATCCCCTGCAAACTCTAGTGGCTTACTCTCACTACAATGAGCAATCTAACTGTTAAAAAATAATTGGTGGCAATAGAGCAGAGATTTGTACAAACAATATTTTATTGGTAGAGACCTGGAGTTATAGAAACCTAAACTAAGGTAATAGAGTAATTTTTTTTAAAAAGTAACAGAAATACACACACTCACACATGCAAATTATATATATATATATTTACATTACTGTTTTATAAATAGAATTCCTGAAATATTTGGCAACTAAAATTTTCTTTTTGTATACGTAACTGAAAAAAATTAGAAGGGGCTGGGCAGTGGGGCACCGGGTTAAACGCACATAGTAAGAAGCGCAATCATCCAGGTTTGAGCCCCCGTTCCCCCACCTGCAGGGAGTCTCTTCACAAGCGGTGAAGCAGGTATGCAGATGTCTATCTCTTTCCCTCTCTACCTCCCCCTCCTCTCTCAATTTCCCTCTGTCCTATCCAGTAAAATGGAAAAGATGACCTTCAGGAGCAGTAGATTCGTAGTGCTGGCACCGAGCCACAATGATAGCATTGAAGGCAAACAAACAAACGAAACATAAATATTATTTATTATTATTTATTTACTAGAGCGCTGGTCAGCTCTGGCTTATGGTGGTGCGGTGGATCGAACCTGGGACTCTCAAGCTTCGGGCACCATCGCCTGCATAACCAGTCCTAGTCCTAAACGGCTTCCATACTAGACATGTGCAGTTTTGTGAACTGTTTTTTTATATTTTTTATTTTATTTTATTTTATTATTTTTTATTTTTTATTTCATTCCGCCTCAAAGGAAATGCCGCCTGGATCTAAAAATAGCATTGGCTCCTAATGATTTCATTGGAAAGGGCCGGGAATGGCGGAGGGGGTGGAGTCTAGTAGGTCAGGGTTCTGATTGGTCAGTGACATGTCAATCATCCTCCTCAGCCAATGAGCTTTGAGCTCGTGCTGAAGCATTTCCACCCTTTGTTACCGCCTGTTCTGGTCCCGCCCCCTCAACACCTGCCGGGAGACATCTTGCGGGCGACATCTTGCTGGCTGCGGATTGATCGCTGACCATTTGCGCTGTTTGCCGAGGAATTGTCGGTCTGTTTTGGTAAAGTGGGTCCCGGTGGGCAGCCCCTGGTTTCTCCCTCCTGTCAGAGAGCCTAAAAAGCTGTCCTATCCTCGCGGGGCCCCTCTGCCCTCGTCGGGAGCCCTCCAGTCGCGTTCCCCGTTCTCCCTGACTAAAGGCCCAAAGGCCTCGAACGCGACTTCAGGGCTGCCGTCTTTTTTCTCGTTCCTAGGTGAAATTATGTCTTCGGCGGGAGGAGGAGACCGGCACCCTGGGTCCCAGGACAACCCCGAGAGTCTGATGGGAGCCCGTGCTAAAAAAATGGGAATGGAAGATAGTGATACGGAGGCCGAGAGTTCCACCTCTCAGGAGTTCCAACCAGTGCTGGAACCCGCCGAGGGCGAGATGGTGGCGGAAAGAAGCGAAGGAGGAAAGGGAGAGGATGAGGGAGAAGGAGAGCCCCCCAAGGGAGCCCCCCAAGAGGAAAAGCTGGAACACCCCGAGGCAGAGGGCGACGTGGAGCTGGAACCTCCCGAGGCCGAGGGCGAGGTGGAGCTGGAACCTCCCGAGGCCGAGGGCGAGGTGGAGCTGGAACCTCCCGAGGCCGAGGGCGAGGTGGAGCTGGAACCTCCCGAGGCCGAGGGCAATTTGGAGCTCCAGCCCCTTGAAGGTATATTGGTACAGGAGGCTGTGGAAGCCTGGGGAGCCGAAGGCCCCGAAGAAATCTGGGAGGCCGAGTTTCCAGATGAAATATGGGACCTGGGGGCTCCCAGGGAGCCCTGGAATAGCACGTGGCAGTATGGAGAAGGCAGTGATGTCTGGGAAGCAGTGGAGGCCGGGGCTTTGGTGGCGGTAGCCACTTGTGAGGCTGGAGCAGTCTGTGAGGCAGGCGAGGCTGGAATCGCCATGGGAGCAGCTGCGTGGGACACCCCAGAAGTTTGGGATCGTGGTGCGGACGAGGAGGGGCGTGTTGAAGAGCCCACTGGGGAAACTGGAAGCGAGGTGGCTGCAGAAGATAATGTCGCTGAAGTTGCAGGGCCAGAGGCAGCCCCAGATGAGGAAGGAGATCAGTCCATGGCTTTGGTCCCAGTTGGAGCGAGTATTTCTGGGGAGATCTCTAGCCGTGATCAGGCGCGTGGAAATGTCCAGCAACCATATGGGCTCGAAATCATCGTGGATGCCCATGAGTTCCCCACTGCTGGTTTCCGCTTTATGTTTTTGGATATGGTGGAGACGCTTCTCCACCAGATCTATTATAACAACATCATGGTCCCGGCTCATCAAGGTCTTATGATAGTGCGATCCAGACCTCGCAACTTCACCCTGGCCTGGCCCCAGCTTCCTCCCCTGGGAGCACTGGTAGAATCGAGCCTGGAAGAAGTGGTGGAGGAGGATGAAAGCATGGCTCTGGTTCCGGTCCAAAGCACAACAGACCCCACAAATGAGCTAGAGGTGGCCGGGTCGGGAATGACCATGGAGTCATCCACAACCGATCCTGATGGTGAGAAAATCAGTGGTGACATCTGTGGGCCCAATGGGGCAGGTTCTCCAATCAAGGGTGGGGGGACAGAGCTGCAGGGCAGAGGTGGCACAGTTGGTGCCTTTGCCTGATAAGATAAGCCCCAGACACAGGTGGTATAGGCTGGACGTGCCCATTCCATCATCACCTTTATGGTTTTGATACCCTCTACCAGCCTTAGGCCTCAGATTAGACATCTG
The DNA here is from genome assembly GCF_950295315.1 of Erinaceus europaeus. NCBI lineage: Eukaryota > Metazoa > Chordata > Mammalia > Eulipotyphla > Erinaceidae > Erinaceus > Erinaceus europaeus. The sequence continues at coordinate 42,803,078 of NC_080185.1, forward strand.
AGACAAGCGGTGCAGTTTACGAGCCTTCTGTGAATGGCACTAATTCCAAACTCTTTTTCTTCCCCCAAAGAAACAACTGAATATCAGGAAGAAAATGCTAATGAAGAGGTCCAGGATACTACAACTGAAGAAGAAAAGGAGGACGATAACGAAAACCAAGAAGGATCCGACGATAATGAAAACGAAGAAGAACCCGACGAAAACCAAGAAGGACCCGATGGGAACCAAGAAGGACCCGATGAGAACCTGCCTCCGGCTGACAATATGCTGTAAAAATCCAGGTATCTGCTTATAGCTTTGAACACCACCTATCTTTCTTGTTATATACCTGTTGCTAACAACTTTATATATATTTAAAATTCTCTAAGCAAAGAATTCACTTTTGAACTTAGCTTAAATTCAATTTTAGCTACATAGATAGTAGAACACACATACAACTTATAGAAGACAGTACATCTTTTTTTCTAAAAAAATATTTTTTTATATTTATTCCCTTTTGTTGCCCTTGTTGTTTTAGAAGATAGTACATCTTAAGGTATACTTTATGGCTACAGATCTTTTCTTCTGAGGTTTTTTTTTTCCTCTAAGACTTCTAGTAAGTATTTAATTATACCAGTTCCTGAGATCATATTTGTTTAGAAAGTAGTTCCCGGAAGCAGGACCTAAATTGGCTGGACCATGCACCATTGGCCCTTTACTACTTAATTATCCAACTACAAGGAGACATGCCTTTTGTAATATGACTGTACAGAAATAAGGGAAAAAATCAGATTTTCAAGTTGACCCTTATTTAGTGTCAGTACCTAAATATTGGCTTTTTTTTTTTTTTTGATTTTCGAAAACCAGACCACTACTAAACTCCACTTTCTGGTGGTGCTGGGGATTAAACCTTGGACCTTTGGTACCTAAGGCATGAAAGTCTTTTTTGCAGAACTACTGTACTCTCTTCATCTTTTGTAGTTTTTTTTTTTTTTAAACAGGACATTCAGAGGAAAAGATCACTGGTCATGGTATGGTTATTATTTGGCACCCATTTGGTAATAAATTAAGTATTCTTAAATGACAAGCTGCCTCTTTGTTCTTTTTGCATTTTAACAACTGCGTACTTTATTATCACACTCTCTTCCTGACCTGGTAGATAAGGAAACAAGGTTGAGGATATTATTTGTAGAACAGGCAGGTGATTTCAAGGTATAGTAGAGAGATCTGTTTAGCTCTCAGAAGGAGATCTCAAAATTGTAGATATGATGGTAGGAAAGAGGGAGACAAGTAAAACCCCCAAATCTGAAGCCACTGGTTTCATGAGCACCCTATAGCCAAGAGTGTGAGATTATAGGAAGAGAATGCATTGTTCACTAGTTGTTGAGATATAGCCCACAAGTGTAGGTGAGATACGTAGGGCTGTTTCCTATATTTGGAAAGTCGCTGCTACTGGTTAATGTATGACTGACTTTCTCTCATTTTCTCTTGCAGTACGAAAGAGTGAAAAAAAGGACCGAGTCAAAGAAAAAACATCTGCTCTTCACTCTTCTTTGTTTTTGTTTTATGGAAATAAAAGTTGACCAATACTGATTTTCATTCCAAAGTTTCTTATCTGAAAAGCAATATCTGTTGTCATCTCACTTCCTCTTACATTTTACAGTTAGATTTAAAACCTGTGTTTAAGCTCATAAAAAGTTTATATTAGATAAGTAAGTTGATGCAGAAGAATATCTTGTGAAAGCTAAATAACATTGAAATATGCTTTACTTTTTTCTTATGGCTCACTTCATGTGTAAGGAAACACTTTCCACCACTTGGCAGGCTGTAGTACACATTAACAGCCCTGATAGTTGAATGCCAAGTTGAAAATAGTTTGATAAAGAGGTGAATGGAAGCCAAGCTCTTTGAGAGGTGTTGCCAGCCTTGTTAGTAACTAAGCACATGTGGCTCTTGTGATGTGAGATGTCTGTAAGTGTAAAGGTATTCTTGAAGGTATTCTGAATGACACCTTACATGCTGAGATGATAATAAACTGTTTGACGAATAATAAAATAATAAAGTTTCTTTGACCAGTCTCTTGTCTTTTTTTCTTCTTTACTATGGCTACATTTTAAAATTATACCTTGTCTCTCCCATTTTGAAGGAAATCCACGAATAACCCAGCTAGCCTAGGTCCTGACTTTGCCTCAGAGCAGTGGTTCTGAAAGGGTAGTCTCTGATCTAGTGGCATCAGCATTACCTGAGAACCTGCTAGAAGTGCAGTTCACTGCTCACATCCAAAATGGAGAAGTCAGAAACTCGGGGGTGGGACCTCAGCAAAGCTATGGTTTTTAAAAATAATTTATTTATAAAATAAAAAATAAAAGACCATAGGATAAGAGGGATACAATTCTACACAATTCCTACCACCGGAACTCCATATCCCTTTCCCTCCCCTGATAGCTTTTCTATTCTTTAACCCTCTAGGAGCATGGACCCAGGGTCATTATGGGGTGCAGAAGGTGGAAGGCCTGGCTTCTGTAATTGCTCCACAAGGGTGCTGGCAGGTCGATCCATACTCCCAGATTCTATTTCCCTAGTGGGGCAGGGGTCTGGGGAGGTGGGGTTCCAGGACACATTGGTGAGGTCATCTGCCCAGGGAAGTCAGGTTGGTGTCATGGTAGCATCTGCAAATTGTTGGCTGAAAAAACAGATAGGAAGCAGAACAAATAGTTTAATAGTCAAGAACCTAAAGGCAGGGGGCTGGGCGGTGGTGTAAGGGGTTAAGCGTACATGGCACAAAAGACAGGGGGCTGGGTGGTGGCATATGGAGTTAAGTACACATGGCATGAAGCACAAGGACTGCTGTAAGGCTCCAGGCTCGAGCCCCTGGCTCCCCACCTGCAGGGGGGTCGCTTCGTAGGCAGTGAAGCAGGTCTGCAGGTGTCTTTCTGCCCCCTCTCTGTCTTCCTCTCCTTTCTCGATTTCTCTCTGTTCTATCCAACAACAACAACAGCAATAACAACAACAATGATAAACAACAAGGGCAACAAAGGGGGAAAAATAGCCTCCAGGAGCCTTGGATTCATAGTGCAGGCACTGAGCCTCAGCGAGAACCCTGGAGGCAATAACAACAACAACAAAAACCTAAAGGCAAGAATATAACAGATGAGGGTCTCCATTTTGGAAAAGGCTAGTTAGGCTTATTTTAGATACATTCCAAGGGGCCCATGTCTTTACTAATTTTTTTAGGTAATGAGCAACTGTATTTCTTACTGGGTTTTTTAGTTAGAGCACAGTAAACATACAACATATGTTAACAGACAGCATTGTTATTCCAATAAGAACAGAGGGTTTTCTTTGTTTGGTTTTTACCTGGGGAAAATTTGATGTTTCCCACATGTAATCTTATGATCAGCTGGATGTGAAGTTGAATAGAAAGATATGATCTAGTTCCCTTTTTTAAAAATAATTTTTATTTATAAAAAGGAAACACTGAAAGAACCATAGGACAAGAAGGGTACAGCTCCACACAATTCCCACCACCAGAGCTCCATATCCCTTTCCCTCCCCTGATAGCTTTCCTATTCTTTAACCCTCTGGGAGTATGGACCCAGGATCATTATGGGGTGCAGAAGGTGGAAGGTCTGGCTTCTGTAATTGCTTCCCTGCTGAACATGGGTGTTGACAGTTCGATCCATACTCCCAGCCTGTCTCTCTCTAGTGGGGCGGGGCTCTGGGGAAGCGGGACTCCAGGACACATTGGTGGGGTCATCTGCCCAGGGAAGTCTGGTGGGCATCACGGTAGCATCTGCAACCTGGTGGCTGAAAGAAGAGTTAACATATAAAGCCAAACAAATTGTTGAGTCATGAACCTAAAGGCTGGAATAGTTCAGATGAAGAGTTGGGGGCCTCCATTTTGCAGATAGTTAGTAGGCCTATTCTACTTATATTCCAAAGAGCCCATGACTATACTAGTGATTTTTTTTTTTTGGTCTGCTCCAGAGAGCTAACATGCAGGTGGACTAAAGGTTTTTGTCTGGGGAGATTGTGTCAAAATTGGATATATGGTTAAGCGCACATAGTACTAAGTGCACGGATCCGCGCGAGGATCCAGGTTCGATCCCCCTGCTCCACACCTAGAGCAGGTTACGCACCACAAGCCATGAAGCAGTTCCATCCATTTTGTCCTGGGACCGGGTGGTGGCGCACTGTGTTAAATACACGTAGTATGAAACACAAGGATCGGCAAAAGGATCCTGATTCGAGCTCCCAGATTCCCACCTGCAGGGGGCGTCGCTTCACAAGCGGTGAAGCAGGTCTGCCGGTGTCTTTCTTTCTCCCTCTC